>NC_137812.1:9226736-9819236 GCF_963921795.1 Nannobrachium achirus
AGCAAAGATTTGAGATAAATGTGGGTCTTGCTAAACGCCAGATGCTCTAAGTTTACACGCCCCCATCGCTCCTCTAAGTGAGTTTATACATTGGCTATTACAACTATTTTTGCATGCCTTTTTGCGATGAAGTATAACATAACGTTTAAGTAGTTAATCAATGTGTTGATCTATTAAAAAAAAATCAAACCTCGGTTCGAAGTGGAGCGGTGAATTTGAGCAGCTGTACCCTATGTGAGTGAGTGAGTGAGTGTAAACTGTGCCTGTGAGTGAGTGGTGAGTGTGCCTGGCCTGCACAAAACAGCGCCCCTCCTTTAACTAGTGTGTTGTGTGTGGCCACTCAAGGTATTGCCCAGGCTACGGACACGGCCAGCCAGCCAGCCAGCCACCCAGCCAGCCAGCCACCCAGCCACATACCCACGGATATACCTGTTCATTGGGAGCGCTTTCACCGCTCCAAAAACAAATTATATATTTTAACTCTAGGTAAATGAGTGGTGGAGTGCTTCTCAGTTATTCGGATAATTGAAAAGGTAATTGATAGAATAACCACTGAGAAAATAATCAATAGTTACAGCCCTATAGTGCCTGGTTTACTACAATAAAGACTGACCAGATGTATCAGTAATTTTTAACTGTAGTCAAACGCACAACATCACAATTTAAGTGTATTTGATAATACTGACCACGGTGCCAGGAACATCCCAGTAAAAGACACACTTTCTTCAACAAAAATCTGCATCATATTGTGCAGTTTTAGGAGGGGGGAAGCTTCAAAGTGGCATGTGATATTTAAATTGCAGACACTCTACCTTACAGAGCCTTTGAACTATAAAAGTGACTGTGGTTATTGTCAAGCGAACCGTCGTCAAGGATTTCATGTTCAATGCACAAAAACTAAAGGCTGGTCCTTCAGAAGGTATATATATCCGCTAATAAAAGAACACACACACATACCAGACAGTAGCAGCAAACAATGTTCCAGGCAGTTAGATTTCGTTGGAGACAGACAGACTATCGTTAAGCATCACTGGGCTGCAGTCGGGAGGACACCGGCCCCCCCACCCACCCCCCAGCCCAGATGTGTGTCCCCACGGTGCGGGGGCAGGGTCTTTTTTTCCCTTCTTTATTTTTTTTTTACAGGAGGACAAGAGAATTAAGCTCTCTGGCTTCTGTCGGTCTATTTGAGCAACTGCCACAATATGGAACGTGGGGGGAGACGAGTCGCCCCCCCCGCCCCCAAAGTTCAACACAGGCCACTCATTCTGTCTTCAATCATTCTAAAGTCCAACTAGAAGCTGTTTTAATTACTGAATGGGACGAGGAAAAAGAAAGGAAAGACTCGAGTGGCAAGTGAATTATTCTGTCACACTCATTACGAGTGGTGACACAGGGTGTCTATGTGTGTCGTGTGCACATTTTCTTGGGCACTAAAGCACTTTGATGTAAGAATAGCGAAAATAGACAATATACAAGCTCACAAGCCGCAATATTGGTAGGGTTTGCCAATTTGATCTGGTCAGGACAGAGACCCGATTTATCAGCTTCAATGATATTAGTGTTCCAGTTCCAATTTCGGCAGCTCATTTTAAGTGAAAAGGACCTTTTCTTTGACGATGGCTAAGCCAGATTGCTGACATAGAAACATAGGTTTTTCAAAAGATCTTAGAAGGATTCAAAAGACACTTATAGAATCGGGTCAAAATTCTAATTTTCACGATTTATCAAAAATAGCAGATCTACAAGCTCGCAGCGCGGCACTCGGTGCCGCGCTGTGAGCTTGTATATCTGCTATTTTTCACTGGTTAAAGCATTCAATAATTCTAGGCCTAAAAATGTATGTTTATCCTGCCAGGAGTTCTCTCTCCTGATTGGATAAAATTGTTATCCCGATTTATTTTTTTATTTTTTTGTTTACCAAAGAACTGGAGACGGGGTGACCACTGTTACCGAAAAAACACGTAGGGAGGGGTCTTCAGGCAAAGGACCCCTTAGCTGAGATAGAGATGATTCCCTCCACAACATATTATTGTAGAAAATCGCGTTGCTTTATTGAACTTTTCTTTCCTCAGAAAACCTTCCATGCAACTTGATACTAGGCTTGAGGCTTTATAAGAAGCCAGTTACCATATTTAGCGGGAACGTTTGTTTGTTGAGATTTGAGAGACTAACGTGGTAGGTTTTCTACAGGTGTTTTGTTTGAATGCCTTTGGGCTGCCTCCAAAGTGATGCCGCCGATTTGATGGCCAAATAGATTATCTATCAGCCGTGTTGTGTCAATGAAATGTGTTTTGTTTATTTGTTTGCAAATTATCTTTGAGAACATGTTAGACTCATGCAAATGTGTATTTTGAGACATTTATTAGGGGGAGGGTGGAGGGAGTACTACAGTATCACATAAAAACTTGCCACCCCTTCTGTAGTAACTCTGAGGATCCCCTAGGGGTCACGGAACCCAATGTTTAAGACCTATGCAGTGGTTCTCAATCATTTTACACCAAAATTAAAATGCTCTCAGCTGAAGACACCCATCTGAAGACATTTTCCATATTCCAAAGTTTCCAATTTTTTCAAGATGAAAAAACAAGTCTACAAGGAAATCTACAAGCCTACAAGTTATGAGCATGTAAGCTATTTTAAAAGAACCAATGTATAGGTGTAAAATGGTTTGATGCTATATTAAAAAAAGAAATCTAGGCTGGCTATATATTTATTTTTTATATATTTTCTCTGGGGGCCTCATGGAACCCCTTCAAGGAACCCAACTATGAGAACCACTGCTCTATAGCAATGATATCATAATATAGAGCCTTTTAACACTTGTTTCAACAAAAGAATATCACTTACACGTCCTTTAATGTGGTCAGCCAGACTCAAACACTCTGCTATACAACGGCCTATAGAACGCACAACTCTCTCTTTCTCTCTTATTGTCACACACACGCGCTCGGTCGCACACACACAGAAAGGTCTGTGGCGTGCACTGCGTGCACACACATAAAACCAGGCCGTAAAGTGTGCGTGTTAGTGGCAGTTGGAGGGCAGGTGGGGGTGGGCGAGTCCTTCCTGTCACTTAAGTAGTACTTTTTCTACATGTGGGGTCAATATGTGCAGTGCGGGCAGTATGAGTGCGTGCATGTGTGTCCCTTTCTTTTGTGTGTGTGTGTGTGTGTGTGTGTGTGTGTGTGTGTGTGTGTGTGTGTGTGTGTGTGTGTGTGTGTGTGTGTGTGTCTCGGGGGTTGAGGTGAAGCCCCCCCTCTCCCTCCCTCCCCCTAAAAGGCAGTATAAAGGAGATGGGGGGAGACACTCACAGAGACACATCTTTGTCACTTTGCTCTCTCTGAGACAATCACCCTGGACACACACACTCACACTCTCACTGGACTTCACTGGACACACACAGAGCTGTCTCTGGCATTCTCCACTCCACCACTCATTTACCTAGAGGAGAGAACGGAAGACGGATCATCTCTCTTTGGTGTTTGACTCCTGTGGATCCCACTGCAAGACAAAAAGCAAAGGAGGTACAGTCAGTCAGTGTGCGAGAGAGACTCAAAACTACTTCCAAGAAAGAGAAGAGAGAGAGAGTTGAAAAGGACATCAAGCTACAGCACCAAACCTGCCTGGCTGAGACTGACATTTTGGAACATTTTAGTATAAAACCCACCTGTTTGACTTTCCAGCAGCCATCATGAGGATCTTCAACGTTGTGTATCTGCTGCTGCTGCTGCTCACTGTCATCATAGCGTGCACCTCTGCCTCTCCCTTGAGACATAAAAAAGACAACACAAAAACTGGTAAGAAAATGACCATCACACAAATGATTTTGGAATAAATAGAAAACCTTGTCTGTCCCTGTTTAGGTTAACCCAGAAGTAAAATGATAAGAGAGAACACAGTAAAACATTAAATAACTCATAATGAACAGCCTAATTAGGAGAAAAGTGAGAGGAAAATAATTGATAAACTATCTTTCTGTAGCCTACTAGTCTATGGACATGGTGGAAAACCTAAGTATTTCTATTTGCGGCCGAGGAGAGCTTGTGTCACAATTAGCCTACTGTGGTCATTTCATTGCGTAGCTATTATTTAGGCTAGGCTACTATAATCTTAGTCACAATGCAATTAAAGCTAAGTAACTTTTCCCCCGTTTGCATTCTAATTTAGTCAACCAAAGATATCACCATTCAGTTGAAAAGCTGTTAAAAAGGCTAATTGTTTAGCTAAATATTGACCCAGTCACCAGAGTTAGTACTGCAGACACCTGCCTGAATTTAACCACCACGTCGCGCCGAGATTCGACTCCCCGCCGCGTTGCACCGAAACAGGTGACCCAACTAATAATGTGACCCCTGCTGCAGCAGCGCCGCCGCTGTTCGTGACGTTTCGTCTGGGTTTACAATTTTTAACAGCCCCACTTGACAGGAAAAATTGATACTTTCTCCTTAGCGTTAAATTAATGCAATGCATGCCTTTATCTCATTTGGCTGACCAGTTGAAACACTTTTAACCCCACTTATCAGTAGTTACTGCACTTTTTCGACAGGGCTTGCAATTCATTCAGTGCAATAAATGCCTGTTTGACTTTATTAATACCACGGCGTTTATAAATGCGAAAAGTGAAGTGTTTGTTTGTGATGGAGAGGAGGAAGGAGACAGACAGGGAGTCAGGGACAACCCGGGGTGGTACAGTAGCCCCACCCCGCCCCGCCGGCCCAAGCTAGCCTCCGGCCGTCCCATGGCGTCTATTGTCACCGCGCCGCGCTATTGTTGACCGCCGGTGTGTAAAAACGCAATGCAAATGAATGGCGGCTGATTAACATGAAATGAAGAAGCAGCCACCAAGTGTAAAGTCACTCCTTTTGCCCTTAGGCCACTGGTTCCCAAAGACCCAAACAGTGGATGGGGGGGACTCATTTGTGGGTCGAGGACCAATTTTTACATGTGTCACGACTCTGCAAAATAAATAAATAAATATATATATTTAAAAAGATGGAAATATAGCCTATACTTTTATTTTTTATAAACACTTTTTTTTTAAAATACATTTTCAAACAATCTAAGAAATTCCATAAATAAAATAGGGCATAGAATATTAAGAAGTAGTGCAAACAGCCAAACGTAATCAGATTTGCACTAGTTTAAGTCCCAGGGCAAATGTCTAATTCCTCTTTTGGGGTCACAGCTCACAGGCTAAAAAGTTTGGGAACCAATGCTTTAGGCACTGACGTAGGCTACAACAGGCCTTTTCATTCAGAGATGCAGGGGGGAGGATAAGGGGGAGACATGGAGAGAGAGGGAAAGAGTCATAAAGCCATCCAGAAGTTTATCTCTTCCTGTGCTTTTAGCTGTCTGTCCCCGTGTGTGAACTTTGGGAGTCAATTGTGGATTTTACGAGGGACGATTAAAAATAATCATGTGTTAGGTCTGTGTTGTTCTGGTTTATTGGGAGGGTCCAATCTCCCTTTGTCCGGCAGCTCTTGCAGTAATTAGAGTGTGATTTTCATTGGGAGCTTTAAAACGCAATGGGCAGGTGGACCATTTGAATCCTGTAGGTCAGTGCCTCTCAAACTTTAACAATTCAGGGTCTCCCCCTTAGCTCTGACAGTGTACAAATGGAACCAAATGAACCCGTTAGGGTTCATTTGGTTCCATTTGTACACTGTCAGAGTTACAGACGTGTATGGGTCAATTTAGACCCCCCGAAGGAACCCACAGAGTCCCTGGAATCCACTTCGAGAACCACTAGGTGTTCAAATCAATAGACTAATAATACTATAGCCTAACAAAGTGTCAGTTTATTTGACCTAAACCTTGTGTGCAGGTCCCATTGGGCATTGCCTATAGCGCAATAAGTCATGGCTAAAGGAGACTAGTTGCTGATCGATTCTGTCCTTTTTTTTGCAGATTTCCTGAAGCCGAGGAGGAGATTCCACGGCCGTGGGCGCTGCCTGTACAGACGCTGCTTCCCTCTCCACTCCAGAGTGCCTTTCCCCTGAGGTAAATAACAAACCAACATTCAGCCAGATTCTGAGCATACATGATGTATGCATGCACTTAACTCACAAAACAGTAGAATATGTTGGCATAGAGCGGTACCAGGCATACTGAACCCTGCGTCACCTACACCCGTGTGTGTGTGTTTGTGTGTGTGTGCGTGCGTGCGTGTGTGTAGGAGAGGTTAAAATATGAGCTGTCTGACACAGTGATACATGGCACAGAAAACCAGATTAAAGAGCATGCAGGTGGTGGCAGTTAAATGTGTGTGTGTGTGTGTGTGTGTGTGTGTGTGTGTGTGTGTGTGTGTGTGTGTGTGTGTGTGTGTGTGTGTGTGTGTGTGTGTGTGTGTGTGTGTGTGTGTGATTAGTACCAGAAGTGTGTATTCACACTACAGGAGTTCTGAGGGAAGTGGAGTGGAAAAGTGGAGTGGAGAATAAATCTCACTAACAATATAGGAGGTTTTACAGACATGGTTGAGTGTGTGTGTGTGTGTGTGTGTGTGTGTGTGTGTGTGTGTGTGTGTGTGTGTGTTGACTCTGTGTGTGCGCGTGCTTGAGAGAGAGGTCAGACTTGAAATTAGAGAGGTGTTCATTGAGAGTGTTGCATGAAATGGGGTTTTAGGCTTATGGGGGGCTCTGTGCGCACACACACAGTAATACTTTCTGCCTCACGTCTGCTTTCTCTCAGCCATGCCTAACTTCTCTTTTCATTCCAGTTTTCAGGTGCAAGGTGACATGAGAAGACATGTCGACTGCGGTGCAAGGTCCCGAACGTCATCCACGGACCTCACTACAAACTACAGGAGGACGCAGAGAGAGAGGGGTGAAGGGGAATGAAAATCATAATAGGACACCCTTCGTGAAAACAGAAGACAGAAACTTGCCTGTGTTTCCTAAGCTGTCTTGTGAACACGGTTCAAAGCAAAGCCTCGAAACGTTTAGGTTCTAGACCTCCTGGGTGGACACTAGTAGACGCTCGGGTGTTTTGACCTTGCAGATCTCCTGGCGTGTGTGTCGGACTTCACGCGTCTTGTCGTCGCCAAGTGTGAACCTGAGGGTGCAATTTGATGGACTCGTTCTTCTCCACCAAACTACAGACAGCTATGCCAATGTGCGAGCACCTACCCCCTCCAATGCAACACTAAATGAACACTCAGGATTTTGCAGTGTGTGGAATGAGTTCAGTCTTCAAGCGTGCACACGGCCTACCTCTCAGTCCTGGACCAAAGACATTATTTGAGACCAAAGAGTTGTGTGTCACTGACTATGCATGCAGAGTGACTAGACACAATGAACTAAATCCATGTAGTATTCCTATAGTATAGTGTTTAAAATGCATGTATGCACTTCAAATGTTTTAATGAGTTACTTTTTTAAATAAATAAATCTTTATCATGTATATACTGATTGGTTCTTTTACTTCCGATACTTTTGTGAGTGTGTGTGTGTCTGTCGATAGGGAGTGGAGTATGAATAATTCAACTATATTATGAGATGGGGTTTCCAATGTAATTAACACACAAAAGGCTTTTCTAGCCTTTTTTACAAATAAGCTGAAACAGAGACATGTACTGTATGTGCCCATGCTTTAGAGCTGCACTATGTAAATTTCCACTTCTACCCCGGATATGAACCCGGTTCCTGGCGTAAGTGGTGCAATTCTCACCATTGAGCTAATAGAGCCCGCCTGCTTGTGATAAATTGAATCTTGCAAAGACAAAAATGACGCACATCCTCTGTTTGGTGCTGAGCCAAACTGAAAAAACAAACATGCGGTACAAAGCGTAATTTGCGACAAAACAGCAAGTAAATACAACATTTCACCCAAGGGGGGTCTTAATCAAGCATAAATACTTGACCATTAGGTCAAAATCAGATCCTGAGTCTAGGTGAGGCATGACCTTTTACACAATCTAAATGTCTCAATAGAAGAGCAGGGAGACAAAATACAACGACCACCATTGTTATATTGTATTAAAAATAACATACGCCCACACCCTAGGTGGGGTTGGTGAAAGGGCCTTTCTGTGTGGAGTTTGCATTTCTTCCTGTGTCTCCTAGGGTACAGTTACAGTATATACCCTCACAAAAACATGCAGTAATCCTGGTCTCTATACTGCCTCCCCCTGGCCAGCCGGGGCGCCTGATGGAGGGGAAAGGAACTGGTTGGAATAACGTGTTCCTTCCACGCGCTACGTCCAACTGGGGAAACTTCCACCTGTCAGGTGAAAAGAAGCAACTTGGACTACTCATGGATAGAAGGAAGCATGAGGTCAGTCCGTTGTCTCCCCCAAGCGCGGCAGAGGGAGAGCAGAGCCCAGGATTACAGCTTAGGCAGTTGGCACTGGGTGAGAAAATGGGTTACAAAATCGTGGGATAAAAATAAAGGAAAAATATATATATATATACTCTACCTAACACACAGATTGGGCACAATGTTATTTTACATAGTGCCTGTTCTGACGCAGGCACTGTAAATGTTCAGCAACCAATTTCATCTAAAACACACTTTGAAGTATTAGCAGATGTACATACATTGTCACAATCCTCACCAGGAAATGTGCATTATTCACTTCAGCAGAAATATTTCGTCTGTCGGGGTGGAAAGTCCAAAACTGTTACTTTTCAGGGTTCAAATGCCCAAATAGCAAAAGAAGCAGGTGAAATGCTACAGATGCTACTTTTGTGTGCCGAGGTAGAACAATCAAGTAGGTATTAATTCATGAAATATGGAGATAAGCGGTTTCTGCCCGACAGCGACAACGTCAAATATAAGTGGCAGATGTATTGGTAATTGGTTGTTTGCCATTGTAATATCGGCCCAGCTCTAAAATGCAATCCATCAAACGAGGTTCCTTCCACATGACCTGAGGTAGCCTGGGTAATGCTGGGCCCTAGCAGAAGCCTCTGGGAAAGAGGTCGTAAATTCTACCCTCCCTGTGGAGGTATGGAGCCCACAACATAAAGGCCTCACACCAGGCAACTACACTGCTAAAGGCTTCAAATGAGAACAATCACTATATTCATTTTGGGCGCGTGGTGATTTTCCGATGGCCTTAATGTCCGAGAGACTTAAAGTCTTTTTACCTTCTGTAAAATTGGAGTTTGAAAACAAAATATACACAGTAAAATACTAGTCTACTTATTGATAGGGTTGCAACATCTGATCAAACTCAGTTTAAAATATTAAAATAATCAATTTGAAAGATTTCTTTAAATCGAAAATATAAACATTGCAGATCTACAGGCTTGTAGATCAGCTATTTTGTGCGACACCGTTTTACACCCAAGTATAAAATATATAACCAATTAAGTTTTTCATTGATTCATTAATACCGTATGTACAAAACACAATATAAAACACGCTACTCTTATTTGACGAATCAAAAAGGTAATCAAGAATAATCACTAAGGAATTAAACAATCGTTTCTGCCCTACTTATTGACTCTCAATCCATTTTCAAGCATAATCGTCCTCACACCATAAGAGATATTATGCGATCTATTACACGATAAAAGAATGTCAAAACACAACACACCTCCTTTATGATTGTATACGTTTTTTTGTTGTGGTTAGGTGGACTGACCACATGCTCCTCGCAGGGACTCAACTTTGAATCAGACAATTTAAAAACGAGAATTAAAATGCGAGAACATAAAATATTTATTATTGGAACAAGATCACAAAAAAAGAAAGAAAAAAACAAACAAATATCAAGTAAAAAAATACTTCCAGACAATGATCACACACGCACAACACATTCTCCTCCCGGACCACGCAGGCTCACACACAACGTAAAAATAACACACAAAGTAAAATAACACAGTTCCAGTGCGATTCGAAATGTCTTTCAACTCCGTCAACGTCGCTGCTGCTCACGACATAATGATCCCTCAATAACATTTATCTGCATTTTCTTGGTTGCTCATCAAGTCACACACATTGTGTGAGTCCTCACACACCTCGCCCTCGCAGAGGTCAGGAGGGGTGGTAACTCTGTAATAAAACGCGTCCCCTCTGATCTGTGACCCATGTCTCTCCTCCTCCTCTTTTACCAAGCTCTATTCTCTATTCTCCTCCGTCCGCTTGTCCTCTCCTCCTCCCTGAAACCCGCCCCCCACGCCCCCGCTATCAGTTCACCTCGGTCAGGTGAATCAGAGGGCATCAGGCACAGTAAGGCCTCCCTTCACCCTCCACCCTGTGTGTACAGGTGTGTGTGTGTCAGGGGCGTCAATTTGGTATGGCAGGGGTATGCAGCTGCCATACCCTGGGGCCAGGGGGTAAAATAAAAGTTACTTTTTAAATATAAATCCATGAATGTCTCTTTGTCTATCTGCACTGGTTATTATTATGTTGTTAAATTACAGTAAAATAACGACAAATGCAAAATGTAACAAAATGGTCACTTTAACTATTCTCCACACTTCTCCCCATCTTGGCAAAATGGTATATTCCCAGGTTCCACAGGTCAGCTGCACAGGTGCAATGCATTATTGTTAATTGTGGCACATTTACCAACATGCCAAGTTTAGCTGCACTTGAACAACCGTTCCAGGCTGCCATATCCAGCCCAAGAAACAGTAGAAACCTGTGTAAAAAATGGCCAAAATTCTACATGCTCACTTCTACATGCTCAATTCTACATGCTCACAACGCCTCGCAGCACGAGGCGTTGTGAGCATATAGATCTGCTATTTTCACAATAGAACCGTGTTATACAAAATGTAATGCCTCTTTTCCATGAGGACTCCCATCTTTGCCATATCCTAGCTTTTGCTGAACTGACACCACTGGTGTGTGTGTGTGTGTGTGTGTGTGTGTGTGTGTGTGTGTGTGTGTGTGTGTGTGGAGGGCTTTCCTTACTCAGTAACAGGCTGATATCTGGAGCGACTTATCCAGCATCTCCTCCTTCAGACCATTGTCTCTGACTCACGCAGTTTGCTAATCTGAAAGAGGTGGGTCACTTTCACAGTTGAATGAATGCAGCGCACCGAAGATTGCCCATCTACAAAGCACACAACACGTTGTGAGATCTGCCAATTTTTGCGATGTGCAACGACAACACCGAGTACAAGCCCTTTATAGTGAACTACTAGCCACATATACAGTACCAGATAGGAAAAAAATAATCTATTTACATTCCCTTTTAGTTTTCATCCTCCCTTTAACTGATAAAAATCCATTAACTTAGCTATGTATCATTTCTTTTAGTTGAGGGTCTACTAAATGGGTTGTTTTGAACTTTTGGGGCCCTTTGAGTGTTTTGAAGTCCCGCTGTTTGCCATGCCAAGGTTCTTTTGTTTAAAACAGTACAGCGCGTTAAACATTGTGGGTCCGCTCATCGTGACATCGCCGACTTCACTTTCCACAAAAAGTTAACCGGGATGTTGTGCGTTCCCGACAGCAGCTTGCGGGAAAGAGAGAAGTCACTCGTCAGCGTCAAGGACCACGGCTGGGCTTCTTCTTCCCACAGGGATCAGATTAGCTAACCGGGGGATTAGAAAGGAGGTGGTCATCATCGGCATAGAGAGAGAGAGAGAGAGAGAGAGAGAGAGAGAGAGAGAGAGAGAGAGAGAGAGAGAGAGAGAGAGAGAGAGAGAGAGAGAGAGAGAGAGAGAGACACTGACTGAACAGGGTTTTGTTTCGCAGGCAGGGGCGTCACAAGGGGGGGAAGTGGGACTGAGTTACTAGGGACCAAGGTGGAGAGGCCTCCATTATTTTATACTTTAGCTATTGGCACCGAGTCTGCAAGCTTGTAGATCTGCTATTTTTTGAATTTTTTTGAAAATGTGTGCAAATCTTTGAACATTTATAACTCAAATTTCGCTTCTATTTTGAGATGGAAATGTCAAATACATATCATTTTGGGGGTCCTTCACATGAAAAGGTTTGAGCACCACCGACATAGAAACATAGGTTTTTCAAAAAAAACCTTAGAAGGATTTGCACAAATTTTCACTTAAAAAAAAAAAAAAAAAATAGCAGATCTACAAGCTTGTATATCTGCAATTTTTCAATAGCTAAAGCACAAAATAACGCGTAATAATGCGTTCCCAGTCTAAATGGGTTAAGCCCCCTCCCCCTATGAAGAACATTCACGGGGGCCCTGGCCCCCACAGTAAATCCTTGTACCCAGGGCCCAGGATTTGGTGCGACACCCCTGTGCGGGGTCATCTTGAGAGGTGGCTGGAGGGGAGGTGGGGGGCTGGGCTGTGGTCAGTGCTGTGCAGTCAGGTTCAGCAGTCTCCTGCTCAGCAGGGTGTTGTGCTGCTTCAGGTATTCTATCAGGTCGGCCTGCTTCTCCACCACCTCCTCCAGACTGGAGCCTTCCCTGTAGAGCAACACATCAAAAGATGTTGAGACAAAGGTCACATACACTGAATACTGCAAAAAAATGGATTTATACCTAGTTGCATGCCGGTATCAGATACCAATAAAAGCAGATCCTCAAGCTCACAACGTGTCGCGCTGTGGCGCATCGTGAGCTTGTAGGTTTGTCATTTTGAGTGCGTTTTGGTGCGCTGCCGAGTCTATGGCCGTCAAATGTTTATGAAATGTCATCAACATTCATATCACGTCTTAGATCATCATCCAGGTAAAAAACTACACACAACTACTCATTTGTGCATGTGTGGAGAGGTGCTCAGTGGGTGGATGAATGAACGAATAGACAAATCTGAAGGATTTGGGGTTATTTTGTCATGTGGGACCGAACGGTTCGACGGATGAGCCTAGATTGAAGGGTGAAAGAATGCATGAAATGAATGCATGTGAATGAATGAATGAATGAATGAATGAATGAATGAATGAATGGATGAATGGATGAATGAATGAATGAATGAAATGAAAGAGTCAGTGAGAGTACCTGAAGCCCGTCTCCATGGTGAGGTTGGTGGTGCTGTGGGTGTGTGAGTGCTCCTCGTGGCTGACGTCTGGCACGGCTCGCTCTCGGTTGAAGCGCACAACCCTGACTAGAAACAACAACAAACACAAACCCCCCTATTAGAGCCTAGATATCATTATTTGACTTCTCTGTATCGGCAATTATACAGCCGATATGTCCCAATTTTAAACACGATCAACCTGGCATCCCCTATTTTGGGGCATTTTATTATGGGTGATTTTCAGACGTTTTTTAAAGGGATAGGGATTAAGCGGTTAAATAGTTCAGCTCGTCATGTGTTTTTTGTTTTTAAATTTGTGTGTTTATTTATTAGTTTAATTTTCTCAAATAGAAACTTTAATCAAGCCCAATCTAGTTTTTGTTTCTCCAAATACATTAAAAAACTCAAAGCATGTAATTGAAGGTCAAATCGGGATCGGACAAAAAAGAAATCTGACGTTCACTCATTGGAACTAAGACTGGATGACAGTGTTTCCTCAGTCCCAACACACACTTGCACTTGCGCACACCCGCACACACACACAGGCGCATGTGCAAGCGCACAAGTGCACACACACAAACACAAACACACACACACAAAAACAGGCCGGTGAGATATCTCCCAACAATCACTCAGGTGGGAGCGGGTGAGGAGGACGACACACATTGGGGTTGAATGGGTTTTCCTGCCTCAATCTCTCTCTCTCTCTCTCTCAAGCACACACAAGCTGTTATATCCTGCACTTAACCCTTATGGGGCTGCCATATCCTGCACTCAGGGCCCCAATTCTCACACCCGTAACATACACCTTCACACGAGGGGGCGGGGCGGGGGCAGAGCCCAGGTGTGTGTGGTATACAGTAGCTTAAGAGGCGTGTGGGGGGGGGATAACAAGAGTTTTAAATCAAGATAAGAACCGCGGTGTGTGTGTGTGTGTGTGTGTGTGTGTGTGTGTGTGTGTGAGAGTGAGAGAGAGAGGTGACATGTGTGTAAAGCGTGACTACTATATTAAGTGCACGTGCATGTACGTATATTAGTGCAGTGTTAGATTCCAGGGACTCTGTGGGTTCCTTTAGGGGTGTCTACATTGACCCTTACAAGTCTGTAACTCTGACACACGGTCAGACTTAAGGGGAGAACTTGACATTTGAAAGTTTGAGAAACACCGTAATCATGGGTAGCATTTGTAGTCCTAAACCGGCCATATTGAGGACACAGGTGTTCAATTTGTCTGATTGGCATAGAAACAATGTTCTATGTTAATGAAAACAAATGTGTTGGTCCTCAAAATGACTACAAATGCAACCCATGAATTAGTGAATACGGGACTGTGTGTGTGTGTGTGTGTGTGTGTGTGTGTGTGTGTGTGTGTGTGTCTAAAGAGACAGAACTGCCACAGGGTTGAGACGGGCTGAGTATTGATAAGGCGGAGTGTCATTAACCAGAGGAAATTGTCAGGGAGGGTCTAAAGAGCCCCATCTTTACTTTGCTAAAAGCATGGCATCACAACTCACACACACACACGGACACACACACACACACACAAAGAGAAATGCCACACATTCCTGCATAATAAGCCCTTTGTGTGTGTGTATGTGTGTACAAATACAGTAATAGTGAGCAAGTATGTGTGAAGGAGAGGGTAGAGAGACATTCCAGTAGAGAGAACGGGGTGGCAGAGAGGACGAACCGAAGGGTTAACGGAGGTTTGAGTCAAGTTGAGTTTTTTTTTGTCAAAGACAAAGTACAATGGCAAACTGTCGGCTGTCGCCATTGTACGGCCAGGTTCACCGACGCACGAGACGTACGCATTTCTCGAATGAAAACGAGTGGATAACATGGTTCTGGAAGTATAATGGCTAACTAGAGTTTGACTTCAGGCATCTGGTTTATGAGTCTGCGACGTGCCGATTAGGAGAGTCATTTATACGATTGGCTCCATTGTTAGCTCTGAGTCCTCCGTAAAGAGCTAACTGAATAGCAGCCGGAGCTAACCATCAATTAGTTGAGTTGTAACAGGTTCCATTTACACTACCCATGTTTTTTTTTTTTTTTTTTGCTATTTCGGTTGTCTTCTCCAGTGTTTCTCAACCTTTTTTCTGCATGGGCACACTTTTCATGTCCCAAGAATCCATGGGCACACCAACATAATACAGGGGTGTAAATATCGTCACTGTCGGGAAGAAACTTTGTATCTCCAAGTTTCAAATTTGTACGTTTCTTCGCAACGTAAAGCCCTGCTTCATCATACAAGGCTGTCGCACAACAGTAGTGAAAACAGCAGATCTACAAGCACACAACGCCTCGCACGCCTCGCACCGCGAGGCGTTGTGTGCTTGTAGATCGGCTGTTTTCACTAGTTTAACTCATTTTTAAAGTACAATACTGGCTTTCAAGCAGTTTCAAGGGGCACACTTGACCCTTCTCAGGGGCACACCAAAGGTCCCCAGGCACAGTGGTTGAGAAACACTGGTCTACTCTACTGCATTGAAACATTGAAACCATATGAATGTATTTATGTATTTATTATTGACTTTGTCTGTATGTCTCTGCTAACCCATATAAGACAGATTCAAGGACACAGAGATTCTAAGGTCAATGCGGGACCGGGGCGACACATTTAACACCTTCCTGTTAGAAAGACACACACACTAGCTGGTAGAGACAGAGGTCAGGTCCAGGCTAATGTGTTACACTCAAGACCTGATGCACTTCAATCAGTCCTTACTAAAGACACGTTTCTAGGTGCTAACAGCTAACTGGCTAAGACGCGCACAGTGTCACACTGGTCACCTGGTTACAGATGAGCCGTGTTGAAATCAGCGGGGGAATCTAAAAGGAAATGGATCTCAGCATCTCTACATCATGCTAATATTGTTTGTCAACTAAAATGGAGTACAAACGCATAGATTAACTGATCGAGTGGACAGTACATAAGAGCCAAACGTGAAATGAATGACGCGGCAAAGTTCCTTGTATGAACCTATGGTTAAGTGACTGTGATTCTGAAAAGCCAAGCAGGTGAGCATTTACGTTAAATGATGGAAAATTAGCTAGTAGTATCTGACATTTTGCATATAGGCCTAATGATGTCGGAGCCCCTTAATAATGGGTTGCTTTTCACTTCAGTTCATACTAGTACCGTATTTGCCTTTCTAATGAGACTTGAAATGTGATCGGTAGATCATCGATTTAGAAAACAATCAACATGGGCCGATATATATTATCAGGCCGCCAATCGCTATGATCGGCCGCCAAAAGATTGGTGCGTCCTGACTCCCAATCCATTATGATCAATGAGAAATGTGATCAATGTGATGGGAGGCAACATGGTCTTGAAACGTAAGCTTGCAGCTTGCAATGTGAAAACAACTTTACATTAGGCAAGACAACCTTCACAGCCAAATTTTAAACATATGAGGTGGACTAGAACAGTGGTTTCTCAACCTGGGTATCGGGACCCCCAGGTGACAATTTAAGTAACCCTTTTCATGCCTAAAAAGTAAAAATTTTCAGAAAGCAAAAAAAAAAAAAATCAAATAGAAAGAAAGAAAGAAGGCAAAGAAGAAATAGGTAAAGATGTGGAAACTAGCTGACCTACAAGCTCACAACGCCTCGCATCGCTAGTGCTTGTCAGGGTGGGGGGGGAGTTCAAATATGATTATTTGGGGAGGGGGATGACAGCCTGAAAAGGTTGAGAACCACTGGACTAGAGGAGTCATGTCAACTCCTCGCGAGCTTGTCAATCTGCTATTTTCGGCGAAGAGATTTTGAGTAGAGAGGGGGGAAAGGAGGGACCATAGTATATAGAGCCTTGGGGGACCCCCAGCCAAATAAGTGTATAGGGTTTAAGTGGTTAATGTCATACTGGGCCTTTGAAGGCCGGGGCCTGGCTTTGATGTGTTGAGGGTCATGTAAGGCCTATAGAGGACCAGGGCATTCATATTCAACATCGATTGCACTTCAAAGAAAGCTGAACGGGGTCTTCCTGCTCTGGGGAGCTTCGTACCTGCAGCTATCTCCCGTCCTGTGTCTCTCCACTGCCACTCTGATGCTTGTCTCTCACGTCTCCCAATCTGTCTCACACGGACGCTTGTGTCTCGCGTCTCTTAACCCCGTCTCACTCTGAATTTTGTCTAATGCAGTGGTTCTCAACCTGTGGGTCGGGACCCCCAGGGGGGTCCCCAAATTATTTTGAGGGGGGTCCCCAGGTTATTAACCTAATGTGCAACATTGTTTTCTCACTCAAAAGTAAACAAACCAACATAAGGTTTTAAGTGCATAGAGGGTATCTGCACATTTCTAAAGTGACTTTTTAATAAAATGACAAATTAAACATTGGCCAAATTGGCAAATATTAGAGGCAGAAATAGTCAAAATAGCAGATCTACATGCTCACAACGCCTCGCAACGCCTCGAGTAGAACTGCTATTTTCACAATAGAACCGTGTTGTACAAAATTTTATTCCTCAACTCTTAGTGCTCGTCAGGGTGAGGGGGTCCCCAGTTAAAATATGATTATTTTGGGGGTCGCGGCCTGAAAAGGTTGAGAACCACTGGTCTAATGCAGGGTTTCTCAAACTTTCAAATACTTTCAAGTTCTCCCCTTAACTCTGACAGTGTACAAATGGAACCAAATTAACCCCAATCTGGCTAGCCATCATCACGAAAAGGGACCGCCCACTTGTCCCTTTTCTGTGCCGTAGCCATCATTGACTCTTGTCTCGAGAGATTGAATGAACCCTAATGGGTTGTACACGGTCAAGTGTTACAGACTTGTATGGGTCAGTTTAGACCCCCACTAAAGGAACCCACTTTAGTATCTCACTCTGAATCTGGTCTCGCGTCTCTCAGTCTGTCTCACTCTGAATGAAATCTTGACTCTCATCCGGTCTCACTCTGTCTGACACTTGTCTCACTGTTGTCTCGTCTTCCAGCCTCTGCTATCATAAGTAGGGCTGTCACGATTATGACATTTTACATGACGATTAATTGTCACTCAAATAATTGCGATTAACAGTTTAATTGTGTTTCTGTCGTTGACAATTACATTTCTGACATATGACATCGGACATATTTCTGACAAAAGATATGACGCATAACTCTAAATACACAAAGAAATGACATATTTGACAACTTTAAACTTGAAAAAGAACATCGATAGTGGAAATAGCGATCTACAAAGTCACAATGTGTCGCATCGCAACGCGTTGTGAGCTCGTAGATCTGCCATTTCCACTATTTTTGAAAATGTTTGAAGATATGAACATTTTTCAACTTGTAAACGATTATGACGAATATGACAAATTAATTGGGATTATGTCAAATAATTGCGATTAGATGATTATGTATTAATTGTGACAGCCCTATCATAAGCTGACCAGCATCCTTTATTGTTTTTGCGCTGCAATTGTCGATTTGTGGGTAGGTACAGTGTGTGATGTGTGCTGCTGTGCACTCTTTGTGTTGTCTCTTTGAACAACCCAGCCAGCTAGCTTGCTGACCATGCAACCCCGATTGTGGTCTTGAGTCCCATTCAGGATATATCAACTCCCTTCTCTCTCTCTGCTACAGTCGGTAAAAAGAAAGAAAGGAAAGTTCCCTTAAAACAAGGGTCTTCAACAGGGGGTCCGGGACCCCTAGGGCGTCCTCAGAGTTACTGCAGGGGGTCCTCCAAATCTTTGTGTGATAGAAACTTTTTTCTACTTTTTTATATGAACCACTTGAACCCTAGTGTCCATATTTTTAGAACTTTCACCACAAATAGCAGATCTACAAGCTCACAACGCCTCGCAGCGCGAGGCGTTGTGAGCTTGTAGATGGGCTATTTTCGGCAAAGGGGTAGGTGTAGAGGGGAAAAAGAGCAGACTAAGTACAGAGTGAAAGGTCAAGTTAATTAAGTATTGAAGTGGTTAAATATCTGAAAACACAAATTGAATCCAGAATACACTGATGATTGTGCTGTCGAACAAAACGGTGAAACTATATGGAATCTATGAACAGGTTGTGGGGGTCCCTGCTTCATCTCTCTCTCAACTTTGAAGACCCCTGCCTTAAAAAGGGGATGTTAATAACAGATAACAGTTTCTCATTACTATGCTTTCATGAGCCGATTGATGTCACCTTTGCTGAGTGTGTGTGTGTGTGTGTGTGTGTGTGTGTGTGTGTGTGTACATCCGTGTTTGTATGTGATCATGACTGTGTTTGTGTTGGAATGAAGCAGGCTTGAGTTTCAAAGCTTCCCTAAGTTCGGGTCGTGCCCGGCTACACTGATCCAACCTGGAATGTGATAGGCACACAAAGCCCCCCCTCACACACGCACACACACACACACACACACACACACACACACACACACACACACACACGTGCACAGGCACACACACACAGTAAACAAGCCGACAATGCGTCAATGCTGCTTGGGTGGAGTTGAGCAGAGAAGCTAGCCCTTGGCCGGTCTCAACCTTAGATTAGCCGAGGGGCTTTAGACTCTAAACTAAAGCCTAATGTGTCTTATCTCCTCCTCTCCTCCTCGGTATCTCAGCCTCGTATCTGTGCCCCGAGGCTCCTAAAAACTCCTTTATTATGGATTTCCTTTCAATACAGACGGTTTAATATCCATATCCTCTGCTGAAGTATCTGTAATAGGAGCTTTCCTTCACTGATGGGTATTTTGTTATGGTTAATATCATCCTTTTATCAAATCATATTGATTGTTACTTGTTAGATATGATTTATGATACATAAATGTATGATTCATGTATGACCATATGAGCTTATATTCTGTGAATTACTGTTTGATTACAGGTCATGGTGACTGTGGTTACCCTGACTACGAGATCATGTTTTGGTTATACTGTATGTCACTGTGGAAAGTTATTAGAAGAACCTATGTGTCTGTCTTCTCGTTATGATTATGGGAACGAATAAATGAGTCCCACGATCTAACTGTCAAACTGTACTTCATATATACTGTAAGTTGAACCACCATCTTTGGAAGAGAGAATTACCAAGCAGCCACGATGGTATGCTCAACGTTTGTCTCCTTGTCTGCTCTCTCCAAAATACAACAATTTAAAGCTATACTATGGAAGTTGCTCAACTACTGGTCAGTAGCGGTATTGCTTTTTTCTGACGGTTTTCGCCCGGGGTCGCCGCAGACCACCGGAGCGGGGCCGCAACACCGCCTTCACCTCGCCGATACGCATCTTTAGAGGGGTCTCACATTCCTCTGCGACCAGGCGTTGGGGAGTAACAGGCAAGACTCCAACACCAGCGTAAACACTGTTGCTGATGCAAGCTACTTCCTGAAGAGATGGCAATACGCGCTGTGATTGGCCGGTAGTGTATGATCCGCGCTGTGATTGGCCAACGTATATACAACGTATACGGAAAGATGAAGATGACGTAATTTTGCCACGAAATGCAGCCCCTGTCACGGCTCAGTAGAAAACATATAAAGAGAAGGCTTTAGGGGCTGAAATTAACGGAGTGGGTGTTCTAAAACTTTAGCGATTTAATAGTTAGGACAATTTTAAAATTAGTTCTATTGGAAAAGTTACAGAGTATAGCTTTAAGATAATTGTCCTTTTGGCTGCCTCCGAGTCTTATTTTGGTTATGGATTTATAGATCCATATGTATTTATTTAAGTTATCTATCCTTCACAATCAGTCCAAAACCTTGGCCGACCTATCTGTAATATAATTGGTCCTCGCTAATGCTCATTATGATTGGTTGCCATTCTTGTCAACCGTTCAGAAACCTGCCTACCAGTGACATCATCGACGGGGAATCCAACCTAATAGAAACAACAGGCTCTCTATTCCTGGAAAGTTGGCCAGAGTTACTACAGGGGGTTCTCCAAATCCTTGAGACATCTCTCTCTCAACTAAGGGGTCCTTGGTCTGAAAATGTTGAAGACTCCTGGTCTATACTAAATTAAATAGATAACAAGATGCTTATGAGTCAAGCACTTTTGCAGACATTGATGAAGGACTGGATACTGAGAGAAAGAGAGACACGCACGCACGCACGCACGCACGCACGCACGCCTTTTCATGATTGATAAATAGGTTTGCGCTCGGTACCCGCTATGGCAAACATTATTATGGAGAGCCGCTAGGCATGGTCTCATATCATAACCACCGAATGCAGTAGCAGTAATGCGAGTGTAAGCAAAGCTAGGAAGAGGCAGGGGGGTGCAGAGAGAGAGAGAGAGAGAGAGAGAGAGAGAGAGAGAGAGAGAGAGAGGGAGGGAGAGAGAAAAGATGGGGAGGTGGGTGAATGGCTGAATTGTCTTGGCTATTGACTGTCTGTGAAGAGGGTGTGGCCAGGGCAGTTGTGATGCAAACGCCTCCAGATACAGTGTGGGGGTAGTAGTAGTGTGTGTGTGTGTGTGTGTGTGTGTGTGTGTGTGTCTGTGTGTCTGTGTGTGTGTGTGTGTGTGTGTGTCGTAATTTGTAGGGCGTGTCTTCTCAATAGCACTACCACTGTTATTAGAAGCCCTGTCCAAAAGAACAACACTTTCCGTAACGTGGCACCCAGGTTCATGACTCATCCATGAGGAAAACACTAATTCTGTGACGTCCACAGGACGTTCAACGCAAAACAATTCACCTCTAAAAAGTTACATTTCAACTACGGTTTGACCCTCAAAGCAATGCGCACGTTACCGCACACGTGTGCCCATTCTCTAACGTTCATGCACGCGCACATACGGGGGAAACTTTTGTAGTGAATGTTGAAAACCGGGACATATTAGTGTTTTAGAGATATTTGTCGGGACACGCAGCTTGAAAACTGGACAGTCCTGGCCAAACCAGGACTTCTGGTCACCCTACTCTAGTCTATCCACCTGTTTCCGCGAGAATTTACTGTAGCATTATTTGCGGGACACTTCCGGTTAACAGCAGACATAAAAGCTTACGTCGCGTCGCAGATGCAACCGTTGTGAGCTTGTAGATCACTCTCGGCTGTGGCGCCGGAAGCTGCCTGCACATTCTGCGCAATGCACGATGGGATGTTGGAAAGTTGTGGATACCAAGTCGACATAACCATAATAGAGACATTAGGGTTCAAGACTTAACACATATGGTGCCAACCCTGAGTTTCCCGAGTTTGTATAGGTACCACAGCTGTGCCAACCCAGAGTTTCCCGAGTTTGGGCAATTAAAAAAAAAAAAAACATCTTTCAAACATGGCAGCCATGTTTGTTTACATTTGAAGAAAAAAATAATAGCTGCCTGAACGGATTTCCAAGCTGATGTTTTTGTTTGAAAGCTGTGAGCAGCGTGCACACACGTGGTGCATGATCTAGGCATGGGTGTGCATGATCCGTGCACTATGAATTACATGGAAGTCTATGGAGACTGTAGCAACTTGGAACTTCAAAGAGGTTTTTTAAATAGCAACAAATGTGTTAACATATCTTTGTACCCTATATCAATGTGTACAATTTTACTTGTAGTGGACGCTCATGTCCAGCAACTAGAATAAAGATAGTACTCTACTGAATGATATTAAAGAATGGTCGTAAGACCACTGATATAATTGTCACATGCAGTGAGCAGAATAGCAAAGCAATCAATATCACATTCTCTGACCCCACAACCGTTACCCAGTAAAGTGGTTTTGCATCTCTGGGTGTCAAAATGGACTGGATTATGCTTTGTCCCTCTCCAATGATTTATTGATCCTACTTGTCCTCAAAGTTATTCAGCGAGATGGTGTCTCCTGTCTTCATACTAGGGCATTCACAAATAGTGATTTTTAGTATTCAAATTTTCGACCTCAAAGTATTCGAATAGTCGAATATTCTACAGGACTGGCCAAACTGTCAAATATTAAGTAAGCAAGAGGCGAACATTGTGAAAACAGCCGATCTACATGCTCACAACACCTCGCAACGCAAGGCGTTGCGAGCATGTAGAACGGCTATTTTCACAATATTTATCTGCGGAACCGAGTCACATTAAATGTAATACCTACAATTCCAAGTGCTTGTCAGGGTTCTTATGACTTCCTATCTAGCCAAGCTTTATAAACCATGAAGAAATACAGCATATATATTTTTAAAGACAAAACAATAAAAATAAATAAAAGAAAGCGAATATTCTACTTCAGTGAACAACGTCGAATAGTGACTTTGATATTCGAATATTTGGTGAATGCCCTAGTGTGTGTGTGTTATCTTCCTTACCCATGTAGTAGATCAGACATGGCACCGCCAGCACCAGCTCCAACACAAGAATGACCACCAACATGATGCCAAAGCACTCGTCTGTCAACGTAGGTGAATACTTGGCATTCACCACCAGCAACAATGCCACGTTACCTAAACGCACACGCACACACGCACACACACACGCACACACGCACACACACACACACACACCGAATATTTGAATATCAAAGTCACTATTCGACATCATGACCAAACTATCCCAACAATGCCCTCTTGTGGTGAACAAGTAAACAACTTGATATTTTGCAATAAGATGGATTGATTTATAGTAGAAGTTTGCATAGGAAAAGGTACAGCTCTATGACAGCACTGTTCACTGATCAATGATCAAGGTCAACTAAAAGGATAAACACCTCAAGAAAGCTTTTGAGCTTGTTTCAAGAAGTCTTCACACACACACATCATGATACTCAGTGTATTACTGTATTATCACAACAATGCCTTGATGAACATTACTAGCAGAAGGGAGAAATCTTCCACCAAGGCTTTCTGACAGACAATGGTGCCCTCTTGTGGTAAAAAAGGAAATACAACTTCACATTTAGCAATAAAATGATTCATGTTCACTGCTGGCAGTATTAGTTTATTGACCTGTTGACAACAATGATAATAATAACTAATAAGACACCTCAGGGTAACATGGGACCTAAAGGGCGAGGTCGCGCCAATTCTTGGCCATCTGGCCAGTGATGTATATCGGACCGGTAACCCATTATGGAGACCCCTGGTACCCATATATGGAGATCCATGTACTGTATATGGAGATATGCTGTGAGAGCCCAAACATGCTTACTTATTTATTTGTTAAGTGAAAGTGCCCATACATGGAGATCCCTGTCTGTAGAACCAGCCACACAGATATAGGTTGTCTGTCTTGTTCATATAAGGATTCTGTTAGTGTGGTATTATACTGTATATATATATATATATATATATATATATATATATATATATATATATGGAACTCCATATATGGGCATAAAAGGGATTCTGTTAGTGTGATATCACAAGTGAAGCCAGAGCGTGATGTCAGAGCAGCAAACCCATTCTGTTAGAGTGGTTCCCCTGACATCACAGTGACATCAGAGCATGATGTCAGAGCGACAAACCCATAGAACCACAGTGTCAGGCGTTATAGACACTTAGACTGAGATGGACAAGAAGTGGCCGTTCCCATACTAATCTGCGACCTTCGGTCGCAATAATGACAACAAGGATGATAATAATAATACTCATGGTAGGGCTGTCACGATTTAAGTATACAAATAATTGCGATTAACCATTAAATTGTGTAAGTGACGTGTTCTAGATTTGGCTTTTAGGCTTTGAAGTTGAACAGATAATATAGTCACATATCTAACAAAGATAACAAATTCAACATCCCTAGGAGAATCTTTGACAGCTAGGGTAATTCTGGGTCTCATTCACTTACTATACACTATAAGGGAAAACATTACACCCAAAAGAATATGCTTTAAGTGGGATGTGAGGGGTCTAACTAGGTGTTTTTAATTATTCTGAATCCATTGCAAGCATTTGTTTTGCACGAAAAACATTCCTTGGGCCAAAGATTATTAATATCCCCTGACTATTAATAAAGGACAGAGGCATGGATTTACAAGATGTTCTCAATCATCTCACCAATAATGCCAGAACGCACTGCTGTGGAGACCCCACCACATGCAGCTCAGCCGGTCCAGTGAAATGACTGATAACAGGAAGGATAGAGTTGTATGCATCCCCGGGATGCAGTGATGCTTAGTTTAATGCGTCCTTTAAAAAAAAGATGTGTCAGGGACACAGGATGCAGAGCTAGTACTTATATTCATTAGTCTCGCGTAGCCAGACAACTATTTCACAATCTCCGAATGCTATATAGCAGGGTTCCCCAATTAGTTTTCCCCAAGGGCCGAATTATGTCTAGGGTACCAAGCCGAGGGCCACAACATTTGCAGGGGCCGACGGTGGCGTTCCCGCTACTCCAGCGACTGCGACAGTTCAGATATCGTCATTGTCGGGTGAAAATCTTGTATGTCCAAAACCATTCCTACTTTTGTGCGACGGCCTTGTATGAGTTGCGAAAGAACGTACAAATTTGGAGATACGAGATTTCCACCCGACAACGACGATATACTAGTGTTGTTGCTGCTCTTATACCACCATTATTACTGGGGTTGGTGGGGGCCAGACAGAACCCTGCTATATAGAGTCTGGAACGGTAGCTCCTGAATGGCGAGTATCGGAAGTAGCCAGTGCTGCACGGAACTGTAGTCCCACTGGAAACATAACAGAAGCACACTTGCACAGACAGAGTCAGTCGAGCGGCATATTCTTGTATAGTTTAGACAACATTTGAAAACATCATGGAAGTAACACCAACAACACCAGAGAAAGACGAAATAACTCCCCAAAAATATTGAAAGGAGACAGAACGCTTCCAGTAGGGCCATGTTATCGCTACTGCACCAAGGGAGCGGTTGCGTCACATCCGCTCTATCTCGCACTCATCGTTTCTATTTCCGTGCCCCAGACTGTACAGTATGCCGGGAGCATTTGCAAATCGCGTTAGGCAACAGTCTGTCCACGCGAGACTACAGAGCTAGAAGCATCACTGAGACCATCATGTAATAAATATGACAGGCCTACCAGCAGAGTGGATGGCGAAGGGCAGGTGGTTGAGGCCCTGCGTGTTCCTGTAGAAGCCGAGGTACCCTCTCCTCCTGGCCTTGGCGTGG
This sequence comes from Nannobrachium achirus, assembly GCF_963921795.1. NCBI lineage: Eukaryota > Metazoa > Chordata > Actinopteri > Myctophiformes > Myctophidae > Nannobrachium > Nannobrachium achirus. The sequence goes on from NC_137812.1 coordinate 9,252,600, forward strand.
TGGTGCCGCACGCACTCGTTGAAGAACAGCACCAGCACCCACAGCCCCGCCTTGCCGAACACCACGGCGCTGCCCCCGGACACCTCGCTCAGCACGCCCTTACAGCCCTGCCGCGTCTCACGGTCGGTGTCGAACACGCACAGCACCACCACGGTCACCGACAGCGCCACGTACGCCACCTGGTGGAGACCGGAGGAGAGGAGGAAGCCGACACAAGCACACACACACAATTAGTATATCGTCGTTGTCGGGTGGAAACCTCGTATCTCCAAGTTTCAAATTTGTATGTTCTTTCACAAAGTAAACCCTGCTTCATCATGCAAGGCCGTCGCACAAAAGTAGTGAAAACAGCAGATCTACAAGCACCATTGTGTGCGTTTGCAAATCGTGGGAGTCAACAGTCTGGCCACACAAAACTATTAATTGTTTTTGTTGTTGTCGCATTCCTAAACCAATCATTTGATGACCAGCAGTGGTTCCCTATGGAGACACAAAGAGCATGCTTTGTTCCCTATGGAGTCATTTTATAGCAGTATCTAAAGAGCACAAAGTATGTTTCTAAATGTGCCAAGTATCGCGAGACTATCCACCGTTTCCTGTCTGGGAAACAAATCTCACAATACTTCGGAGACAGAAACGATTATTATTTACTGTTATTATTTCATTATGTACTTTGCACATCGAAAAGCAAGTGATTGTAAAAATACCTGTGATATGATATGTTTTCTTTTATATTCCTGAACAGACTTTATGACAAGACAGACTATATGGAGACACAAGACACAAGACTCTCCTCAAATTATTGGCTTAGAATGCGACAAAAACAAAAGAATATCAATGAACTCAGCAGCGCCGTAAGAATGGCAGCAGCCGTGCACCCTTAAATGCACAAATACATTTCGTTGTACTGTGTATGTGCTTGTACGTGTACTGTGCTTTGGAAATGAGTTGATCGTTGACAATGAAACTGTGCCTGTACCTGTACTGTATTGTTACAATGACAAATAAACTCTATCTAATCTAAACTCAAGTCTGCATGGGGTGAGTAATCGATAAGAAAAAAAAAAAACAACAACTACGTAATTTTGGGGGTGAACAATCCCTTTAAGACAATGTGAGAGTAGGGCTGTCACGATTATGACATTTTACATCAAATAATTGCGATTAACAATTTAATTGTGTTTTTGTCGTTGACTATTACATTTCTTGTTTGGCTTTTAGGCTTTGAGGTTGCACATGGCAGATATGACACATAACCTAAATATACAAAGAAATGAAGGACATATTTGACAACTTTACACTTTAAAAAGAACGTTGATAGTGGAAATATGTGACGCGTTGTGAGCTGGGAAATCTGCTATGTCCACTATTTATTTTAATTGTTTGAACATAATATAAACATTTTTCAACATGTAAACGATTATGACGATTATCCCAAAATGATTGCGATTATGTCAAATTATTGCGATTATGTCAAATAATTGCGATTAGACGATTTATGTAATAATTGTGACAGCCCTATGTGAGAGTGTAGTGGACTGTGGTTGGCTTTTTGTCTCTTATTCTCTCAGTGTGTGTGTGTGTGTGTGTGTGTGTGTGTGTGTGTGTGTGTGTCTCTTACATGTACTAGACACAGCAGGATGGCGGGCCACAGCGTAGGGATGGTCTTAAACTCTCTCCTGATGACAGACTCCAGTGCATCTTGGGAGATCAGGGGGCTGTCAATCAGAGGGCTGTCAATCAGGGGGTCGTCATCAACGCCCGGCGTCGTGTCTGATGCGGCTGCCTGCTGCTCAAACACATTGTAACAATGTCAACTCTAACACAAACACACATTTTAACAATGTATTTACGTCCACACAAAGGAGAAGCATACAAGGACACAAATATTATAGGTGCAGTAAAGTAACATTTACAAAATCATGGTATATGTCTTTATGATACAATAGCATGTCTCTTGGTACTCTACGGGTATAAGTAGCAGCGTCTCCGCCATATGTGGCGGCTGCCGACTATAGCGGAGATGGCACAATACTTTGCCAGCCTTTTTGCCTCTTTTTTGGGCATCCCAAGTTGTTGCAACCCTCTAACAACCGGGGAAATCTCGCTCTTTCGAAGAAATTCGAACGACCATCATTTCGACAACAGAGCGTCTGGGTTAGGTTTGGGTGTCGAAAAGATGACACAAAGAAACAGCGAAAAGCTCCCCTAACAACCAGCCTGTGGGTATGTCCTAGGGCCTAGGCTGCCAAATATAAATACAAATTGTCTGCACCTGTAGCCCAACACACACACACACACACACACACACACACACACACACACACACACACACACATCCAGAGTGGAACTCTGAGGGTACAAATGGACCTGTACGGATACATATTTGTTACATTTGTACAATTAAACGAAACCTGAGCATTTTACTCTTGACAGGATTTTTACTACTAGCCTATTGACATCAGAAGCTTCACCCACACACACACACACACACACACACACACACACACACACACACACACACACACACACACACACACACAGCCCTAGAATGTCTGTGATATTACACACACAGATTACACACACCCGAAGTGAGTTTGAAAACATGACCAATGATGAAAAACTCCAATACCTACTGGGAGAAATACAACAATGTGCGAACACAGCAGCACGATTTGAGAAACACAACCACCCTAAGGACTACAAACCATGGATTGACATCTAGACCTACTGCATACACAGTATGAAACAGAGCTGCTACCTTTAAATGCATTTTGAGGAAAACAAATAGGCTAATGCTGCTATTTGTTCCAAAAGCTTTATACCCTGTATAGTGTATATACATAAAATGTCACAATCTGACATAGCCTGTTTGGGTGCCATGGCATTAGTCAGAAAGCTCATTAGTCAGAATCTGGTGATGTTAACCTGGTGAAAAATACTATGCCTAAACCTAACCTCAGTAAAACTATGCCTAAACCTAACCCTAACTAAATTCTGACTAATGATGAGCTTTCTGACTTATGGGCATTCCCCCTGTTTACACAATGCTGTACCACCTCCAACTGTATATATGTTCCCCATTTTCAACAGTTTTTATTTTATTTGTGACACTTGCTTTGGCAATGTATGTTTTCTAATGCCAATAAAGCTCATTTGAATTGAATTGAATAAGACATTTGTCTAATATTCCATAAACAATAGCGCAATAGGAGTGATCTATGGCTGTGTTTATAGAATAGACAGACATTCTAGAGCTAACACACACACAACACAAAATAAGATGCAGACAGACAGACAGACAGACAGACAGACAGACAGACAGACAGACAGACAGACAGACAGACAGAGACAAGACATGGTGTTGTATGTAATGTAATTCACAAATTTAGAAGCAGCTAATCGAGCTAAAAGCTAAATACGTACCGTGTAAGTTCCCTTTGAATCCAGTGTGTGCGACATGGTTGTAATGTGTGTAACTTTCAGTTTATTCCACAACAACAAACACGACCCTACATGTTGGCTTGCTTTCAACCCGCCCCGTTTTCACGTGACACCTGCGGTTAGTAAACTTCCGGTGTCCCTTATTATTGGTCCTACTGTGTGTTGACTACACTTTAAGGTTCCGGTGTTATCCCTATCATCATAAACGAACGTGTCCCACTTCAATATCACATACATTATGAATGAATGCATTTTGAGAAAAAGATAATGCTGCTATTTGTTCCAAAAGCTTTATACCCTGTATCAGAGCCCTATACTGCTCTGCCCTGTATATAAATACAATGTCACAATGCGACATAGCTCTGTTTACACAATGCTGTACCCCCTCCAACTGTATATTATGTTCCCCATTTTCAACTGTTTTCATTTTATTTTGTGACACTTGCTTTGGCAATGTGAACGTATGTTTTCTCATGCCAATAAAGCTCCTTTCAATTGAATGAACTATGAGCCTATCATAAAATCGAAATATACAGGTAAAGTCAAATGTAGGCCCTACTTTTCAATATTTTCGCCCCTAGTGGTAAAACAAATATATAAAAAAAAGAACGTGTGATTTTCGCCTCTAGTGGAAAATAGCAGATCTACAAGCTTGTAGATCTGCTTATAGATCTGCTATTTTCGGCAAAGAGCTTTGGTGTCAAGGGGGAAAAGAGCAGACTAAGTACAGAGTGAAAGGTCAAGTTCATATTGACGGTTCAAGTGTTCAAGGGGTCCCTGCTTCATCTCTCTCTCAGCTAAGGGGTCCTTCTTGGCCTGAAAACGTTGAATTCCCCTACATGGTCACGCCGCGCAGAGCACGCACCCGAGCGGACCAATGAGCGTGACGCGCGTGCCGGCCACGCACGCAGCACACGCTGATTGGCTCCGCGCGGCGCCGCCACGTCACGAGGCGTACATAAACGCCGGTCAGAACCAGAACCGCGCACTCGAGCAGTTGTCCAGCTGACAGGCGGCCGCGCGCCGAGACGCTCCGAGTCCGACCTTCAACTTGAACTGTCTGTCTGGCATGAGAAGACACTGACTGTCGCCAGCAGAGGGCCCTCCAAGCTAGGAATCAATCGACGTTCACTGGACCCGTGTGAAATTCACAACTTTGAAGGTACGGTAAATACATTGTTTTTGTTTTGGTTAGGATTGGCACATTGATAACGTTTATAGTTTCTGTGTGTTTGGTGTTTGTGTGCTCAGTTAATTTCATACGAGTAATTTAACCTCGGAGGCCACACAGCACCGTCGATGTTTCAGTTGATATTTCAATTTGCAATCATTTGGGAGACGGTTTTGACCGTGTCAGCTGTAAGTTAGCTAGCAGTTGCTGCCTTTGTATTTTGTTGTTAGCGTCAGGACACGCTGCTGTAAACAATCACGTTAACTTGTCAACATGTTGGTGTTTGGGAATCATTCCCAAAGCCTATTTAAAACGACGGTGCGCCTCCGTCATCTCCACCGAAAACAAGCGCTCCTTTACAAGAACCTAACGGAACCCTGGTGGTGGGTTCGGGTCATGGTTCACGCGTTTAAACTAACTGAAAAACGTTATTATTTTAATAAACATTTGATTTAACTAGGCTAATAAATGTTAAGCTCAGTTGTAATAATGTCCACATAAACGTAAATCCTTCAAAACGTCGTGCAGAGGCCGTTGTTCGTTGTATATTTTTAAACTTGGCACTGTGTCAGTTCGGACCAATGAGAGCGACGCATGCTGCGGTGACGTCACACGCTTTTAAAACTGCCCTCGGAGTTGAAACCTGGAAGTTATCTGACAAACGTTATTATTTTAATCAACATTTGATTTAACTAGGCTAATAAATGTTAAGCTCAGTTGTACTAATATCCACATAAACGTAATACTTTCAAAACGTCGTGCAGAGGCCGTTGTTCCGTTGTATGTTTTTGAATTTGGCCCGGTGTCAGTTTGGACCAATGAGAGCGACGCATGCCGCGGTGACGTCACAGCGGTGGAGGTTCGGGAAACTTCGGCTTTTAACGGGCAGGTTCGACCGGGTTTAAACCTCTCTCTCGGTGTTGCCATGTCTGCTTATTATAAGCGACTTGTTTTTCTGTAAAGTTTTGCAAAGTATTGATACTTGTTACGTGAGCTTGAGTTGGTTTTTAGGCTATTTATCTTCAAAGCGTTAGCGTGTCAGCGGGCCGTTGCGCGGTTGCTATGGTGGTTGGTTGCTATGTACAATAACAGTACGCCACTTCATGTGGCCTGTAGTCGCTTGTTTTCGTGGACTAGGTTGCTTATTTCACCAGCTAAATCTGGCAAACAACACAGAACACTCGAAGCAACGTAAATGAATGAAGGGAAAATATTAAGGATCTACTCGTTTAATCCACTGGTTCTCAAACTGTTTCATGTCAAGGACCCCCAAATTGACTATTACTAGTCCGCGGACCCCCATTTGAAAATATAACTTCCATTTGTACACTCAAGCGTGCGTTACAGACCCATAAGGGTCAATTTTGTTCCTCATATCATTTAGCCGGGGACCCTCTAGGTCCCCCTCAAGGACCCATATGGGGGTCCCCGGAACCAACTTTGAGAACCAGTGATGTAAGGAATGAAGGGAAAAGTTTAAGGATCTGCTCGTTTGACCGGTGGAGGACGCTAAAGTTCTGTACAAAAAAAAGAAAGTATTGCAAAATGTAGGTCTATCGTTTTCAGTTCTGTTTATTTGTATGTTTATATGTCACGTTAGAACAATGCTAAAAACAGTTGTGCAGTAAAACCTTTTAGGTGGTTAAGATCTAATAATTGGTTGTTGGACATGCATGGTTAAATTGGAATGGTTGAGATCTTATACTGTTGGTTGTTTGTTTGACATAGTTAATGGGTTGTTGAGGCTAGATATTTGGGCCGTATTTATTTTTTTGATTGATTGATTGATTGATTGATTGAAGAGTGAAGACTTTATTAGGAGTTTGCATAGGAAAGGTACAGTTTCATGACGGTACAGTTCACTGGTACAAGGTCTACTAAAAGGAAATCCTAGAAAAGACAAGCTTATTTCCACAGGAAACCATTTAAGTATCTCATATAACATTGAATGACAGACGAATAGAACACAGTAGCCTACTATGATAATTACTTTTTTTTACGGTTTTCATGTAATTTTTTTTATCTTTGTCTTATAATCTGTACCTAATTAATGTTTTACTTTTATCTGTATTGTGCTGGTGTGTTATACTGTCATTATAGATTATATTTGTATTTATATTAAGGTTGTAAATGGTTTTATGAGATGATGGAGAGAAGTTGGGGTATTAGTTCTATCTGAAGGCATTGAGATCATTTCAGTCCCTCAGTACAAGGTAAGATAGAACCTGGTGGCTGACATGTTCCCAAGGCCAAAGTTAATTTCAGATGAACGCATTTTATAATGCCACCTTCTAGCTTGAAAACTAGTGGGAAACAATATCTGCTTAACTCTAACTGTATTGTTTTTAGACAACAATAAGTTGGACACATTTTTATAACGAGTCCTAGCTTGTTAACTGGTAATTATGAAAACGTTTCCTTTCAATACAGTGCTACTCATGCTTTATTTTTATGCAGGTGCGATCTAGGTACGGTATTTAAAACAATGTCCACTTAACTGTATTGTTTTCAATAGTAGGCCTCTATTTGACTGTGTTTTGTGTTGCAGTGCCTGTTTGTAATGTGTTTTACAATCATTTATTTTTGTGTGTCATTACACATGCAGGCAGAAGCTGAAATGGAGAAGAAGGGAAGCTGAGTGATGGAGCAGTTGTCCAGCTGACAGACGGTGCACCGACACGCAACTTGAACTGTCTGTCTGGAAGGGATGATGCAAGGACTCTCTGACACTAACTGTCGCCAGCAGAGGGCCCTCCAAGCTAGGAATCAATTGACATTCACTGGACCCTGTGAAATTCACAACTTGAAGGTAAATTGTTTTTGTTTGTTTTTTTGTTAGGATTGGCACATTGACACAGTTTATGTGTGTTTGGTGTTTGTGTGCTTAGTTAATTTCATACGAGTAATTTAGCCTCGGAGGCCACACAGCACCGTCGATGTTTCAGTTGATATTTCATTTGCAATCATCTGGGAGACGGTTTTGACCGTGTCATATTTAGCTGTAAGTTAGCTAGCAGTTGCTGCCTTTGTTTTTTGTTGCTAACGTCAGGACAAGCTGCTTTAAACAATCACGTTGTCAACATGTTGGTGTTAATTAATTTAATGCAACGTCCGTCCCCATTCCCAAAGCCTATTTAAAACGACAGCGCACCGAAAACAAGCGCTCCTTTACAAGAACCTAACTGAACCCTGGTGGGTTCGGGTCGGGATTCACACGTTTTATTAGGAGTTTTCATAGGAAAGGTACAGTTTCATGACGGTACAGTTCACTGGTACAAGGTCTACTAAAAGGAAATCCTAGAAAAGACAAGCTTATTTCCACAGGAAACCATTTAAGTATCTCATATAACATTGAATGACAGACGAATAGAACACAGTAGCCTACTATGATAATTACTTTTTTTTACGGTTTTCATGTTAAGCGTTATTTTTTTTTATCTTTGTCTTATAATCTGTACCTAATTAATGTTTTACTTTTATCTGTATTGTGCTGGTGTGTTATACTGTCATTATAGATTATATTTGTATTTATATTAAGGTTGTAAATGGTTTTATGAGATGATGGAGAGAAGTTGGGGTATTAGTTCTATCTGAAGGCATTGAGATAATTTCAGTCCCTCAGTACAAGGTAAGATAGAACCTGGTGGCTGACATGTTCCCAAGGCCAAAGTTAATTTCAGATGAACATTTTATAATGCCACCTTCTAGCTTGAAAACTAGTGGGAAACAATATCTGCTTAACTCTAACTGTATTGTTTTTAGACAACAATAAGTTGGACACATTTTTATAACGAGTCCTAGCTTGTTAACTGGTAATTATGAAAACGTTTCCTTTCAATACAGTGCTACTCATGCTTTATTTTTATGCAGGTGCGATCTAGGTACGGTATTTAAAACAATGTCCACTTAACTGTATTGTTTTCAATAGTAGGCCTCTATTTGACTGTGTTTTGTGTTGCAGTGCCTGTTTGTAATGTGTTTTACAATCATTTATTTTTGTGTGTCATTACACATGCAGGCAGAAGCTGAAATGGAGAAGAAGGGAAGCTGAGTGATGGAGCAGTTGTCCAGCTGACAGACGGTGCACCGACACGCAACTTGAACTGTCTGTCTGGAAGGGATGATGCAAGGACTCTCTGACACTAACTGTCGCCAGCAGAGGGCCCTCCAAGCTAGGAATCAATTGACATTCACTGGACCCTGTGAAATTCACAACTTGAAGGTAAATTGTTTTTGTTTGTTTTTTTGTTAGGATTGGCACATTGACACAGTTTATGTGTGTTTGGTGTTTGTGTGCTTAGTTAATTTCATACGAGTAATTTAGCCTCGGAGGCCACACAGCACCGTCGATGTTTCAGTTGATATTTCATTTGCAATCATCTGGGAGACGGTTTTGACCGTGTCATATTTAGCTGTAAGTTAGCTAGCAGTTGCTGCCTTTGTTTTTTGTTGCTAACGTCAGGACAAGCTGCTTTAAACAATCACGTTGTCAACATGTTGGTGTTAATTAATTTAATGCAACGTCCGTCCCCATTCCCAAAGCCTATTTAAAACGACAGCGCACCGAAAACAAGCGCTCCTTTACAAGAACCTAACTGAACCCTGGTGGGTTCGGGTCGGGATTCACACGTTTTATTAGGAGTTTTCATAGGAAAGGTACAGTTTCATGACGGTACAGTTCACTGGTACAAGGTCTACTAAAAGGAAATCCTAGAAAAGACAAGCTTATTTCCACAGGAAACCATTTAAGTATCTCATATAACATTGAATGACAGACGAATAGAACACAGTAGCCTACTATGATAATTACTTTTTTTTACGGTTTTCATGTTAAGCGTTATTTTTTTTTATCTTTGTCTTATAATCTGTACCTAATTAATGTTTTACTTTTATCTGTATTGTGCTGGTGTGTTATACTGTCATTATAGATTATATTTGTATTTATATTAAGGTTGTAAATGGTTTTATGAGATGATGGAGAGAAGTTGGGGTATTAGTTCTATCTGAAGGCATTGAGATAATTTCAGTCCCTCAGTACAAGGTAAGATAGAACCTGGTGGCTGACATGTTCCCAAGGCCAAAGTTAATTTCAGATGAACATTTTATAATGCCACCTTCTAGCTTGAAAACTAGTGGGAAACAATATCTGCTTAACTCTAACTGTATTGTTTTTAGACAACAATAAGTTGGACACATTTTTATAACGAGTCCTAGCTTGTTAACTGGTAATTATGAAAACGTTTCCTTTCAATACAGTGCTACTCATGCTTTATTTTTATGCAGGTGCGATCTAGGTACGGTATTTAAAACAATGTCCACTTAACTGTATTGTTTTCAATAGTAGGCCTCTATTTGACTGTGTTTTGTGTTGCAGTGCCTGTTTGTAATGTGTTTTACAATCATTTATTTTTGTGTGTCATTACACATGCAGGCAGAAGCTGAAATGGAGAAGAAGGGAAGCTGAGTGATGGAGCAGTTGTCCAGCTGACAGACGGTGCACCGACACGCAACTTGAACTGTCTGTCTGGAAGGGATGATGCAAGGACTCTCTGACACTAACTGTCGCCAGCAGAGGGCCCTCCAAGCTAGGAATCAATTGACGTTCACTGGACCCTGTGAAATTCACAACTTGAAGGTAAATTGTTTTTGTTTGTTTTTTTGTTAGGATTGGCACATTGACACAGTTTATGTGTGTTTGGTGTTTGTGTGCTTAGTTAATTTCATACGAGTAATTTAGCCTCGGAGGCCACACAGCACCGTCGATGTTTCAGTTGATATTTCATTTGCAATCATCTGGGAGACGGTTTTGACCGTGTCATATTTAGCTGTAAGTTAGCTAGCAGTTGCTGCCTTTGTTTTTTGTTGCTAGCGTCAGGACAAGCTGCTTTAAACAATCACGTTGTCAACATGTTGGTGTTAATTAATTTAATGCAACGTCCGTCCCCATTCCCAAAGCCTATTTAAAACGACAGCGCACCGAAAACAAGCGCTCCTTTACAAGAACCTAACTGAACCCTGGTGGGTTCGGGTCGGGATTCACACGTTTTATTAGGAGTTTTCATAGGAAAGGTACAGTTTCATGACGGTACAGTTCACTGGTACAAGGTCTACTAAAAGGAAATCCTAGAAAAGACAAGCTTATTTCCACAGGAAACCATTTAAGTATCTCATATAACATTGAATGACAGACGAATAGAACACAGTAGCCTACTATGATAATTACTTTTTTTTACGGTTTTCATGTTAAGCGTTATTTTTTTTTATCTTTGTCTTATAATCTGTACCTAATTAATGTTTTACTTTTATCTGTATTGTGCTGGTGTGTTATACTGTCATTATAGATTATATTTGTATTTATATTAAGGTTGTAAATGGTTTTATGAGATGATGGAGAGAAGTTGGGGTATTAGTTCTATCTGAAGGCATTGAGATAATTTCAGTCCCTCAGTACAAGGTAAGATAGAACCTGGTGGCTGACATGTTCCCAAGGCCAAAGTTAATTTCAGATGAACATTTTATAATGCCACCTTCTAGCTTGAAAACTAGTGGGAAACAATATCTGCTTAACTCTAACTGTATTGTTTTTAGACAACAATAAGTTGGACACATTTTTATAACGAGTCCTAGCTTGTTAACTGGTAATTATGAAAACGTTTCCTTTCAATACAGTGCTACTCATGCTTTATTTTTATGCAGGTGCGATCTAGGTACGGTATTTAAAACAATGTCCACTTAACTGTATTGTTTTCAATAGTAGGCCTCTATTTGACTGTGTTTTGTGTTGCAGTGCCTGTTTGTAATGTGTTTTACAATCATTTATTTTTGTGTGTCATTACACATGCAGGCAGAAGCTGAAATGGAGAAGAAGGGAAGCTGAGTGATGGAGCAGTTGTCCAGCTGACAGACGGTGCACCGACACGCAACTTGAACTGTCTGTCTGGAAGGGATGATGCAAGGACTCTCTGACACTAACTGTCGCCAGCAGAGGGCCCTCCAAGCTAGGAATCAATTGACGTTCACTGGACCCTGTGAAATTCACAACTTGAAGGTAAATTGTTTTTGTTTGTTTTTTTGTTAGGATTGGCACATTGACACAGTTTATGTGTGTTTGGTGTTTGTGTGCTTAGTGCCCTAGTGTAGCTGTTAGAGCACACGCCTTTCCCGTCGTGGGTTCAAACGCAGCTGGGGTCGACGTCAGCGTGGAATTGCGTTCGCAACGGGCCCCATATTGTAAATCGCTCTGGATCAAGACCTGCTTGATTTTCGCGTAAGTATTAACTGAGTAAGTATGGAAAGATGTCCCCTTTATTCACAGGTCATATACAGTTGCAGTGCATCCAGGAGATGATGCCTACATAATATTGTAAATGTTTGTTATTTATTTTTAAAAATTGGTTCCTGGTTTACCTACGTTTTTAGGTTACTACTTCTAGGCATGTGATATGGGGCCGCCCTAGTGTTGCTGTTAGAGCACACGCCTTTCCCGTCGTAGGTTCAAACGCAGCCGGGGTCGACGTCAGCAAGGAAACGCGGTCGCAATGGGCCCCTTGTTCTGAATAGGGGCCGCCCTAGTGTAGCTGTTAGAGCACACGCCTTTCCCGTCGTGGGTTCAAACGCAGCTGGGGTCGACGTCAGCGTGGAATTGCGGTCGCAACGGGCCCCATATTGTAAATCGCTCTGGATCAAGACCTGCTTGATTTTCACGTAAGTATTAACTGAGTAAGTATGGAAAGATGTCCCCTTTACTGACAGATAATTTACAGTTGCAGTGCATCCAGGAGATGATTCCTACATAATATTGTAAATGTTTTTTATTTATTTTTAAAAATTGGTTCTTGGTTTACCTACGTTTTTAGGTTACTACTTCTAGGCATGTGATATGGGGCTGCCCCTAGTGTTGCTGTTAGAGCACACGCCTTTCCCGCCGTGGGTTCAAAAGCAGCCGGGGTCGACGTCAGCAAGGAAACGCGGTCGCAATGGGCCCCTTGTTCTGAATAGGGGCCGCCCTATTGTAGCTGTTAGCGCACACGCCTTTCCCGTCGTGGGTTCAAACGCAGCTGGGGTCGACGTCAGCGTGGAATTGCGGTCGCAACGGGCCCCGTATTGTAATTCGCTCTGGATCAAGACCTGCTTGATTTTCACGTAAGTATTAACTGAGTAAGTATGGAAAGATGTCCCCTTTATTCACAGGTCATATACAGTTGCAGGCATCCTATAGGTAAGGTATGAAACAATGTTTACTTAACTGTATTGTTCTAAATTTCATTTCTGACTCTGTTGGATTCTTGTTGTTTATAATATACTGTATATCTAATCTACTTTTCTTTTTCTTTTTTTTTACAGGTTCCTCTCCGAAGGAACCATCACCTTAGCGTGGTGGAGAGGTTTGCGTGCCCCAATGAACCTGAGAGCTGTGTTGTCTGGTGCCTTGTGCTCCTGGAAGGGTCTCCCATGGCAAATTGGTCTCTGGGGAGGGGCCTGACTAAGAATGGTTCAAGAAGACCCAAAGAGGATGATGAAGAGTATTAGTTCGATCAGAAGGCATTTGAGATCATTTCACTCCATCAGACAAGGTAAGCTTGATTTTCACTTAAGTATTAACTGAGTAAGTATGGAAAGATGTCCCCTTTATTCACAGGTCATATACAGTTGCAGTGCAACCAGGAGATGATGCCTACATAATATTGTAACTGTTTTTTATTTATTTTTAAAAATTGGTTCCTGGTTTACCTACGTTTTTAGGTTACTACTTCTAGGCATGTGATATGGGGCCGCCCTAGTGTTGCTGTTAGATCACACGCCTTTCCCGCCGTGGGTTCAAACGCAGCCGGGGTCGACGTCAGCAAGGAAACGCGGTCGCAATGGGCCCCTTGTTCTGAATAGGGGCCGCCCTAGTGTAGCTGTTAGAGCACGCGCCTTTCCCGTCGTGGGTTCAAACGCAGCTGGGGTCGACGTCAGCGTGGAATTGCGGTCGCAACGGGCCCCATATTGTAAATCGCTCTGGATCAAGACCTGCTTGATTTTCACGTAAGTATTAACTGAGTAAGTATGGAAAGATGTCCCCTTTATTCACAGGTCATATACAGTTGCAGTGCATCCAGGAGATGATGCCTACATAATATTGTAAATGTTTGTTATTTATTTTTAAAAATTGGTTCCTGGTTTACCTACGTTTTTAGGTTACTACTTCTAGGCATGTGATATGGGGCCGCCCTAGTGTTGCTGTTAGAGCACACGCCTTTCCCGTCGTAGGTTCAAACGCAGCCGGGGTCGACGTCAGCAAGGAAACGCGGTCGCAATGGGCCCCTTGTTCTGAATAGGGGCCGCCCTATTGTAGCTGTTAGCGCACGCGCCTTTCCCGTCGTGGGTTCAAACGCAGCTGGGGTCGACGTCAGCGTGGAATTGCGGTCGCAACGGGCCCCGTATTGTAATTCGCTCTGGATCAAGACCTGCTTGATTTTCACGTAAGTATTAACTGAGTAAGTATGGAAAGATGTCCCCTTTATTCACAGGTCATATACAGTTGCAGGCATCCTATAGGTAAGGTATGAAACAATGTTTACTTAACTGTATTGTTCTAAATTTCATTTCTGACTCTGTTGGATTCTTGTTGTTTATAATATACTGTATATCTAATCTACTTTTCTTTTTCTTTTTTTTTACAGGTTCCTCTCCGAAGGAACCATCACCTTAGCGTGGTGGAGAGGTTTGCGTGCCCCAATGAACCTGAGAGCTGTGTTGTCTGGTGCCTTGTGCTCCTGGAAGGGTCTCCCATGGCAAATTGGTCTCTGGGGAGGGGCCTGACTAAGAATGGTTCAAGAAGACCCAAAGAGGATGATGAAGAGTATTAGTTCGATCAGAAGGCATTTGAGATCATTTCACTCCATCAGACAAGGTAAGCTTGATTTTCACTTAAGTATTAACTGAGTAAGTATGGAAAGATGTCCCCTTTATTCACAGGTCATATACAGTTGCAGTGCAACCAGGAGATGATGCCTACATAATATTGTAACTGTTTTTTATTTATTTTTAAAAATTGGTTCTTGGTTTACCTACGTTTTTAGGTTACTATTTCTAGGCATGTGATATGGGGCCGCCCTAGTGTTGCTGTTAGATCACACGCCTTTCCCGCCGTGGGTTCAAACGCAGCCGGGGTCGACGTCAGCAAGGAAACGCGGTCGCAATGGGCCCCTTGTTCTGAATAGGGGCCGCCCTAGTGTAGCTGTTAGAGCACGCGCCTTTCCCGTCGTGGGTTCAAACGCAGCTGGGGTCGACGTCAGCGTGGAATTGCGGTCGCAACGGGCCCCATATTGTAAATCGCTCTGGATCAAGACCTGCTTGATTTTCACGTAAGTATTAACTGAGTAAGTATGGAAAGATGTCCCCTTTATTCACAGGTCATATACAGTTGCAGTGCATCCAGGAGATGATGCCTACATAATATTGTAAATGTTTGTTATTTATTTTTAAAAATTGGTTCCTGGTTTACCTACGTTTTTAGGTTACTACTTCTAGGCATGTGATATGGGGCCGCCCTAGTGTTGCTGTTAGAGCACACGCCTTTCCCGTCGTAGGTTCAAACGCAGCCGGGGTCGACGTCAGCAAGGAAACGCGGTCGCAATGGGCCCCTTGTTCTGAATAGGGGCCGCCCTAGTGTAGCTGTTAGAGCACACGCCTTTCCCGTCGTGGGTTCAAACGCAGCTCGGGTCGACGTCAGCGTGGAATTGCGGTCGCAACGGGCCCCATATTGTAAATCGCTCTGGATCAAGACCTGCTTGATTTTCACGTAAGTATTAACTGAGTAAGTATGGAAAGATGTCCCCTTTATTCACAGGTCATATACAGTTGGAGTGCATCCAGGAGATGATGCCTACATAATATTGTAAATGTTTGTTATTTATTTTTAAAAATTGGTTCCTGGTTTACCTACGTTTTTAGGTTACTACTTCTAGGCATGTGATATGGGGCCGCCCTAGTGTTGCTGTTAGAGCACACGCCTTTCCCGTCGTAGGTTCAAACGCAGCCGGGGTCGACGTCAGCAAGGAAACGCGGTCGCAATGGGCCCCTTGTTTTGAATAGGGGCCGCCCTAGTGTAGCTGTTAGAGCACACGCCTTTCCCGTCGTGGGTTCAAACGCAGCTGGGGTCGACGTCAGCGTGGAATTGCGGTCGCAACGGGCCCCATATTGTAAATCGCTCTGGATCAAGACCTGCTTGATTTTCACGTAAGTATTAACTGAGTAAGTATGGAAAGATGTCCCCTTTATTCACAGGTCATATACAGTTGCAGTGCATCCAGGAGATGATGCCTACATAATATTGTAAATGTTTGTTATTTATTTTTAAAAATTGGTTCCTGGTTTACCTACGTTTTTAGGTTACTACTTCTAGGCATGTGATATGGGGCCGCCCTAGTGTTGCTGTTAGAGCACACGCCTTTCCCGTCGTAGGTTCAAACGCAGCCGGGGTCGACGTCAGCAAGGAAACGCGGTCGCAATGGGCCCCTTGTTCTGAATAGGGGCCGCCCTATTGTAGCTGTTAGCGCACACGCCTTTCCCGTCGTGGGTTCAAACGCAGCTGGGGTCGACGTCAGCGTGGAATTGCGGTCGCAACGGGCCCCGTATTGTAATTCGCTCTGGATCAAGACCTGCTTGATTTTCACGTAAGTATTAACTGAGTAAGTATGGAAAGATGTCCCCTTTATTCACAGGTCATATACAGTTGCAGGCATCCTATAGGTAAGGTATGAAACAATGTTTACTTAACTGTATTGTTCTAAATTTCATTTCTGACTCTGTTGGATTCTTGTTGTTTATAATATACTGTATATCTAATCTACTTTTCTTTTTCTTTTTTTTTACAGGTTCCTCTCCGAAGGAACCATCACCTTAGCGTGGTGGAGAGGTTTGCGTGCCCCAATGAACCTGAGAGCTGTGTTGTCTGGTGCCTTGTGCTCCTGGAAGGGTCTCCCATGGCAAATTGGTCTCTGGGGAGGGGCCTGACTAAGAATGGTTCAAGAAGACCCAAAGAGGATGATGAAGAGTATTAGTTCGATCAGAAGGCATTTGAGATCATTTCACTCCATCAGACAAGGTAAGCTTGATTTTCACTTAAGTATTAACTGAGTAAGTATGGAAAGATGTCCCCTTTATTCACAGGTCATATACAGTTGCAGTGCAACCAGGAGATGATGCCTACATAATATTGTAACTGTTTTTTATTTTTTTTTAAAAATTGGTTCTTGGTTTACCTACGTTTTTAGGTTACTATTTCTAGGCATGTGATATGGGGCCGCCCTAGTGTTGCTGTTAGAGCACACGCCTTTCCCGCCGTGGGTTCAAACGTAGCTGGGGTCGACGTCAGCGTGGAATTGCGGTCGCAACGGGCCCCATATTGTAAATCGCTCTGGATCAAGACCTGCTTGATTTTCACGTAAGTATTAACTGAGTAAGTATGGAAAGATGTCCCCTTTATTCACAGGTCATATACAGTTGCAGTGCATCCAGGAGATGATGCCTACATAATATTGTAAATGTTTGTTATTTATTTTTAAAAATTGGTTCCTGGTTTACCTACGTTTTTAGGTTACTACTTCTAGGCATGTGATATGGGGCCGCCCTAGTGTTGCTGTTAGAGCACACGCCTTTCCCGTCGTAGGTTCAAACGCAGCCGGGGTCGACGTCAGCAAGGAAACGCGGTCGCAATGGGCCCCTTGTTCTGAATAGGGGCCGCCCTAGTGTAGCTGTTAGAGCACACGCCTTTCCCGCCGTGGGTTCAAACGCAGCTGGGGTCGACGTCAGCGTGGAATTGCGGTCGCAACGGGCCCCATATTGTAAATCGCTCTGGATCAAGACCTGCTTGATTTTCACGTAAGTATTAACTGAGTAAGTATGGAAAGATGTCCCCTTTATTCACAGGTCATATACAGTTGCAGTGCATCCAGGAGATGATGCCTACATAATATTGTAAATGTTTGTTATTTATTTTTAAAAATTGGTTCCTGGTTTACCTACGTTTTTAGATTACTACTTCTAGGCATGTGATATGGGGCCGCCCTAGTGTTGCTGTTAGAGCACACGCCTTTCCCGTCGTAGGTTCAAACGCAGCCGGGGTCGACGTCAGCAAGGAAACGCGGTCGCAATGGGCCCCTTGTTCTGAATAAGGGCCGCCCTATTGTAGCTGTTAGAGCACACGCCTTTCCCGTCGTGGGTTCAAACGCAGCTGGGGTCGACGTCAGCGTGGAATTGCGGTCGCAACGGGCCCCATATTGTAAATCGCTCTGGATCAAGACCTGCTTGATTTTCACGTAAGTATTAACTGAGTAAGTATGGAAAGATGTCCCCTTTATTCACAGGTCATATACAGTTGGAGTGCATCCAGGAGATGATGCCTACATAATATTGTAAATGTTTGTTATTTATTTTTAAAAATTGGTTCCTGGTTTACCTACGTTTTTAGGTTACTACTTCTAGGCATGTGATATGGGGCCGCCCTAGTGTTGCTGTTAGAGCACACGCCTTTCCCGTCGTAGGTTCAAACGCAGCCGGGGTCGACGTCAGCAAGGAAACGCGGTCGCAATGGGCCCCTTGTTTTGAATAGGGGCCGCCCTAGTGTAGCTGTTAGAGCACACGCCTTTCCCGTCGTGGGTTCAAACGCAGCTGGGGTCGACGTCAGCGTGGAATTGCGGTCGCAACGGGCCCCATATTGTAAATCGCTCTGGATCAAGACCTGCTTGATTTTCACGTAAGTATTAACTGAGTAAGTATGGAAAGATGTCCCCTTTATTCACAGGTCATATACAGTTGCAGTGCATCCAGGAGATGATGCCTACATAATATTGTAAATGTTTGTTATTTATTTTTAAAAATTGGTTCCTGGTTTACCTACGTTTTTAGGTTACTACTTCTAGGCATGTGATATGGGGCCGCCCTAGTGTTGCTGTTAGAGCACACGCCTTTCCCGTCGTAGGTTCAAACGCAGCCGGGGTCGACGTCAGCAAGGAAACGCGGTCGCAATGGGCCCCTTGTTCTGAATAGGGGCCGCCCTATTGTAGCTGTTAGCGCACACGCCTTTCCCGTCGTGGGTTCAAACGCAGCTGGGGTCGACGTCAGCGTGGAATTGCGGTCGCAACGGGCCCCGTATTGTAATTCGCTCTGGATCAAGACCTGCTTGATTTTCACGTAAGTATTAACTGAGTAAGTATGGAAAGATGTCCCCTTTATTCACAGGTCATATACAGTTGCAGGCATCCTATAGGTAAGGTATGAAACAATGTTTACTTAACTGTATTGTTCTAAATTTCATTTCTGACTCTGTTGGATTCTTGTTGTTTATAATATACTGTATATCTAATCTACTTTTCTTTTTCTTTTTTTTTACAGGTTCCTCTCCGAAGGAACCATCACCTTAGCGTGGTGGAGAGGTTTGCGTGCCCCAATGAACCTGAGAGCTGTGTTGTCTGGTGCCTTGTGCTCCTGGAAGGGTCTCCTATGGCAAATTGGTCTCTGGGGAGGGGCCTGACTAAGAATGGTTCAAGAAGACCCAAAGAGGATGATGAAGAGTATTAGTTCGATCAGAAGGCATTTGAGATCATTTCACTCCATCAGACAAGGTAAGCTTGATTTTCACTTAAGTATTAACTGAGTAAGTATGGAAAGATGTCCCCTTTATTCACAGGTCATATACAGTTGCAGTGCAACCAGGAGATGATGCCTACATAATATTGTAACTGTTTTTTATTTTTTTTTAAAAATTGGTTCTTGGTTTACCTACGTTTTTAGGTTACTATTTCTAGGCATGTGATATGGGGCCGCCCTAGTGTTGCTGTTAGAGCACACGCCTTTCCCGCCGTGGGTTCAAACGTAGCTGGGGTCGACGTCAGCGTGGAATTGCGGTCGCAACGGGCCCCATATTGTAAATCGCTCTGGATCAAGACCTGCTTGATTTTCACGTAAGTATTAACTGAGTAAGTATGGAAAGATGTCCCCTTTATTCACAGGTCATATACAGTTGCAGTGCATCCAGGAGATGATGCCTACATAATATTGTAAATGTTTGTTATTTATTTTTAAAAATTGGTTCCTGGTTTACCTACGTTTTTAGGTTACTACTTCTAGGCATGTGATATGGGGCCGCCCTAGTGTTGCTGTTAGAGCACACGCCTTTCCCGTCGTAGGTTCAAACGCAGCCGGGGTCGACGTCAGCAAGGAAACGCGGTCGCAATGGGCCCCTTGTTCTGAATAGGGGCCGCCCTATTGTAGCTGTTAGAGCACACGCCTTTCCCGTCGTGGGTTCAAACGCAGCTGGGGTCGACGTCAGCGTGGAATTGCGGTCGCAACGGGCCCCATATTGTAAATCGCTCTGGATCAAGACCTGCTTGATTTTCACGTAAGTATTAACTGAGTAAGTATGGAAAGATGTCCCCTTTATTCACAGGTCATATACAGTTGGAGTGCATCCAGGAGATGATGCCTACATAATATTGTAAATGTTTGTTATTTATTTTTAAAAATTGGTTCCTGGTTTACCTACGTTTTTAGGTTACTACTTCTAGGCATGTGATATGGGGCCGCCCTAGTGTTGCTGTTAGAGCACACGCCTTTCCCGTCGTAGGTTCAAACGCAGCCGGGGTCGACGTCAGCAAGGAAACGCGGTCGCAATGGGCCCCTTGTTTTGAATAGGGGCCGCCCTAGTGTAGCTGTTAGAGCACACGCCTTTCCCGTCGTGGGTTCAAACGCAGCTGGGGTCGACGTCAGCGTGGAATTGCGGTCGCAACGGGCCCCATATTGTAAATCGCTCTGGATCAAGACCTGCTTGATTTTCACGTAAGTATTAACTGAGTAAGTATGGAAAGATGTCCCCTTTATTCACAGGTCATATACAGTTGCAGTGCATCCAGGAGATGATGCCTACATAATATTGTAAATGTTTGTTATTTATTTTTAAAAATTGGTTCCTGGTTTACCTACGTTTTTAGGTTACTACTTCTAGGCATGTGATATGGGGCCGCCCTAGTGTTGCTGTTAGAGCACACGCCTTTCCCGTCGTAGGTTCAAACGCAGCCGGGGTCGACGTCAGCAAGGAAACGCGGTCGCAATGGGCCCCTTGTTCTGAATAGGGGCCGCCCTATTGTAGCTGTTAGCGCACACGCCTTTCCCGTCGTGGGTTCAAACGCAGCTGGGGTCGACGTCAGCGTGGAATTGCGGTCGCAACGGGCCCCGTATTGTAATTCGCTCTGGATCAAGACCTGCTTGATTTTCACGTAAGTATTAACTGAGTAAGTATGGAAAGATGTCCCCTTTATTCACAGGTCATATACAGTTGCAGGCATCCTATAGGTAAGGTATGAAACAATGTTTACTTAACTGTATTGTTCTAAATTTCATTTCTGACTCTGTTGGATTCTTGTTGTTTATAATATACTGTATATCTAATCTACTTTTCTTTTTCTTTTTTTTTACAGGTTCCTCTCCGAAGGAACCATCACCTTAGCGTGGTGGAGAGGTTTGCGTGCCCCAATGAACCTGAGAGCTGTGTTGTCTGGTGCCTTGTGCTCCTGGAAGGGTCTCCCATGGCAAATTGGTCTCTGGGGAGGGGCCTGACTAAGAATGGTTCAAGAAGACCCAAAGAGGATGATGAAGAGTATTAGTTCGATCAGAAGGCATTTGAGATCATTTCACTCCATCAGACAAGGTAAGCTTGATTTTCACTTAAGTATTAACTGAGTAAGTATGGAAAGATGTCCCCTTTATTCACAGGTCATATACAGTTGCAGTGCAACCAGGAGATGATGCCTACATAATATTGTAACTGTTTTTTATTTATTTTTAAAAATTGGTTCCTGGTTTACCTACGTTTTTAGGTTACTACTTCTAGGCATGTGATATGGGGCCGCCCTAGTGTTGCTGTTAGAGCACACGCCTTTCCCGCCGTGGGTTCAAACGTAGCTGGGGTCGACGTCAGCGTGGAATTGCGGTCGCAACGGGCCCCATATTGTAAATCGCTCTGGATCAAGACCTGCTTGATTTTCACGTAAGTATTAACTGAGTAAGTATGGAAAGATGTCCCCTTTATTCACAGGTCATATACAGTTGCAGTGCATCCAGGAGATGATGCCTACATAATATTGTAAATGTTTGTTATTTATTTTTAAAAATTGGTTCCTGGTTTACCTACGTTTTTAGGTTACTACTTCTAGGCATGTGATATGGGGCCGCCCTAGTGTTGCTGTTAGAGCACACGCCTTTCCCGTCGTAGGTTCAAACGCAGCCGGGGTCGACGTCAGCAAGGAAACGCGGTCGCAATGGGCCCCTTGTTCTGAATAGGGGCCGCCCTAGTGTAGCTGTTAGAGCACACGCCTTTCCCGCCGTGGGTTCAAACGCAGCTGGGGTCGACGTCAGCGTGGAATTGCGGTCGCAACGGGCCCCATATTGTAAATCGCTCTGGATCAAGACCTGCTTGATTTTCACGTAAGTATTAACTGAGTAAGTATGGAAAGATGTCCCCTTTATTCACAGGTCATATACAGTTGCAGTGCATCCAGGAGATGATGCCTACATAATATTGTAAATGTTTGTTATTTATTTTTAAAAATTGGTTCCTGGTTTACCTACGTTTTTAGGTTACTACTTCTAGGCATGTGATATGGGGCCGCCCTAGTGTTGCTGTTAGAGCACACGCCTTTCCCGTCGTAGGTTCAAACGCAGCCGGGGTCGACGTCAGCAAGGAAACGCGGTCGCAATGGGCCCCTTGTTCTGAATAGGGGCCGCCCTATTGTAGCTGTTAGAGCACACGCCTTTCCCGTCGTGGGTTCAAACGCAGCTGGGGTCGACGTCAGCGTGGAATTGCGGTCGCAACGGGCCCCATATTGTAAATCGCTCTGGATCAAGACCTGCTTGATTTTCACGTAAGTATTAACTGAGTAAGTATGGAAAGATGTCCCCTTTATTCACAGGTCATATACAGTTGGAGTGCATCCAGGAGATGATGCCTACATAATATTGTAAATGTTTGTTATTTATTTTTAAAAATTGGTTCCTGGTTTACCTACGTTTTTAGGTTACTACTTCTAGGCATGTGATATGGGGCCGCCCTAGTGTTGCTGTTAGAGCACACGCCTTTCCCGTCGTAGGTTCAAACGCAGCCGGGGTCGACGTCAGCAAGGAAACGCGGTCGCAATGGGCCCCTTGTTTTGAATAGGGGCCGCCCTAGTGTAGCTGTTAGAGCACACGCCTTTCCCGTCGTGGGTTCAAACGCAGCTGGGGTCGACGTCAGCGTGGAATTGCGGTCGCAACGGGCCCCATATTGTAAATCGCTCTGGATCAAGACCTGCTTGATTTTCACGTAAGTATTAACTGAGTAAGTATGGAAAGATGTCCCCTTTATTCACAGGTCATATACAGTTGCAGTGCATCCAGGAGATGATGCCTACATAATATTGTAAATGTTTGTTATTTATTTTTAAAAATTGGTTCCTGGTTTACCTACGTTTTTAGGTTACTACTTCTAGGCATGTGATATGGGGCCGCCCTAGTGTTGCTGTTAGAGCACACGCCTTTCCCGTCGTAGGTTCAAACGCAGCCGGGGTCGACGTCAGCAAGGAAACGCGGTCGCAATGGGCCCCTTGTTCTGAATAGGGGCCGCCCTATTGTAGCTGTTAGCGCACACGCCTTTCCCGTCGTGGGTTCAAACGCAGCTGGGGTCGACGTCAGCGTGGAATTGCGGTCGCAACGGGCCCCGTATTGTAATTCGCTCTGGATCAAGACCTGCTTGATTTTCACGTAAGTATTAACTGAGTAAGTATGGAAAGATGTCCCCTTTATTCACAGGTCATATACAGTTGCAGGCATCCTATAGGTAAGGTATGAAACAATGTTTACTTAACTGTATTGTTCTAAATTTCATTTCTGACTCTGTTGGATTCTTGTTGTTTATAATATACTGTATATCTAATCTACTTTTCTTTTTCTTTTTTTTTACAGGTTCCTCTCCGAAGGAACCATCACCTTAGCGTGGTGGAGAGGTTTGCGTGCCCCAATGAACCTGAGAGCTGTGTTGTCTGGTGCCTTGTGCTCCTGGAAGGGTCTCCTATGGCAAATTGGTCTCTGGGGAGGGGCCTGACTAAGAATGGTTCAAGAAGACCCAAAGAGGATGATGAAGAGTATTAGTTCGATCAGAAGGCATTTGAGATCATTTCACTCCATCAGACAAGGTAAGCTTGATTTTCACTTAAGTATTAACTGAGTAAGTATGGAAAGATGTCCCCTTTATTCACAGGTCATATACAGTTGCAGTGCAACCAGGAGATGATGCCTACATAATATTGTAACTGTTTTTTATTTTTTTTTTAAAATTGGTTCTTGGTTTACCTACGTTTTTAGGTTACTATTTCTAGGCATGTGATATGGGGCCGCCCTAGTGTTGCTGTTAGAGCACACGCCTTTCCCGCCGTGGGTTCAAACGTAGCTGGGGTCGACGTCAGCGTGGAATTGCGGTCGCAACGGGCCCCATATTGTAAATCGCTCTGGATCAAGACCTGCTTGAATTTCACGTAAGTATTAACTGAGTAAGTATGGAAAGATGTCCCCTTTATTCACAGGTCATATACAGTTGCAGTGCATCCAGGAGATGATGCCTACATAATATTGTAAATGTTTGTTATTTATTTTTAAAAATTGGTTCCTGGTTTACCTACGTTTTTAGGTTACTACTTCTAGGCATGTGATATGGGGCCGCCCTAGTGTTGCTGTTAGAGCACACGCCTTTCCCGTCGTAGGTTCAAACGCAGCCGGGGTCGACGTCAGCAAGGAAACGCGGTCGCAATGGGCCCCTTGTTCTGAATAGGGGCCGCCCTATTGTAGCTGTTAGAGCACACGCCTTTCCCGTCGTGGGTTCAAACGCAGCTGGGGTCGACGTCAGCGTGGAATTGCGGTCGCAACGGGCCCCATATTGTAAATCGCTCTGGATCAAGACCTGCTTGATTTTCACGTAAGTATTAACTGAGTAAGTATGGAAAGATGTCCCCTTTATTCACAGGTCATATACAGTTGGAGTGCATCCAGGAGATGATGCCTACATAATATTGTAAATGTTTGTTATTTATTTTTAAAAATTGGTTCCTGGTTTACCTACGTTTTTAGGTTACTACTTCTAGGCATGTGATATGGGGCCGCCCTAGTGTTGCTGTTAGAGCACACGCCTTTCCCGTCGTAGGTTCAAACGCAGCCGGGGTCGACGTCAGCAAGGAAACGCGGTCGCAATGGGCCCCTTGTTTTGAATAGGGGCCGCCCTAGTGTAGCTGTTAGAGCACACGCCTTTCCCGTCGTGGGTTCAAACGCAGCTGGGGTCGACGTCAGCGTGGAATTGCGGTCGCAACGGGCCCCATATTGTAAATCGCTCTGGATCAAGACCTGCTTGATTTTCACGTAAGTATTAACTGAGTAAGTATGGAAAGATGTCCCCTTTATTCACAGGTCATATACAGTTGCAGTGCATCCAGGAGATGATGCCTACATAATATTGTAAATGTTTGTTATTTATTTTTAAAAATTGGTTCCTGGTTTACCTACGTTTTTAGGTTACTACTTCTAGGCATGTGATATGGGGCCGCCCTAGTGTTGCTGTTAGAGCACACGCCTTTCCCGTCGTAGGTTCAAACGCAGCCGGGGTCGACGTCAGCAAGGAAACGCGGTCGCAATGGGCCCCTTGTTCTGAATAGGGGCCGCCCTATTGTAGCTGTTAGCGCACACGCCTTTCCCGTCGTGGGTTCAAACGCAGCTGGGGTCGACGTCAGCGTGGAATTGCGGTCGCAACGGGCCCCGTATTGTAATTCGCTCTGGATCAAGACCTGCTTGATTTTCACGTAAGTATTAACTGAGTAAGTATGGAAAGATGTCCCCTTTATTCACAGGTCATATACAGTTGCAGGCATCCTATAGGTAAGGTATGAAACAATGTTTACTTAACTGTATTGTTCTAAATTTCATTTCTGACTCTGTTGGATTCTTGTTGTTTATAATATACTGTATATCTAATCTACTTTTCTTTTTCTTTTTTTTTACAGGTTCCTCTCCGAAGGAACCATCACCTTAGCGTGGTGGAGAGGTTTGCGTGCCCCAATGAACCTGAGAGCTGTGTTGTCTGGTGCCTTGTGCTCCTGGAAGGGTCTCCCATGGCAAATTGGTCTCTGGGGAGGGGCCTGACTAAGAATGGTTCAAGAAGACCCAAAGAGGATGATGAAGAGTATTAGTTCGATCAGAAGGCATTTGAGATCATTTCACTCCATCAGACAAGGTAAGCTTGATTTTCACTTAAGTATTAACTGAGTAAGTATGGAAAGATGTCCCCTTTATTCACAGGTCATATACAGTTGCAGTGCAACCAGGAGATGATGCCTACATAATATTGTAACTGTTTTTTATTTATTTTTAAAAATTGGTTCTTGGTTTACCTACGTTTTTAGGTTACTATTTCTAGGCATGTGATATGGGGCCGCCCTAGTGTTGCTGTTAGAGCACACGCCTTTCCCGCCGTGGGTTCAAACGCAGCCGGGGTCGACGTCAGCAAGGAAACGCGGTCGCAATGGGCCCCTTGTTCTGAATAGGGGCCGCCCTAGTGTAGCTGTTAGAGCACACGCCTTTCCCGTCGTGGGTTCAAACGCAGCTGGGGTCGACGTCAGCGTGGAATTGCGGTCGCAACGGGCCCCATATTGTAAATCGCTCTGGATCAAGACCTGCTTGATTTTCACGTAAGTATTAACTGAGTAAGTATGGAAAGATGTCCCCTTTATTCACAGGTCATATACAGTTGCAGTGCATCCAGGAGATGATGCCTACATAATATTGTAAATGTTTGTTATTTATTTTTAAAAATTGGTTCCTGGTTTACCTACGTTTTTAGGTTACTACTTCTAGGCATGTGATATGGGGCCGCCCTAGTGTTGCTGTTAGAGCACACGCCTTTCCCGTCGTAGGTTCAAACGCAGCCGGGGTCGACGTCAGCAAGGAAACGCGGTCGCAATGGGCCCCTTGTTCTGAATAGGGGCCGCCCTAGTGTAGCTGTTAGAGCACACGCCTTTCCCGCCGTGGGTTCAAACGCAGCTGGGGTCGACGTCAGCGTGGAATTGCGGTCGCAACGGGCCCCATATTGTAAATCGCTCTGGATCAAGACCTGCTTGATTTTCACGTAAGTATTAACTGAGTAAGTATGGAAAGATGTCCCCTTTATTCACAGGTCATATACAGTTGCAGTGCATCCAGGAGATGATGCCTACATAATATTGTAAATGTTTGTTATTTATTTTTAAAAATTGGTTCCTGGTTTACCTACGTTTTTAGGTTACTACTTCTAGGCATGTGATATGGGGCCGCCCTAGTGTTGCTGTTAAAGCACACGCCTTTCCCGTCGTAGGTTCAAACGCAGCCGGGGTCGACGTCAGCAAGGAAACGCGGTCGCAATGGGCCCCTTGTTCTGAATAGGGGCCGCCCTAGTGTAGCTGTTAGAGCACACGCCTTTCCCGCCGTGGGTTCAAACGCAGCTGAGGTCGACGTCAGCGTGGAATTGCGGTCGCAACGGGCCCCATATTGTAAATCGCTCTGGATCAAGACCTGCTTGATTTTCACGTAAGTATTAACTGAGTAAGTATGGAAAGATGTCCCCTTTATTCACAGGTCATATACAGTTGCAGGCATCCTATAGGTAAGGTATGAAACAATGTTTACTTAACTGTATTGTTCTAAATTTCATTTCGGACTCTGTTTGATTCTTGTTGTTTATAATATACTGTATATCTAATCTACTTTTCTTTTTCTTTTTTTTTACAGGTTCCTCTCCGAAGGAACCATCACCTTAGCGTGGTGGAGAGGTTTGCGTGCCCCAATGAACCTGAGAGCTGTGTTGTCTGGTGCCTTGTGCTCCTGGAAGGGTCTCCCATGGCAAATTGGTCTCTGGGGAGGGGCCTGACTAAGAATGGTTCAAGAAGACCCAAAGAGGATGATGAAGAGTATTAGTTCGATCAGAAGGCATTTGAGATCATTTCACTCCATCAGACAAGGTAAGCTTGATTTTCACTTAAGTATTAACTGAGTAAGTATGGAAAGATGTCCCCTTTATTCACAGGTCATATACAGTTGCAGTGCAACCAGGAGATGATGCCTACATAATATTGTAAATGTTTGTTATTTATTTTTAAAAATTGGTTCCTGGTTTATCTACGTTTTTAGGTTACTACTTCTAGGCATGTGATATGGGGCCGCCCTAGTGTTGCTGTTAGAGCACACGCCTTTCCCGTCGTAGGTTCAAACGCAGCCGGGGTCGACGTCAGCAAGGAAACGCGGTCGCAATGGGCCCCTTGTTCTGAATAGGGGCCGCCCTAGTGTAGCTGTTAGAGCACACGCCTTTCCCGTCGTGGGTTCAAACGCAGCTGGGGTCGACGTCAGCGTGGAATTGCGGTCGCAACGGGCCCCATATTGTAAATCGCTCTGGATCAAGACCTGCTTGATTTTCACGTAAGTATTAACTGAGTAAGTATGGAAAGATGTCCCCTTTATTCACAGGTCATATACAGTTGCAGTGCATCCAGGAGATGATGCCTACATAATATTGTAAATGTTTGTTATTTATTTTTAAAAATTGGTTCCTGGTTTACCTACGTTTTTAGGTTACTACTTCTAGGCATGTGATATGGGGCCGCCCTAGTGTTGCTGTTAGAGCACACGCCTTTCCCGTCGTAGGTTCAAACGCAGCCGGGGTCGACGTCAGCAAGGAAACGCGGTCGCAATGGGCCCCTTGTTCTGAATAGGGGCCGCCCTAGTGTAGCTGTTAGAGCACACGCCTTTCCCGCCGTGGGTTCAAACGCAGCTGGGGTCGACGTCAGCGTGGAATTGCGGTCGCAACGGGCCCCATATTGTAAATCGCTCTGGATCAAGACCTGCTTGATTTTCACGTAAGTATTAACTGAGTAAGTATGGAAAGATGTCCCCTTTATTCACAGGTCATATACAGTTGCAGTGCATCCAGGAGATGATGCCTACATAATATTGTAAATGTTTGTTATTTATTTTTAAAAATTGGTTCCTGGTTTACCTACGTTTTTAGGTTACTACTTCTAGGCATGTGATATGGGGCCGCCCTAGTGTTGCTGTTAGAGCACACGCCTTTCCCGTCGTAGGTTCAAACGCAGCCGGGGTCGACGTCAGCAAGGAAACGCGGTCGCAATGGGCCCCTTGTTCTGAATAGGGGCCGCCCTAGTGTAGCTGTTAGAGCACACGCCTTTCCCGTCGTGGGTTCAAACGCAGCTGGGGTCGACGTCAGCGTGGAATTGCGGTCGCAACGGGCCCCATATTGTAAATCGCTCTGGATCAAGACCTGCTTGATTTTCACGTAAGTATTAACTGAGTAAGTATGGAAAGATGTCCCCTTTATTCACAGGTCATATACAGTTGCAGGCATCCTATAGGTAAGGTATGAAACAATGTTTACTTAACTGTATTGTTCTAAATTTCATTTCTGACTCTGTTTGATTCTTGTTGTTTATAATATACTGTATATCTAATCTACTTTTCTTTTTCTTTTTTTTTACAGGTTCCTCTCCGAAGGAACCATCACCTTAGCGTGGTGGAGAGGTTTGCGTGCCCCAATGAACCTGAGAGCTGTGTTGTCTGGTGCCTTGTGCTCCTGGAAGGGTCTCCCATGGCAAATTGGTCTCTGGGGAGGGGCCTGACTAAGAATGGTTCAAGAAGACCCAAAGAGGATGATGAAGAGTATTAGTTCGATCAGAAGGCATTTGAGATCATTTCACTCCATCAGACAAGGTAAGCTTGATTTTCACTTAAGTATTAACTGAGTAAGTATGGAAAGATGTCCCCTTTATTCACAGGTCATATACAGTTGCAGTGCAACCAGGAGATGATGCCTACATAATATTGTAAATGTTTGTTATTTATTTTTAAAAATTGGTTCCTGGTTTATCTACGTTTTTAGGTTACTACTTCTAGGCATGTGATATGGGGCCGCCCTAGTGTTGCTGTTAGAGCACACGCCTTTCCCGTCGTAGGTTCAAACGCAGCCGGGGTCGACGTCAGCAAGGAAACGCGGTCGCAATGGGCCCCTTGTTCTGAATAGGGGCCGCCCTATTGTAGCTGTTAGCGCACACGCCTTTCCCGTCGTGGGTTCAAACGCAGCTGGGGTCGACGTCAGCGTGGAATTGCGGTCGCAACGGGCCCCGTATTGTAATTCGCTCTGGATCAAGACCTGCTTGATTTTCACGTAAGTATTAACTGAGTAAGTATGGAAAGATGTCCCCTTTATTCACAGGTCATATACAGTTGCAGGCATCCTATAGGTAAGGTATGAAACAATGTTTACTTAACTGTATTGTTCTAAATTTCATTTCTGACTCTGTTGGATTCTTGTTGTTTATAATATACTGTATATCTAATCTACTTTTCTTTTTCTTTTTTTTTACAGGTTCCTCTCCGAAGGAACCATCACCTTAGCGTGGTGGAGAGGTTTGCGTGCCCCAATGAACCTGAGAGCTGTGTTGTCTGGTGCCTTGTGCTCCTGGAAGGGTCTCCCATGGCAAATTGGTCTCTGGGGAGGGGCCTGACTAAGAATGGTTCAAGAAGACCCAAAGAGGATGATGAAGAGTATTAGTTCGATCAGAAGGCATTTGAGATCATTTCACTCCATCAGACAAGGTAAGCTTGATTTTCACTTAAGTATTAACTGAGTAAGTATGGAAAGATGTCCCCTTTATTCACAGGTCATATACAGTTGCAGTGCAACCAGGAGATGATGCCTACATAATATTGTAACTGTTTTTTATTTTTTTTAAAAAATTGGTTCTTGGTTTACCTACGTTTTTAGGTTACTATTTCTAGGCATGTGATATGGGGCCGCCCTAGTGTTGCTGTTAGAGCACACGCCTTTCCCGCCGTGGGTTCAAACGTAGCTGGGGTCGACGTCAGCGTGGAATTGCGGTCGCAACGGGCCCCATATTGTAAATCGCTCTGGATCAAGACCTGCTTGATTTTCACGTAAGTATTAACTGAGTAAGTATGGAAAGATGTCCCCTTTATTCACAGGTCATATACAGTTGCAGTGCATCCAGGAGATGATGCCTACATAATATTGTAAATGTTTGTTATTTATTTTTAAAAATTGGTTCCTGGTTTACCTACGTTTTTAGGTTACTACTTCTAGGCATGTGATATGGGGCCGCCCTAGTGTTGCTGTTAGAGCACACGCCTTTCCCGTCGTAGGTTCAAACGCAGCCGGGGTCGACGTCAGCAAGGAAACGCGGTCGCAATGGGCCCCTTGTTCTGAATAGGGGCCGCCCTAGTGTAGCTGTTAGAGCACACGCCTTTCCCGTCGTGGGTTCAAACGCAGCTGGGGTCGACGTCAGCGTGGAATTGCGGTCGCAACGGGCCCCATATTGTAAATCGCTCTGGATCAAGACCTGCTTGATTTTCACGTAAGTATTAACTGAGTAAGTATGGAAAGATGTCCCCTTTACTGACAGATAATTTACAGTTGCAGTGCATCCAGGAGATGATTCCTACATAATATTTTAAATGTTTTTTATTTATTTTTAAAAATTGGTTCTTGGTTTACCTACGTTTTTAGGTTACTACTTCTAGGCATGTGATATGGGGCCGCCCTAGTGTAGCTGTTAGAGCACACGCCTTTCCCGTCGTGGGTTCAAACGCAGCTGGGGTCGACGTCAGCGTGGAATTGCGGTCGCAACGGGCCCCATATTGTAAATCGCTCTGGATCAAGACCTGCTTGATTTTCACGTAAGTATTAACTGAGTAAGTATGGAAAGATGTCCCCTTTATTCACAGGTCATATACAGTTGCAGGCATCCTATAGGTAAGGTATGAAACAATGTTTACTTAACTGTATTGTTCTAAATTTCATTTCTGACTCTGTTTGATTCTTGTTGTTTATAATATACTGTATATCTAATCTACTTTTCTTTTTCTTTTTTTTTACAGGTTCCTCTCCGAAGGAACCATCACCTTAGCGTGGTGGAGAGGTTTGCGTGCCCCAATGAACCTGAGAGCTGTGTTGTCTGGTGCCTTGTGCTTCTGGAAGGGTCTCCCATGGCAAATTGGTCTCTGGGGAGGGGCCTGACTAAGAATGGTTCAAGAAGACCCAAAGAGGATGATGAAGAGTATTAGTTCGATCAGAAGGCATTTGAGATCATTTCACTCCATCAGACAAGGTAAGCTTGATTTTCACTTAAGTATTAACTGAGTAAGTATGGAAAGATGTCCCCTTTATTCACAGGTCATATACAGTTGCAGTGCAACCAGGAGATGATGCCTACATAATATTGTAACTGTTTTTTATTTATTTTTAAAAATTGGTTCTTGGTTTACCTACGTTTTTAGGTTACTATTTCTAGGCATGTGATATGGGGCCGCCCTAGTGTTGCTGTTAGAGCACACGCCTTTCCCGCCGTGGGTTCAAACGCAGCCGGGGTCGACGTCAGCAAGGAAACGCGGTCGCAATGGGCCCCTTGTTCTGAATAGTGGCCGCCCTAGTGTAGCTGTTAGAGCACACGCCTTTCCCGTCGTGGGTTCAAACGCAGCTGGGGTCGACGTCAGCGTGGAATTGCGGTCGCAACGGGCCCCATATTGTAAATCGCTCTGGATCAAGACCTGCTTGATTTTCACGTAAGTATTAACTGAGTAAGTATGGAAAGATGTCCCCTTTATTCACAGGTCATATACAGTTGCAGTGCATCCAGGAGATGATGCCTACATAATATTGTAAATGTTTGTTATTTATTTTTAAAAATTGGTTCCTGGTTTACCTACGTTTTTAGGTTACTACTTCTAGGCATGTGATATGGGGCCGCCCTAGTGTTGCTGTTAGAGCACACGCCTTTCCCGTCGTAGGTTCAAACGCAGCCGGGGTCGACGTCAGCAAGGAAACGCGGTCGCAATGGGCCCCTTGTTCTGAATAGGGGCCGCCCTAGTGTAGCTGTTAGAGCACACGCCTTTCCCGCCGTGGGTTCAAACGCAGCTGGGGTCGACGTCAGCGTGGAATTGCGGTCGCAACGGGCCCCATATTGTAAATCGCTCTGGATCAAGACCTGCTTGATTTTCACGTAAGTATTAACTGAGTAAGTATGGAAAGATGTCCCCTTTATTCACAGGTCATATACAGTTGCAGTGCATCCAGGAGATGATGCCTACATAATATTGTAAATGTTTGTTATTTATTTTTAAAAATTGGTTCCTGGTTTACCTACGTTTTTAGGTTACTACTTCTAGGCATGTGATATGGGGCCGCCCTAGTGTTGCTGTTAGAGCACACGCCTTTCCCGTCGTAGGTTCAAACGCAGCCGGGGTCGACGTCAGCAAGGAAACGCGGTCGCAATGGGCCCCTTGTTCTGAATAGGGGCCGCCCTATTGTAGCTGTTAGAGCACACGCCTTTCCCGTCGTGGGTTCAAACGCAGCTGGGGTCGACGTCAGCGTGGAATTGCGGTCGCAACAGGCCCCATATTGTAAATCGCTCTGGATCAAGACCTGCTTGATTTTCACGTAAGTATTAACTGAGTAAGTATGGAAAGATGTCCCCTTTATTCACAGGTCATATACAGTTGGAGTGCATCCAGGAGATGATGCCTACATAATATTGTAAATGTTTGTTATTTATTTTTAAAAATTGGTTCCTGGTTTACCTACGTTTTTAGGTTACTACTTCTAGGCATGTGATATGGGGCCGCCCTAGTGTTGCTGTTAGAGCACACGCCTTTCCCGTCGTAGGTTCAAACGCAGCCGGGGTCGACGTCAGCAAGGAAACGCGGTCGCAATGGGCCCCTTGTTTTGAATAGGGGCCGCCCTAGTGTAGCTGTTAGAGCACACGCCTTTCCCGTCGTGGGTTCAAACGCAGCTGGGGTCGACGTCAGCGTGGAATTGCGGTCGCAACGGGCCCCATATTGTAAATCGCTCTGGATCAAGACCTGCTTGATTTTCACGTAAGTATTAACTGAGTAAGTATGGAAAGATGTCCCCTTTATTCACAGGTCATATACAGTTGCAGTGCATCCAGGAGATGATGCCTACATAATATTGTAAATGTTTGTTATTTATTTTTAAAAATTGGTTCCTGGTTTACCTACGTTTTTAGGTTACTACTTCTAGGCATGTGATATGGGGCCGCCCTAGTGTTGCTGTTAGAGCACACGCCTTTCCCGTCGTAGGTTCAAACGCAGCCGGGGTCGACGTCAGCAAGGAAACGCGGTCGCAATGGGCCCCTTGTTCTGAATAGGGGCCGCCCTATTGTAGCTGTTAGCGCACACGCCTTTCCCGTCGTGGGTTCAAACGCAGCTGGGGTCGACGTCAGCGTGGAATTGCGG
Source organism: Nannobrachium achirus (assembly GCF_963921795.1). Classification (NCBI taxonomy): domain Eukaryota; kingdom Metazoa; phylum Chordata; class Actinopteri; order Myctophiformes; family Myctophidae; genus Nannobrachium; species Nannobrachium achirus. The sequence continues at coordinate 9,286,582 of NC_137812.1, forward strand.
TCGCAACGGGCCCCGTATTGTAATTCGCTCTGGATCAAGACCTGCTTGATTTTCACGTAAGTATTAACTGAGTAAGTATGGAAAGATGTCCCCTTTATTCACAGGTCATATACAGTTGCAGGCATCCTATAGGTAAGGTATGAAACAATGTTTACTTAACTGTATTGTTCTAAATTTCATTTCTGACTCTGTTGGATTCTTGTTGTTTATAATATACTGTATATCTAATCTACTTTTCTTTTTCTTTTTTTTTACAGGTTCCTCTCCGAAGGAACCATCACCTTAGCGTGGTGGAGAGGTTTGCGTGCCCCAATGAACCTGAGAGCTGTGTTGTCTGGTGCCTTGTGCTCCTGGAAGGGTCTCCCATGGCAAATTGGTCTCTGGGGAGGGGCCTGACTAAGAATGGTTCAAGAAGACCCAAAGAGGATGATGAAGACTATTAGTTCGATCAGAAGGCATTTGAGATCATTTCACTCCATCAGACAAGGTAAGCTTGATTTTCACTTAAGTATTAACTGAGTAAGTATGGAAAGATGTCCCCTTTATTCACAGGTCATATACAGTTGCAGTGCAACCAGGAGATGATGCCTACATAATATTGTAACTGTTTTTTATTTATTTTTAAAAATTGGTTCTTGGTTTACCTACGTTTTTAGGTTACTATTTCTAGGCATGTGATATGGGGCCGCCCTAGTGTTGCTGTTAGAGCACACGCCTTTCCCGCCGTGGGTTCAAACGCAGCCGGGGTCGACGTCAGCAAGGAAACGCGGTCGCAATGGGCCCCTTGTTCTGAATAGGGGCCGCCCTAGTGTAGCTGTTAGAGCACACGCCTTTCCCGTCGTGGGTTCAAACGCAGCTGGGGTCGACGTCAGCGTGGAATTGCGGTCGCAACGGGCCCCATATTGTAAATCGCTCTGGATCAAGACCTGCTTGATTTTCACGTAAGTATTAACTGAGTAAGTATGGAAAGATGTCCCCTTTATTCACAGGTCATATACAGTTGCAGTGCATCCAGGAGATGATGCCTACATAATATTGTAAATGTTTGTTATTTATTTTTAAAAATTGGTTCCTGGTTTACCTACGTTTTTAGGTTACTACTTCTAGGCATGTGATATGGGGCCGCCCTAGTGTTGCTGTTAGAGCACACGCCTTTCCCGTCGTAGGTTCAAACGCAGCCGGGGTCGACGTCAGCAAGGAAACGCGGTCGCAATGGGCCCCTTGTTCTGAATAGGGGCCGCCCTAGTGTAGCTGTTAGAGCACACGCCTTTCCCGCCGTGGGTTCAAACGCAGCTGGGGTCGACGTCAGCGTGGAATTGCGGTCGCAACGGGCCCCATATTGTAAATCGCTCTGGATCAAGACCTGCTTGATTTTCACGTAAGTATTAACTGAGTAAGTATGGAAAGATGTCCCCTTTATTCACAGGTCATATACAGTTGCAGTGCATCCAGGAGATGATGCCTACATAATATTGTAAATGTTTGTTATTTATTTTTAAAAATTGGTTCCTGGTTTACCTACGTTTTTAGGTTACTACTTCTAGGCATGTGATATGGGGCCGCCCTAGTGTTGCTGTTAAAGCACACGCCTTTCCCGTCGTAGGTTCAAACGCAGCCGGGGTCGACGTCAGCAAGGAAACGCGGTCGCAATGGGCCCCTTGTTCTGAATAGGGGCCGCCCTAGTGTAGCTGTTAGAGCACACGCCTTTCCCGCCGTGGGTTCAAACGCAGCTGAGGTCGACGTCAGCGTGGAATTGCGGTCGCAACGGGCCCCATATTGTAAATCGCTCTGGATCAAGACCTGCTTGATTTTCACGTAAGTATTAACTGAGTAAGTATGGAAAGATGTCCCCTTTATTCACAGGTCATATACAGTTGCAGGCATCCTATAGGTAAGGTATGAAACAATGTTTACTTAACTGTATTGTTCTAAATTTCATTTCTGACTCTGTTTGATTCTTGTTGTTTATAATATACTGTATATCTAATCTACTTTTCTTTTTCTTTTTTTTTACAGGTTCCTCTCCGAAGGAACCATCACCTTAGCGTGGTGGAGAGGTTTGCGTGCCCCAATGAACCTGAGAGCTGTGTTGTCTGGTGCCTTGTGCTCCTGGAAGGGTCTCCCATGGCAAATTGGTCTCTGGGGAGGGGCCTGACTAAGAATGGTTCAAGAAGACCCAAAGAGGATGATGAAGAGTATTAGTTCGATCAGAAGGCATTTGAGATCATTTCACTCCATCAGACAAGGTAAGCTTGATTTTCACTTAAGTATTAACTGAGTAAGTATGGAAAGATGTCCCCTTTATTCACAGGTCATATACAGTTGCAGTGCAACCAGGAGATGATGCCTACATAATATTGTAACTGTTTTTTATTTTTTTTTAAAAATTGGTTCTTGGTTTACCTACGTTTTTAGGTTACTATTTCTAGGCATGTGATATGGGGCCGCCCTAGTGTTGCTGTTAGAGCACACGCCTTTCCCGCCGTGGGTTCAAACGTAGCTGGGGTCGACGTCAGCGTGGAATTGCGGTCGCAACGGGCCCCATATTGTAAATCGCTCTGGATCAAGACCTGCTTGATTTTCACGTAAGTATTAACTGAGTAAGTATGGAAAGATGTCCCCTTTATTCACAGGTCATATACAGTTGCAGTGCATCCAGGAGATGATGCCTACATAATATTGTAAATGTTTGTTATTTATTTTTAAAAATTGGTTCCTGGTTTACCTACGTTTTTAGGTTACTACTTCTAGGCATGTGATATGGGGCCGCCCTAGTGTTGCTGTTAGAGCACACGCCTTTCCCGTCGTAGGTTCAAACGCAGCCGGGGTCGACGTCAGCAAGGAAACGCGGTCGCAATGGGCCCCTTGTTCTGAATAGGGGCCGCCCTAGTGTAGCTGTTAGAGCACACGCCTTTCCCGTCGTGGGTTCAAACGCAGCTGGGGTCGACGTCAGCGTGGAATTGCGGTCGCAACGGGCCCCATATTGTAAATCGCTCTGGATCAAGACCTGCTTGATTTTCACGTAAGTATTAACTGAGTAAGTATGGAAAGATGTCCCCTTTACTGACAGATAATTTACAGTTGCAGTGCATCCAGGAGATGATTCCTACATAATATTTTAAATGTTTTTTATTTATTTTTAAAAATTGGTTCTTGGTTTACCTACGTTTTTAGGTTACTACTTCTAGGCATGTGATATGGGGCCGCCCTAGTGTAGCTGTTAGAGCACACGCCTTTCCCGTCGTGGGTTCAAACGCAGCTGGGGTCGACGTCAGCGTGGAATTGCGGTCGCAACGGGCCCCATATTGTAAATCGCTCTGGATCAAGACCTGCTTGATTTTCACGTAAGTATTAACTGAGTAAGTATGGAAAGATGTCCCCTTTATTCACAGGTCATATACAGTTGCAGGCATCCTATAGGTAAGGTATGAAACAATGTTTACTTAACTGTATTGTTCTAAATTTCATTTCTGACTCTGTTTGATTCTTGTTGTTTATAATATACTGTATATCTAATCTACTTTTCTTTTTCTTTTTTTTTACAGGTTCCTCTCCGAAGGAACCATCACCTTAGCGTGGTGGAGAGGTTTGCGTGCCCCAATGAACCTGAGAGCTGTGTTGTCTGGTGCCTTGTGCTTCTGGAAGGGTCTCCCATGGCAAATTGGTCTCTGGGGAGGGGCCTGACTAAGAATGGTTCAAGAAGACCCAAAGAGGATGATGAAGAGTATTAGTTCGATCAGAAGGCATTTGAGATCATTTCACTCCATCAGACAAGGTAAGCTTGATTTTCACTTAAGTATTAACTGAGTAAGTATGGAAAGATGTCCCCTTTATTCACAGGTCATATACAGTTGCAGTGCAACCAGGAGATGATGCCTACATAATATTGTAACTGTTTTTTATTTATTTTTAAAAATTGGTTCTTGGTTTACCTACGTTTTTAGGTTACTATTTCTAGGCATGTGATATGGGGCCGCCCTAGTGTTGCTGTTAGAGCACACGCCTTTCCCGCCGTGGGTTCAAACGCAGCCGGGGTCGACGTCAGCAAGGAAACGCGGTCGCAATGGGCCCCTTGTTCTGAATAGTGGCCGCCCTAGTGTAGCTGTTAGAGCACACGCCTTTCCCGTCGTGGGTTCAAACGCAGCTGGGGTCGACGTCAGCGTGGAATTGCGGTCGCAACGGGCCCCATATTGTAAATCGCTCTGGATCAAGACCTGCTTGATTTTCACGTAAGTATTAACTGAGTAAGTATGGAAAGATGTCCCCTTTATTCACAGGTCATATACAGTTGCAGTGCATCCAGGAGATGATGCCTACATAATATTGTAAATGTTTGTTATTTATTTTTAAAAATTGGTTCCTGGTTTACCTACGTTTTTAGGTTACTACTTCTAGGCATGTGATATGGGGCCGCCCTAGTGTTGCTGTTAGAGCACACGCCTTTCCCGTCGTAGGTTCAAACGCAGCCGGGGTCGACGTCAGCAAGGAAACGCGGTCGCAATGGGCCCCTTGTTCTGAATAGGGGCCGCCCTAGTGTAGCTGTTAGAGCACACGCCTTTCCCGCCGTGGGTTCAAACGCAGCTGGGGTCGACGTCAGCGTGGAATTGCGGTCGCAACGGGCCCCATATTGTAAATCGCTCTGGATCAAGACCTGCTTGATTTTCACGTAAGTATTAACTGAGTAAGTATGGAAAGATGTCCCCTTTATTCACAGGTCATATACAGTTGCAGTGCATCCAGGAGATGATGCCTACATAATATTGTAAATGTTTGTTATTTATTTTTAAAAATTGGTTCCTGGTTTACCTACGTTTTTAGGTTACTACTTCTAGGCATGTGATATGGGGCCGCCCTAGTGTTGCTGTTAGAGCACACGCCTTTCCCGTCGTAGGTTCAAACGCAGCCGGGGTCGACGTCAGCAAGGAAACGCGGTCGCAATGGGCCCCTTGTTCTGAATAGGGGCCGCCCTATTGTAGCTGTTAGAGCACACGCCTTTCCCGTCGTGGGTTCAAACGCAGCTGGGGTCGACGTCAGCGTGGAATTGCGGTCGCAACAGGCCCCATATTGTAAATCGCTCTGGATCAAGACCTGCTTGATTTTCACGTAAGTATTAACTGAGTAAGTATGGAAAGATGTCCCCTTTATTCACAGGTCATATACAGTTGGAGTGCATCCAGGAGATGATGCCTACATAATATTGTAAATGTTTGTTATTTATTTTTAAAAATTGGTTCCTGGTTTACCTACGTTTTTAGGTTACTACTTCTAGGCATGTGATATGGGGCCGCCCTAGTGTTGCTGTTAGAGCACACGCCTTTCCCGTCGTAGGTTCAAACGCAGCCGGGGTCGACGTCAGCAAGGAAACGCGGTCGCAATGGGCCCCTTGTTTTGAATAGGGGCCGCCCTAGTGTAGCTGTTAGAGCACACGCCTTTCCCGTCGTGGGTTCAAACGCAGCTGGGGTCGACGTCAGCGTGGAATTGCGGTCGCAACGGGCCCCATATTGTAAATCGCTCTGGATCAAGACCTGCTTGATTTTCACGTAAGTATTAACTGAGTAAGTATGGAAAGATGTCCCCTTTATTCACAGGTCATATACAGTTGCAGTGCATCCAGGAGATGATGCCTACATAATATTGTAAATGTTTGTTATTTATTTTTAAAAATTGGTTCCTGGTTTACCTACGTTTTTAGGTTACTACTTCTAGGCATGTGATATGGGGCCGCCCTAGTGTTGCTGTTAGAGCACACGCCTTTCCCGTCGTAGGTTCAAACGCAGCCGGGGTCGACGTCAGCAAGGAAACGCGGTCGCAATGGGCCCCTTGTTCTGAATAGGGGCCGCCCTATTGTAGCTGTTAGCGCACACGCCTTTCCCGTCGTGGGTTCAAACGCAGCTGGGGTCGACGTCAGCGTGGAATTGCGGTCGCAACGGGCCCCGTATTGTAATTCGCTCTGGATCAAGACCTGCTTGATTTTCACGTAAGTATTAACTGAGTAAGTATGGAAAGATGTCCCCTTTATTCACAGGTCATATACAGTTGCAGGCATCCTATAGGTAAGGTATGAAACAATGTTTACTTAACTGTATTGTTCTAAATTTCATTTCTGACTCTGTTGGATTCTTGTTGTTTATAATATACTGTATATCTAATCTACTTTTCTTTTTCTTTTTTTTTACAGGTTCCTCTCCGAAGGAACCATCACCTTAGCGTGGTGGAGAGGTTTGCGTGCCCCAATGAACCTGAGAGCTGTGTTGTCTGGTGCCTTGTGCTCCTGGAAGGGTCTCCCATGGCAAATTGGTCTCTGGGGAGGGGCCTGACTAAGAATGGTTCAAGAAGACCCAAAGAGGATGATGAAGACTATTAGTTCGATCAGAAGGCATTTGAGATCATTTCACTCCATCAGACAAGGTAAGCTTGATTTTCACTTAAGTATTAACTGAGTAAGTATGGAAAGATGTCCCCTTTATTCACAGGTCATATACAGTTGCAGTGCAACCAGGAGATGATGCCTACATAATATTGTAACTGTTTTTTATTTATTTTTAAAAATTGGTTCTTGGTTTACCTACGTTTTTAGGTTACTATTTCTAGGCATGTGATATGGGGCCGCCCTAGTGTTGCTGTTAGAGCACACGCCTTTCCCGCCGTGGGTTCAAACGCAGCCGGGGTCGACGTCAGCAAGGAAACGCGGTCGCAATGGGCCCCTTGTTCTGAATAGGGGCCGCCCTAGTGTAGCTGTTAGAGCACACGCCTTTCCCGTCGTGGGTTCAAACGCAGCTGGGGTCGACGTCAGCGTGGAATTGCGGTCGCAACGGGCCCCATATTGTAAATCGCTCTGGATCAAGACCTGCTTGATTTTCACGTAAGTATTAACTGAGTAAGTATGGAAAGATGTCCCCTTTATTCACAGGTCATATACAGTTGCAGTGCATCCAGGAGATGATGCCTACATAATATTGTAAATGTTTGTTATTTATTTTTAAAAATTGGTTCCTGGTTTACCTACGTTTTTAGGTTACTACTTCTAGGCATGTGATATGGGGCCGCCCTAGTGTTGCTGTTAGAGCACACGCCTTTCCCGTCGTAGGTTCAAACGCAGCCGGGGTCGACGTCAGCAAGGAAACGCGGTCGCAATGGGCCCCTTGTTCTGAATAGGGGCCGCCCTAGTGTAGCTGTTAGAGCACACGCCTTTCCCGCCGTGGGTTCAAACGCAGCTGGGGTCGACGTCAGCGTGGAATTGCGGTCGCAACGGGCCCCATATTGTAAATCGCTCTGGATCAAGACCTGCTTGATTTTCACGTAAGTATTAACTGAGTAAGTATGGAAAGATGTCCCCTTTATTCACAGGTCATATACAGTTGCAGTGCATCCAGGAGATGATGCCTACATAATATTGTAAATGTTTGTTATTTATTTTTAAAAATTGGTTCCTGGTTTACCTACGTTTTTAGGTTACTACTTCTAGGCATGTGATATGGGGCCGCCCTAGTGTTGCTGTTAAAGCACACGCCTTTCCCGTCGTAGGTTCAAACGCAGCCGGGGTCGACGTCAGCAAGGAAACGCGGTCGCAATGGGCCCCTTGTTCTGAATAGGGGCCGCCCTAGTGTAGCTGTTAGAGCACACGCCTTTCCCGCCGTGGGTTCAAACGCAGCTGAGGTCGACGTCAGCGTGGAATTGCGGTCGCAACGGGCCCCATATTGTAAATCGCTCTGGATCAAGACCTGCTTGATTTTCACGTAAGTATTAACTGAGTAAGTATGGAAAGATGTCCCCTTTATTCACAGGTCATATACAGTTGCAGGCATCCTATAGGTAAGGTATGAAACAATGTTTACTTAACTGTATTGTTCTAAATTTCATTTCTGACTCTGTTTGATTCTTGTTGTTTATAATATACTGTATATCTAATCTACTTTTCTTTTTCTTTTTTTTTACAGGTTCCTCTCCGAAGGAACCATCACCTTAGCGTGGTGGAGAGGTTTGCGTGCCCCAATGAACCTGAGAGCTGTGTTGTCTGGTGCCTTGTGCTCCTGGAAGGGTCTCCCATGGCAAATTGGTCTCTGGGGAGGGGCCTGACTAAGAATGGTTCAAGAAGACCCAAAGAGGATGATGAAGAGTATTAGTTCGATCAGAAGGCATTTGAGATCATTTCACTCCATCAGACAAGGTAAGCTTGATTTTCACTTAAGTATTAACTGAGTAAGTATGGAAAGATGTCCCCTTTATTCACAGGTCATATACAGTTGCAGTGCAACCAGGAGATGATGCCTACATAATATTGTAACTGTTTTTTATTTTTTTTAAAAAATTGGTTCTTGGTTTACCTACGTTTTTAGGTTACTATTTCTAGGCATGTGATATGGGGCCGCCCTAGTGTTGCTGTTAGAGCACACGCCTTTCCCGCCGTGGGTTCAAACGTAGCTGGGGTCGACGTCAGCGTGGAATTGCGGTCGCAACGGGCCCCATATTGTAAATCGCTCTGGATCAAGACCTGCTTGATTTTCACGTAAGTATTAACTGAGTAAGTATGGAAAGATGTCCCCTTTATTCACAGGTCATATACAGTTGCAGTGCATCCAGGAGATGATGCCTACATAATATTGTAAATGTTTGTTATTTATTTTTAAAAATTGGTTCCTGGTTTACCTACGTTTTTAGGTTACTACTTCTAGGCATGTGATATGGGGCCGCCCTAGTGTTGCTGTTAGAGCACACGCCTTTCCCGTCGTAGGTTCAAACGCAGCCGGGGTCGACGTCAGCAAGGAAACGCGGTCGCAATGGGCCCCTTGTTCTGAATAGGGGCCGCCCTAGTGTAGCTGTTAGAGCACACGCCTTTCCCGTCGTGGGTTCAAACGCAGCTGGGGTCGACGTCAGCGTGGAATTGCGGTCGCAACGGGCCCCATATTGTAAATCGCTCTGGATCAAGACCTGCTTGATTTTCACGTAAGTATTAACTGAGTAAGTATGGAAAGATGTCCCCTTTACTGACAGATAATTTACAGTTGCAGTGCATCCAGGAGATGATTCCTACATAATATTTTAAATGTTTTTTATTTATTTTTAAAAATTGGTTCTTGGTTTACCTACGTTTTTAGGTTACTACTTCTAGGCATGTGATATGGGGCCGCCCTAGTGTTGCTGTTAGAGCACACGCCTTTCCCGTCGTGGGTTCAAACGCAGCTGGGGTCGACGTCAGCGTGGAATTGCGGTCGCAACGGGCCCCATATTGTAAATCGCTCTGGATCAAGACCTGCTTGATTTTCACGTAAGTATTAACTGAGTAAGTATGGAAAGATGTCCCCTTTATTCACAGGTCATATACAGTTGCAGGCATCCTATAGGTAAGGTATGAAACAATGTTTACTTAACTGTATTGTTCTAAATTTCATTTCTGACTCTGTTTGATTCTTGTTGTTTATAATATACTGTATATCTAATCTACTTTTCTTTTTCTTTTTTTTTACAGGTTCCTCTCCGAAGGAACCATCACCTTAGCGTGGTGGAGAGGTTTGCGTGCCCCAATGAACCTGAGAGCTGTGTTGTCTGGTGCCTTGTGCTTCTGGAAGGGTCTCCCATGGCAAATTGGTCTCTGGGGAGGGGCCTGACTAAGAATGGTTCAAGAAGACCCAAAGAGGATGATGAAGAGTATTAGTTCGATCAGAAGGCATTTGAGATCATTTCACTCCATCAGACAAGGTAAGCTTGATTTTCACTTAAGTATTAACTGAGTAAGTATGGAAAGATGTCCCCTTTATTCACAGGTCATATACAGTTGCAGTGCAACCAGGAGATGATGCCTACATAATATTGTAACTGTTTTTTATTTATTTTTAAAAATTGGTTCTTGGTTTACCTACGTTTTTAGGTTACTATTTCTAGGCATGTGATATGGGGCCGCCCTAGTGTTGCTGTTAGAGCACACGCCTTTCCCGCCGTGGGTTCAAACGCAGCCGGGGTCGACGTCAGCAAGGAAACGCGGTCGCAATGGGCCCCTTGTTCTGAATAGTGGCCGCCCTAGTGTAGCTGTTAGAGCACACGCCTTTCCCGTCGTGGGTTCAAACGCAGCTGGGGTCGACGTCAGCGTGGAATTGCGGTCGCAACGGGCCCCATATTGTAAATCGCTCTGGATCAAGACCTGCTTGATTTTCACGTAAGTATTAACTGAGTAAGTATGGAAAGATGTCCCCTTTATTCACAGGTCATATACAGTTGCAGTGCATCCAGGAGATGATGCCTACATAATATTGTAAATGTTTGTTATTTATTTTTAAAAATTGGTTCCTGGTTTACCTACGTTTTTAGGTTACTACTTCTAGGCATGTGATATGGGGCCGCCCTAGTGTTGCTGTTAGAGCACACGCCTTTCCCGTCGTAGGTTCAAACGCAGCCGGGGTCGACGTCAGCAAGGAAACGCGGTCGCAATGGGCCCCTTGTTCTGAATAGGGGCCGCCCTAGTGTAGCTGTTAGAGCACACGCCTTTCCCGCCGTGGGTTCAAACGCAGCTGGGGTCGACGTCAGCGTGGAATTGCGGTCGCAACGGGCCCCATATTGTAAATCGCTCTGGATCAAGACCTGCTTGATTTTCACGTAAGTATTAACTGAGTAAGTATGGAAAGATGTCCCCTTTATTCACAGGTCATATACAGTTGCAGTGCATCCAGGAGATGATGCCTACATAATATTGTAAATGTTTGTTATTTATTTTTAAAAATTGGTTCCTGGTTTACCTACGTTTTTAGGTTACTACTTCTAGGCATGTGATATGGGGCCGCCCTAGTGTTGCTGTTAGAGCACACGCCTTTCCCGTCGTAGGTTCAAACGCAGCCGGGGTCGACGTCAGCAAGGAAACGCGGTCGCAATGGGCCCCTTGTTCTGAATAGGGGCCGCCCTATTGTAGCTGTTAGAGCACACGCCTTTCCCGTCGTGGGTTCAAACGCAGCTGGGGTCGACGTCAGCGTGGAATTGCGGTCGCAACGGGCCCCATATTGTAAATCGCTCTGGATCAAGACCTGCTTGATTTTCACGTAAGTATTAACTGAGTAAGTATGGAAAGATGTCCCCTTTATTCACAGGTCATATACAGTTGGAGTGCATCCAGGAGATGATGCCTACATAATATTGTAAATGTTTGTTATTTATTTTTAAAAATTGGTTCCTGGTTTACCTACGTTTTTAGGTTACTACTTCTAGGCATGTGATATGGGGCCGCCCTAGTGTTGCTGTTAGAGCACACGCCTTTCCCGTCGTAGGTTCAAACGCAGCCGGGGTCGACGTCAGCAAGGAAACGCGGTCGCAATGGGCCCCTTGTTTTGAATAGGGGCCGCCCTAGTGTAGCTGTTAGAGCACACGCCTTTCCCGTCGTGGGTTCAAACGCAGCTGGGGTCGACGTCAGCGTGGAATTGCGGTCGCAACGGGCCCCATATTGTAAATCGCTCTGGATCAAGACCTGCTTGATTTTCACGTAAGTATTAACTGAGTAAGTATGGAAAGATGTCCCCTTTATTCACAGGTCATATACAGTTGCAGTGCATCCAGGAGATGATGCCTACATAATATTGTAAATGTTTGTTATTTATTTTTAAAAATTGGTTCCTGGTTTACCTACGTTTTTAGGTTACTACTTCTAGGCATGTGATATGGGGCCGCCCTAGTGTTGCTGTTAGAGCACACGCCTTTCCCGTCGTAGGTTCAAACGCAGCCGGGGTCGACGTCAGCAAGGAAACGCGGTCGCAATGGGCCCCTTGTTCTGAATAGGGGCCGCCCTATTGTAGCTGTTAGCGCACACGCCTTTCCCGTCGTGGGTTCAAACGCAGCTGGGGTCGACGTCAGCGTGGAATTGCGGTCGCAACGGGCCCCGTATTGTAATTCGCTCTGGATCAAGACCTGCTTGATTTTCACGTAAGTATTAACTGAGTAAGTATGGAAAGATGTCCCCTTTATTCACAGGTCATATACAGTTGCAGGCATCCTATAGGTAAGGTATGAAACAATGTTTACTTAACTGTATTGTTCTAAATTTCATTTCTGACTCTGTTGGATTCTTGTTGTTTATAATATACTGTATATCTAATCTACTTTTCTTTTTCTTTTTTTTTACAGGTTCCTCTCCGAAGGAACCATCACCTTAGCGTGGTGGAGAGGTTTGCGTGCCCCAATGAACCTGAGAGCTGTGTTGTCTGGTGCCTTGTGCTCCTGGAAGGGTCTCCCATGGCAAATTGGTCTCTGGGGAGGGGCCTGACTAAGAATGGTTCAAGAAGACCCAAAGAGGATGATGAAGAGTATTAGTTCGATCAGAAGGCATTTGAGATCATTTCACTCCATCAGACAAGGTAAGCTTGATTTTCACTTAAGTATTAACTGAGTAAGTATGGAAAGATGTCCCCTTTATTCACAGGTCATATACAGTTGCAGTGCAACCAGGAGATGATGCCTACATAATATTGTAACTGTTTTTTATTTATTTTTAAAAATTGGTTCTTGGTTTACCTACGTTTTTAGGTTACTATTTCTAGGCATGTGATATGGGGCCGCCCTAGTGTTGCTGTTAGAGCACACGCCTTTCCCGCCGTGGGTTCAAACGCAGCCGGGGTCGACGTCAGCAAGGAAACGCGGTCGCAATGGGCCCCTTGTTCTGAATAGGGGCCGCCCTAGTGTAGCTGTTAGAGCACACGCCTTTCCCGTCGTGGGTTCAAACGCAGCTGGGGTCGACGTCAGCGTGGAATTGCGGTCGCAACGGGCCCCATATTGTAAATCGCTCTGGATCAAGACCTGCTTGATTTTCACGTAAGTATTAACTGAGTAAGTATGGAAAGATGTCCCCTTTATTCACAGGTCATATACAGTTGCAGTGCATCCAGGAGATGATGCCTACATAATATTGTAAATGTTTGTTATTTATTTTTAAAAATTGGTTCCTGGTTTACCTACGTTTTTAGGTTACTACTTCTAGGCATGTGATATGGGGCCGCCCTAGTGTTGCTGTTAGAGCACACGCCTTTCCCGTCGTAGGTTCAAACGCAGCCGGGGTCGACGTCAGCAAGGAAACGCGGTCGCAATGGGCCCCTTGTTCTGAATAGGGGCCGCCCTAGTGTAGCTGTTAGAGCACACGCCTTTCCCGCCGTGGGTTCAAACGCAGCTGGGGTCGACGTCAGCGTGGAATTGCGGTCGCAACGGGCCCCATATTGTAAATCGCTCTGGATCAAGACCTGCTTGATTTTCACGTAAGTATTAACTGAGTAAGTATGGAAAGATGTCCCCTTTATTCACAGGTCATATACAGTTGCAGTGCATCCAGGAGATGATGCCTACATAATATTGTAAATGTTTGTTATTTATTTTTAAAAATTGGTTCCTGGTTTACCTACGTTTTTAGGTTACTACTTCTAGGCATGTGATATGGGGCCGCCCTAGTGTTGCTGTTAGAGCACACGCCTTTCCCGTCGTAGGTTCAAACGCAGCCGGGGTCGACGTCAGCAAGGAAACGCGGTCGCAATGGGCCCCTTGTTCTGAATAGGGGCCGCCCTATTGTAGCTGTTAGAGCACACGCCTTTCCCGTCGTGGGTTCAAACGCAGCTGGGGTCGACGTCAGCGTGGAATTGCGGTCGCAACGGGCCCCATATTGTAAATCGCTCTGGATCAAGACCTGCTTGATTTTCACGTAAGTATTAACTGAGTAAGTATGGAAAGATGTCCCCTTTATTCACAGGTCATATACAGTTGGAGTGCATCCAGGAGATGATGCCTACATAATATTGTAAATGTTTGTTATTTATTTTTAAAAATTGGTTCCTGGTTTACCTACGTTTTTAGGTTACTACTTCTAGGCATGTGATATGGGGCCGCCCTAGTGTTGCTGTTAGAGCACACGCCTTTCCCGTCGTAGGTTCAAACGCAGCCGGGGTCGACGTCAGCAAGGAAACGCGGTCGCAATGGGCCCCTTGTTTTGAATAGGGGCCGCCCTAGTGTAGCTGTTAGAGCACACGCCTTTCCCGTCGTGGGTTCAAACGCAGCTGGGGTCGACGTCAGCGTGGAATTGCGGTCGCAACGGGCCCCATATTGTAAATCGCTCTGGATCAAGACCTGCTTGATTTTCACGTAAGTATTAACTGAGTAAGTATGGAAAGATGTCCCCTTTATTCACAGGTCATATACAGTTGCAGTGCATCCAGGAGATGATGCCTACATAATATTGTAAATGTTTGTTATTTATTTTTAAAAATTGGTTCCTGGTTTACCTACGTTTTTAGGTTACTACTTCTAGGCATGTGATATGGGGCCGCCCTAGTGTTGCTGTTAGAGCACACGCCTTTCCCGTCGTAGGTTCAAACGCAGCCGGGGTCGACGTCAGCAAGGAAACGCGGTCGCAATGGGCCCCTTGTTCTGAATAGGGGCCGCCCTATTGTAGCTGTTAGCGCACACGCCTTTCCCGTCGTGGGTTCAAACGCAGCTGGGGTCGACGTCAGCGTGGAATTGCGGTCGCAACGGGCCCCGTATTGTAATTCGCTCTGGATCAAGACCTGCTTGATTTTCACGTAAGTATTAACTGAGTAAGTATGGAAAGATGTCCCCTTTATTCACAGGTCATATACAGTTGCAGGCATCCTATAGGTAAGGTATGAAACAATGTTTACTTAACTGTATTGTTCTAAATTTCATTTCTGACTCTGTTGGATTCTTGTTGTTTATAATATACTGTATATCTAATCTACTTTTCTTTTTCTTTTTTTTTACAGGTTCCTCTCCGAAGGAACCATCACCTTAGCGTGGTGGAGAGGTTTGCGTGCCCCAATGAACCTGAGAGCTGTGTTGTCTGGTGCCTTGTGCTCCTGGAAGGGTCTCCCATGGCAAATTGGTCTCTGGGGAGGGGCCTGACTAAGAATGGTTCAAGAAGACCCAAAGAGGATGATGAAGAGTATTAGTTCGATCAGAAGGCATTTGAGATCATTTCACTCCATCAGACAAGGTAAGCTTGATTTTCACTTAAGTATTAACTGAGTAAGTATGGAAAGATGTCCCCTTTATTCACAGGTCATATACAGTTGCAGTGCAACCAGGAGATGATGCCTACATAATATTGTAACTGTTTTTTATTTATTTTTAAAAATTGGTTCTTGGTTTACCTACGTTTTTAGGTTACTATTTCTAGGCATGTGATATGGGGCCGCCCTAGTGTTGCTGTTAGAGCACACGCCTTTCCCGCCGTGGGTTCAAACGCAGCCGGGGTCGACGTCAGCAAGGAAACGCGGTCGCAATGGGCCCCTTGTTCTGAATAGGGGCCGCCCTAGTGTAGCTGTTAGAGCACACGCCTTTCCCGTCGTGGGTTCAAACGCAGCTGGGGTCGACGTCAGCGTGGAATTGCGGTCGCAACGGGCCCCATATTGTAAATCGCTCTGGATCAAGACCTGCTTGATTTTCACGTAAGTATTAACTGAGTAAGTATGGAAAGATGTCCCCTTTATTCACAGGTCATATACAGTTGCAGTGCATCCAGGAGATGATGCCTACATAATATTGTAAATGTTTGTTATTTATTTTTAAAAATTGGTTCCTGGTTTACCTACGTTTTTAGGTTACTACTTCTAGGCATGTGATATGGGGCCGCCCTAGTGTTGCTGTTAGAGCACACGCCTTTCCCGTCGTAGGTTCAAACGCAGCCGGGGTCGACGTCAGCAAGGAAACGCGGTCGCAATGGGCCCCTTGTTCTGAATAGGGGCCGCCCTAGTGTAGCTGTTAGAGCACACGCCTTTCCCGCCGTGGGTTCAAACGCAGCTGGGGTCGACGTCAGCGTGGAATTGCGGTCGCAACGGGCCCCATATTGTAAATCGCTCTGGATCAAGACCTGCTTGATTTTCACGTAAGTATTAACTGAGTAAGTATGGAAAGATGTCCCCTTTATTCACAGGTCATATACAGTTGCAGTGCATCCAGGAGATGATGCCTACATAATATTGTAAATGTTTGTTATTTATTTTTAAAAATTGGTTCCTGGTTTACCTACGTTTTTAGGTTACTACTTCTAGGCATGTGATATGGGGCCGCCCTAGTGTTGCTGTTAAAGCACACGCCTTTCCCGTCGTAGGTTCAAACGCAGCCGGGGTCGACGTCAGCAAGGAAACGCGGTCGCAATGGGCCCCTTGTTCTGAATAGGGGCCGCCCTAGTGTAGCTGTTAGAGCACACGCCTTTCCCGCCGTGGGTTCAAACGCAGCTGAGGTCGACGTCAGCGTGGAATTGCGGTCGCAACGGGCCCCATATTGTAAATCGCTCTGGATCAAGACCTGCTTGATTTTCACGTAAGTATTAACTGAGTAAGTATGGAAAGATGTCCCCTTTATTCACAGGTCATATACAGTTGCAGGCATCCTATAGGTAAGGTATGAAACAATGTTTACTTAACTGTATTGTTCTAAATTTCATTTCTGACTCTGTTTGATTCTTGTTGTTTATAATATACTGTATATCTAATCTACTTTTCTTTTTCTTTTTTTTTACAGGTTCCTCTCCGAAGGAACCATCACCTTAGCGTGGTGGAGAGGTTTGCGTGCCCCAATGAACCTGAGAGCTGTGTTGTCTGGTGCCTTGTGCT
This sequence comes from Nannobrachium achirus, assembly GCF_963921795.1. Lineage (NCBI taxonomy): Eukaryota > Metazoa > Chordata > Actinopteri > Myctophiformes > Myctophidae > Nannobrachium > Nannobrachium achirus. The sequence goes on from NC_137812.1 coordinate 9,303,165, forward strand.
CCTGGAAGGGTCTCCCATGGCAAATTGGTCTCTGGGGAGGGGCCTGACTAAGAATGGTTCAAGAAGACCCAAAGAGGATGATGAAGAGTATTAGTTCGATCAGAAGGCATTTGAGATCATTTCACTCCATCAGACAAGGTAAGCTTGATTTTCACTTAAGTATTAACTGAGTAAGTATGGAAAGATGTCCCCTTTATTCACAGGTCATATACAGTTGCAGTGCAACCAGGAGATGATGCCTACATAATATTGTAAATGTTTGTTATTTATTTTTAAAAATTGGTTCCTGGTTTATCTACGTTTTTAGGTTACTACTTCTAGGCATGTGATATGGGGCCGCCCTAGTGTTGCTGTTAGAGCACACGCCTTTCCCGTCGTAGGTTCAAACGCAGCCGGGGTCGACGTCAGCAAGGAAACGTGGTCGCAATGGGCCCCTTGTTCTGAATAGGGGCCGCCCTAGTGTAGCTGTTAGAGCACACGCCTTTCCCGTCGTGGGTTCAAACGCAGCTGGGGTCGACGTCAGCGTGGAATTGCGGTCGCAACGGGCCCCATATTGTAAATCGCTCTGGATCAAGACCTGCTTGATTTTCACGTAAGTATTAACTGAGTAAGTATGGAAAGATGTCCCCTTTATTCACAGGTCATATACAGTTGCAGTGCATCCAGGAGATGATGCCTACATAATATTGTAAATGTTTGTTATTTATTTTTAAAAATTGGTTCCTGGTTTACCTACGTTTTTAGGTTACTACTTCTAGGCATGTGATATGGGGCCGCCCTAGTGTTGCTGTTAGAGCACACGCCTTTCCCGTCGTAGGTTCAAACGCAGCCGGGGTCGACGTCAGCAAGGAAACGCGGTCGCAATGGGCCCCTTGTTCTGAATAGGGGCCGCCCTAGTGTAGCTGTTAGAGCACACGCCTTTCCCGTCGTGGGTTCAAACGCAGCTGGGGTCGACGTCAGCGTGGAATTGCGGTCGCAACGGGCCCCATATTGTAAATCGCTCTGGATCAAGACCTGCTTGATTTTCACGTAAGTATTAACTGAGTAAGTATGGAAAGATGTCCCCTTTACTGACAGATAATTTACAGTTGCAGTGCATCCAGGAGATGATTCCTACATAATATTTTAAATGTTTTTTATTTATTTTTAAAAATTGGTTCTTGGTTTACCTACGTTTTTAGGTTACTACTTCTAGGCATGTGATATGGGGCCGCCCTAGTGTAGCTGTTAGAGCACACGCCTTTCCCGTCGTGGGTTCAAACGCAGCTGGGGTCGACGTCAGCGTGGAATTGCGGTCGCAACGGGCCCCATATTGTAAATCGCTCTGGATCAAGACCTGCTTGATTTTCACGTAAGTATTAACTGAGTAAGTATGGAAAGATGTCCCCTTTATTCACAGGTCATATACAGTTGCAGGCATCCTATAGGTAAGGTATGAAACAATGTTTACTTAACTGTATTGTTCTAAATTTCATTTCTGACTCTGTTTGATTCTTGTTGTTTATAATATACTGTATATCTAATCTACTTTTCTTTTTCTTTTTTTTTACAGGTTCCTCTCCGAAGGAACCATCACCTTAGCGTGGTGGAGAGGTTTGCGTGCCCCAATGAACCTGAGAGCTGTGTTGTCTGGTGCCTTGTGCTCCTGGAAGGGTCTCCCATGGCAAATTGGTCTCTGGGGAGGGGCCTGACTAAGAATGGTTCAAGAAGACCCAAAGAGGATGATGAAGAGTATTAGTTCGATCAGAAGGCATTTGAGATCATTTCACTCCATCAGACAAGGTAAGCTTGATTTTCACTTAAGTATTAACTGAGTAAGTATGGAAAGATGTCCCCTTTATTCACAGGTCATATACAGTTGCAGTGCAACCAGGAGATGATGCCTACATAATATTGTAACTGTTTTTTATTTATTTTTAAAAATTGGTTCTTGGTTTACCTACGTTTTTAGGTTACTATTTCTAGGCATGTGATATGGGGCCGCCCTAGTGTTGCTGTTAGAGCACACGCCTTTCCCGCCGTGGGTTCAAACGCAGCCGGGGTCGACGTCAGCAAGGAAACGCGGTCGCAATGGGCCCCTTGTTCTGAATAGGGGCCGCCCTAGTGTAGCTGTTAGAGCACACGCCTTTCCCGTCGTGGGTTCAAACGCAGCTGGGGTCGACGTCAGCGTGGAATTGCGGTCGCAACGGGCCCCATATTGTAAATCGCTCTGGATCAAGACCTGCTTGATTTTCACGTAAGTATTAACTGAGTAAGTATGGAAAGATGTCCCCTTTATTCACAGGTCATATACAGTTGCAGTGCATCCAGGAGATGATGCCTACATAATATTGTAAATGTTTGTTATTTATTTTTAAAAATTGGTTCCTGGTTTACCTACGTTTTTAGGTTACTACTTCTAGGCATGTGATATGGGGCCGCCCTAGTGTTGCTGTTAGAGCACACGCCTTTCCCGTCGTAGGTTCAAACGCAGCCGGGGTCGACGTCAGCAAGGAAACGCGGTCGCAATGGGCCCCTTGTTCTGAATAGGGGCCGCCCTAGTGTAGCTGTTAGAGCACACGCCTTTCCCGCCGTGGGTTCAAACGCAGCTGGGGTCGACGTCAGCGTGGAATTGCGGTCGCAACGGGCCCCATATTGTAAATCGCTCTGGATCAAGACCTGCTTGATTTTCACGTAAGTATTAACTGAGTAAGTATGGAAAGATGTCCCCTTTATTCACAGGTCATATACAGTTGCAGTGCATCCAAGAGATGATGCCTACATAATATTGTAAATGTTTGTTATTTATTTTTAAAAATTGGTTCCTAGTTTACCTAAGTTTTTAGGTTACTACTTCTAGGCATGTGATATGGGGCCGCCCTAGTGTTGCTGTTAGAGCACACGCCTTTCCCGTCGTAGGTTCAAACGCAGCCGGGGTCGACGTCAGCAAGGAAACGCGGTCGCAATGGGCCCCTTGTTCTGAATAGGGGCCGCCCTAGTGTAGCTGTTAGAGCACACGCCTTTCCCGTCGTGGGTTCAAACGCAGCTGGGGTCGACGTCAGCGTGGAATTGCGGTCGCAACGGGCCCCATATTGTAAATCGCTCTGGATCAAGACCTGCTTGATTTTCACGTAAGTATTAACTGAGTAAGTATGGAAAGATGTCCCCTTTATTCACAGGTCATATACAGTTGCGGTGCATCCAGGAGATGATGCCTACATAATATTGTAAATGTTTGTTATTTATTTTTAAAAATTGGTTCCTGGTTTACCTACGTTTTTAGGTTACTACTTCTAGGCATGTGATATGGGGCCGCCCTAGTGTTGCTGTTAGAGCACACGCCTTTCCCGTCGTAGGTTCAAACGCAGCCGGGGTCGACGTCAGCAAGGAAACGCGGTCGCAATGGGCCCCTTGTTCTGAATAGGGGCCGCCCTAGTGTAGCTGTTAGAGCACACGCCTTTCCCGCCGTGGGTTCAAACGCAGCTGGGGTCGACGTCAGCGTGGAATTGCGGTCGCAACGGGCCCCATATTGTAAATCGCTCTGGATCAAGACCTGCTTGATTTTCACGTAAGTATTAACTGAGTAAGTATGGAAAGATGTCCCCTTTATTCACAGGTCATATACAGTTGCAGTGCATCCAGGAGATGATGCCTACATAATATTGTAAATGTTTGTTATTTATTTTTAAAAATTGGTTCCTGGTTTACCTACGTTTTTAGGTTACTACTTCTAGGCATGTGATATGGGGCCGCCCTAGTGTTGCTGTTAGAGCACACGCCTTTCCCGTCGTAGGTTCAAACGCAGCCGGGGTCGACGTCAGCAAGGAAACGCGGTCGCAATGGGCCCCTTGTTCTGAATAGGGGCCGCCCTAGTGTAGCTGTTAGAGCACACGCCTTTCCCGTCGTGGGTTCAAACGCAGCTGGGGTCGACGTCAGCGTGGAATTGCGGTCGCAACGGGCCTCATATTGTAAATCGCTCTGGATCAAGACCTGCTTGATTTTCACGTAAGTATTAACTGAGTAAGTATGGAAAGATGTCCCCTTTATTCACAGGTCATATACAGTTGCAGGCATCCTATAGGTAAGGTATGAAACAATGTTTACTTAACTGTATTGTTCTAAATTTCATTTCTGACTCTGTTGGATTCTTGTTGTTTATAATATACTGTATATCTAATCTACTTTTCTTTTTCTTTTTTTTTACAGGTTCCTCTCCGAAGGAACCATCACCTTAGCGTGGTGGAGAGGTTTGCGTGCCCCAATGAACCTGAGAGCTGTGTTGTCTGGTGCCTTGTGCTCCTGGAAGGGTCTCCCATGGCAAATTGGTCTCTGGGGAGGGGCCTGACTAAGAATGGTTCAAGAAGACCCAAAGAGGATGATGAAGAGTATTAGTTCGATCAGAAGGCATTTGAGATCATTTCACTCCATCAGACAAGGTAAGCTTGATTTTCACTTAAGTATTAACTGAGTAAGTATGGAAAGATGTCCCCTTTATTCACAGGTCATATACAGTTGCAGTGCAACCAGGAGATGATGCCTACATAATATTGTAACTGTTTTTTATTTTTTTTTTAAAATTGGTTCTTGGTTTACCTACGTTTTTAGGTTACTATTTCTAGGCATGTGATATGGGGCCGCCCTAGTGTTGCTGTTAGAGCACACGCCTTTCCCGCCGTGGGTTCAAACGTAGCTGGGGTCGACGTCAGCGTGGAATTGCGGTCGCAACGGGCCCCATATTGTAAATCGCTCTGGATCAAGACCTGCTTGATTTTCACGTAAGTATTAACTGAGTAAGTATGGAAAGATGTCCCCTTTATTCACAGGTCATATACAGTTGCAGTGCATCCAGGAGATGATGCCTACATAATATTGTAAATGTTTGTTATTTATTTTTAAAAATTGGTTCCTGGTTTACCTACGTTTTTAGGTTACTACTTCTAGGCATGTGATATGGGGCCGCCCTAGTGTTGCTGTTAGAGCACACGCCTTTCCCGTCGTAGGTTCAAACGCAGCCGGGGTCGACGTCAGCAAGGAAACGCGGTCGCAATGGGCCCCTTGTTCTGAATAGGGGCCGCCCTAGTGTAGCTGTTAGAGCACACGCCTTTCCCGTCGTGGGTTCAAACGCAGCTGGGGTCGACGTCAGCGTGGAATTGCGGTCGCAACGGGCCCCATATTGTAAATCGCTCTGGATCAAGACCTGCTTGATTTTCACGTAAGTATTAACTGAGTAAGTATGGAAAGATGTCCCCTTTACTGACAGATAATTTACAGTTGCAGTGCATCCAGGAGATGATTCCTACATAATATTTTAAATGTTTTTTATTTATTTTTAAAAATTGGTTCTTGGTTTACCTACGTTTTTAGGTTACTACTTCTAGGCATGTGATATGGGGCCGCCCTAGTGTAGCTGTTAGAGCACACGCCTTTCCCGTCGTGGGTTCAAACGCAGCTGGGGTCGACGTCAGCGTGGAATTGCGGTCGCAACGGGCCCCATATTGTAAATCGCTCTGGATCAAGACCTGCTTGATTTTCACGTAAGTATTAACTGAGTAAGTATGGAAAGATGTCCCCTTTATTCACAGGTCATATACAGTTGCAGGCATCCTATAGGTAAGGTATGAAACAATGTTTACTTAACTGTATTGTTCTAAATTTCATTTCTGACTCTGTTTGATTCTTGTTGTTTATAATATACTGTATATCTAATCTACTTTTCTTTTTCTTTTTTTTTACAGGTTCCTCTCCGAAGGAACCATCACCTTAGCGTGGTGGAGAGGTTTGCGTGCCCCAATGAACCTGAGAGCTGTGTTGTCTGGTGCCTTGTGCTCCTGGAAGGGTCTCCCATGGCAAATTGGTCTCTGGGGAGGGGCCTGACTAAGAATGGTTCAAGAAGACCCAAAGAGGATGATGAAGAGTATTAGTTCGATCAGAAGGCATTTGAGATCATTTCACTCCATCAGACAAGGTAAGCTTGATTTTCACTTAAGTATTAACTGAGTAAGTATGGAAAGATGTCCCCTTTATTCACAGGTCATATACAGTTGCAGTGCAACCAGGAGATGATGCCTACATAATATTGTAACTGTTTTTTATTTATTTTTAAAAATTGGTTCTTGGTTTACCTACGTTTTTAGGTTACTATTTCTAGGCATGTGATATGGGGCCGCCCTAGTGTTGCTGTTAGAGCACACGCCTTTCCCGCCGTGGGTTCAAACGCAGCCGGGGTCGACGTCAGCAAGGAAACGCGGTCGCAATGGGCCCCTTGTTCTGAATAGTGGCCGCCCTAGTGTAGCTGTTAGAGCACACGCCTTTCCCGTCGTGGGTTCAAACGCAGCTGGGGTCGACGTCAGCGTGGAATTGCGGTCGCAACGGGCCCCATATTGTAAATCGCTCTGGATCAAGACCTGCTTGATTTTCACGTAAGTATTAACTGAGTAAGTATGGAAAGATGTCCCCTTTATTCACAGGTCATATACAGTTGCAGTGCATCCAGGAGATGATGCCTACATAATATTGTAAATGTTTGTTATTTATTTTTAAAAATTGGTTCCTGGTTTACCTACGTTTTTAGGTTACTACTTCTAGGCATGTGATATGGGGCCGCCCTAGTGTTGCTGTTAGAGCACACGCCTTTCCCGTCGTAGGTTCAAACGCAGCCGGGGTCGACGTCAGCAAGGAAACGCGGTCGCAATGGGCCCCTTGTTCTGAATAGGGGCCGCCCTAGTGTAGCTGTTAGAGCACACGCCTTTCCCGCCGTGGGTTCAAACGCAGCTGGGGTCGACGTCAGCGTGGAATTGCGGTCGCAACGGGCCCCATATTGTAAATCGCTCTGGATCAAGACCTGCTTGATTTTCACGTAAGTATTAACTGAGTAAGTATGGAAAGATGTCCCCTTTATTCACAGGTCATATACAGTTGCAGTGCATCCAGGAGATGATGCCTACATAATATTGTAAATGTTTGTTATTTATTTTTAAAAATTGGTTCCTGGTTTACCTACGTTTTTAGGTTACTACTTCTAGGCATGTGATATGGGGCCGCCCTAGTGTTGCTGTTAGAGCACACGCCTTTCCCGTCGTAGGTTCAAACGCAGCCGGGGTCGACGTCAGCAAGGAAACGCGGTCGCAATGGGCCCCTTGTTCTGAATAGGGGCCGCCCTATTGTAGCTGTTAGAGCACACGCCTTTCCCGTCGTGGGTTCAAACGCAGCTGGGGTCGACGTCAGCGTGGAATTGCGGTCGCAACGGGCCCCATATTGTAAATCGCTCTGGATCAAGACCTGCTTGATTTTCACGTAAGTATTAACTGAGTAAGTATGGAAAGATGTCCCCTTTATTCACAGGTCATATACAGTTGGAGTGCATCCAGGAGATGATGCCTACATAATATTGTAAATGTTTGTTATTTATTTTTAAAAATTGGTTCCTGGTTTACCTACGTTTTTAGGTTACTACTTCTAGGCATGTGATATGGGGCCGCCCTAGTGTTGCTGTTAGAGCACACGCCTTTCCCGTCGTAGGTTCAAACGCAGCCGGGGTCGACGTCAGCAAGGAAACGCGGTCGCAATGGGCCCCTTGTTTTGAATAGGGGCCGCCCTAGTGTAGCTGTTAGAGCACACGCCTTTCCCGTCGTGGGTTCAAACGCAGCTGGGGTCGACGTCAGCGTGGAATTGCGGTCGCAACGGGCCCCATATTGTAAATCGCTCTGGATCAAGACCTGCTTGATTTTCACGTAAGTATTAACTGAGTAAGTATGGAAAGATGTCCCCTTTATTCACAGGTCATATACAGTTGCAGTGCATCCAGGAGATGATGCCTACATAATATTGTAAATGTTTGTTATTTATTTTTAAAAATTGGTTCCTGGTTTACCTACGTTTTTAGGTTACTACTTCTAGGCATGTGATATGGGGCCGCCCTAGTGTTGCTGTTAGAGCACACGCCTTTCCCGTCGTAGGTTCAAACGCAGCCGGGGTCGACGTCAGCAAGGAAACGCGGTCGCAATGGGCCCCTTGTTCTGAATAGGGGCCGCCCTATTGTAGCTGTTAGCGCACACGCCTTTCCCGTCGTGGGTTCAAACGCAGCTGGGGTCGACGTCAGCGTGGAATTGCGGTCGCAACGGGCCCCGTATTGTAATTCGCTCTGGATCAAGACCTGCTTGATTTTCACGTAAGTATTAACTGAGTAAGTATGGAAAGATGTCCCCTTTATTCACAGGTCATATACAGTTGCAGGCATCCTATAGGTAAGGTATGAAACAATGTTTACTTAACTGTATTGTTCTAAATTTCATTTCTGACTCTGTTGGATTCTTGTTGTTTATAATATACTGTATATCTAATCTACTTTTCTTTTTCTTTTTTTTTACAGGTTCCTCTCCGAAGGAACCATCACCTTAGCGTGGTGGAGAGGTTTGCGTGCCCCAATGAACCTGAGAGCTGTGTTGTCTGGTGCCTTGTGCTCCTGGAAGGGTCTCCCATGGCAAATTGGTCTCTGGGGAGGGGCCTGACTAAGAATGGTTCAAGAAGACCCAAAGAGGATGATGAAGAGTATTAGTTCGATCAGAAGGCATTTGAGATCATTTCACTCCATCAGACAAGGTAAGCTTGATTTTCACTTAAGTATTAACTGAGTAAGTATGGAAAGATGTCCCCTTTATTCACAGGTCATATACAGTTGCAGTGCAACCAGGAGATGATGCCTACATAATATTGTAACTGTTTTTTATTTATTTTTAAAAATTGGTTCTTGGTTTACCTACGTTTTTAGGTTACTATTTCTAGGCATGTGATATGGGGCCGCCCTAGTGTTGCTGTTAGAGCACACGCCTTTCCCGCCGTGGGTTCAAACGCAGCCGGGGTCGACGTCAGCAAGGAAACGCGGTCGCAATGGGCCCCTTGTTCTGAATAGGGGCCGCCCTAGTGTAGCTGTTAGAGCACACGCCTTTCCCGTCGTGGGTTCAAACGCAGCTGGGGTCGACGTCAGCGTGGAATTGCGGTCGCAACGGGCCCCATATTGTAAATCGCTCTGGATCAAGACCTGCTTGATTTTCACGTAAGTATTAACTGAGTAAGTATGGAAAGATGTCCCCTTTATTCACAGGTCATATACAGTTGCAGTGCATCCAGGAGATGATGCCTACATAATATTGTAAATGTTTGTTATTTATTTTTAAAAATTGGTTCCTGGTTTACCTACGTTTTTAGGTTACTACTTCTAGGCATGTGATATGGGGCCGCCCTAGTGTTGCTGTTAGAGCACACGCCTTTCCCGTCGTAGGTTCAAACGCAGCCGGGGTCGACGTCAGCAAGGAAACGCGGTCGCAATGGGCCCCTTGTTCTGAATAGGGGCCGCCCTAGTGTAGCTGTTAGAGCACACGCCTTTCCCGCCGTGGGTTCAAACGCAGCTGGGGTCGACGTCAGCGTGGAATTGCGGTCGCAACGGGCCCCATATTGTAAATCGCTCTGGATCAAGACCTGCTTGATTTTCACGTAAGTATTAACTGAGTAAGTATGGAAAGATGTCCCCTTTATTCACAGGTCATATACAGTTGCAGTGCATCCAGGAGATGATGCCTACATAATATTGTAAATGTTTGTTATTTATTTTTAAAAATTGGTTCCTGGTTTACCTACGTTTTTAGGTTACTACTTCTAGGCATGTGATATGGGGCCGCCCTAGTGTTGCTGTTAAAGCACACGCCTTTCCCGTCGTAGGTTCAAACGCAGCCGGGGTCGACGTCAGCAAGGAAACGCGGTCGCAATGGGCCCCTTGTTCTGAATAGGGGCCGCCCTAGTGTAGCTGTTAGAGCACACGCCTTTCCCGCCGTGGGTTCAAACGCAGCTGAGGTCGACGTCAGCGTGGAATTGCGGTCGCAACGGGCCCCATATTGTAAATCGCTCTGGATCAAGACCTGCTTGATTTTCACGTAAGTATTAACTGAGTAAGTATGGAAAGATGTCCCCTTTATTCACAGGTCATATACAGTTGCAGGCATCCTATAGGTAAGGTATGAAACAATGTTTACTTAACTGTATTGTTCTAAATTTCATTTCTGACTCTGTTTGATTCTTGTTGTTTATAATATACTGTATATCTAATCTACTTTTCTTTTTCTTTTTTTTTACAGGTTCCTCTCCGAAGGAACCATCACCTTAGCGTGGTGGAGAGGTTTGCGTGCCCCAATGAACCTGAGAGCTGTGTTGTCTGGTGCCTTGTGCTCCTGGAAGGGTCTCCCATGGCAAATTGGTCTCTGGGGAGGGGCCTGACTAAGAATGGTTCAAGAAGACCCAAAGAGGATGATGAAGAGTATTAGTTCGATCAGAAGGCATTTGAGATCATTTCACTCCATCAGACAAGGTAAGCTTGATTTTCACTTAAGTATTAACTGAGTAAGTATGGAAAGATGTCCCCTTTATTCACAGGTCATATACAGTTGCAGTGCAACCAGGAGATGATGCCTACATAATATTGTAAATGTTTGTTATTTATTTTTAAAAATTGGTTCCTGGTTTATCTACGTTTTTAGGTTACTACTTCTAGGCATGTGATATGGGGCCGCCCTAGTGTTGCTGTTAGAGCACACGCCTTTCCCGTCGTAGGTTCAAACGCAGCCGGGGTCGACGTCAGCAAGGAAACGCGGTCGCAATGGGCCCCTTGTTCTGAATAGGGGCCGCCCTAGTGTAGCTGTTAGAGCACACGCCTTTCCCGTCGTGGGTTCAAACGCAGCTGGGGTCGACGTCAGCGTGGAATTGCGGTCGCAACGGGCCCCATATTGTAAATCGCTCTGGATCAAGACCTGCTTGATTTTCACGTAAGTATTAACTGAGTAAGTATGGAAAGATGTCCCCTTTATTCACAGGTCATATACAGTTGCAGTGCATCCAGGAGATGATGCCTACATAATATTGTAAATGTTTGTTATTTATTTTTAAAAATTGGTTCCTGGTTTACCTACGTTTTTAGGTTACTACTTCTAGGCATGTGATATGGGGCCGCCCTAGTGTTGCTGTTAGAGCACACGCCTTTCCCGTCGTAGGTTCAAACGCAGCCGGGGTCGACGTCAGCAAGGAAACGCGGTCGCAATGGGCCCCTTGTTCTGAATAGGGGCCGCCCTAGTGTAGCTGTTAGAGCACACGCCTTTCCCGCCGTGGGTTCAAACGCAGCTGGGGTCGACGTCAGCGTGGAATTGCGGTCGCAACGGGCCCCATATTGTAAATCGCTCTGGATCAAGACCTGCTTGATTTTCACGTAAGTATTAACTGAGTAAGTATGGAAAGATGTCCCCTTTATTCACAGGTCATATACAGTTGCAGTGCATCCAGGAGATGATGCCTACATAATATTGTAAATGTTTGTTATTTATTTTTAAAAATTGGTTCCTGGTTTACCTACGTTTTTAGGTTACTACTTCTAGGCATGTGATATGGGGCCGCCCTAGTGTTGCTGTTAGAGCACACGCCTTTCCCGTCGTAGGTTCAAACGCAGCCGGGGTCGACGTCAGCAAGGAAACGCGGTCGCAATGGGCCCCTTGTTCTGAATAGGGGCCGCCCTAGTGTAGCTGTTAGAGCACACGCCTTTCCCGTCGTGGGTTCAAACGCAGCTGGGGTCGACGTCAGCGTGGAATTGCGGTCGCAACGGGCCCCATATTGTAAATCGCTCTGGATCAAGACCTGCTTGATTTTCACGTAAGTATTAACTGAGTAAGTATGGAAAGATGTCCCCTTTACTGACAGATAATTTACAGTTGCAGTGCATCCAGGAGATGATTCCTACATAATATTTTAAATGTTTTTTATTTATTTTTAAAAATTGGTTCTTGGTTTACCTACGTTTTTAGGTTACTACTTCTAGGCATGTGATATGGGGCCGCCCTAGTGTAGCTGTTAGAGCACACGCCTTTCCCGTCGTGGGTTCAAACGCAGCTGGGGTCGACGTCAGCGTGGAATTGCGGTCGCAACGGGCCCCATATTGTAAATCGCTCTGGATCAAGACCTGCTTGATTTTCACGTAAGTATTAACTGAGTAAGTATGGAAAGATGTCCCCTTTATTCACAGGTCATATACAGTTGCAGGCATCCTATAGGTAAGGTATGAAACAATGTTTACTTAACTGTATTGTTCTAAATTTCATTTCTGACTCTGTTTGATTCTTGTTGTTTATAATATACTGTATATCTAATCTACTTTTCTTTTTCTTTTTTTTTACAGGTTCCTCTCCGAAGGAACCATCACCTTAGCGTGGTGGAGAGGTTTGCGTGCCCCAATGAACCTGAGAGCTGTGTTGTCTGGTGCCTTGTGCTCCTGGAAGGGTCTCCCATGGCAAATTGGTCTCTGGGGAGGGGCCTGACTAAGAATGGTTCAAGAAGACCCAAAGAGGATGATGAAGAGTATTAGTTCGATCAGAAGGCATTTGAGATCATTTCACTCCATCAGACAAGGTAAGCTTGATTTTCACTTAAGTATTAACTGAGTAAGTATGGAAAGATGTCCCCTTTATTCACAGGTCATATACAGTTGCAGTGCAACCAGGAGATGATGCCTACATAATATTGTAACTGTTTTTTATTTATTTTTAAAAATTGGTTCTTGGTTTACCTACGTTTTTAGGTTACTATTTCTAGGCATGTGATATGGGGCCGCCCTAGTGTTGCTGTTAGAGCACACGCCTTTCCCGCCGTGGGTTCAAACGCAGCCGGGGTCGACGTCAGCAAGGAAACGCGGTCGCAATGGGCCCCTTGTTCTGAATAGGGGCCGCCCTAGTGTAGCTGTTAGAGCACACGCCTTTCCCGTCGTGGGTTCAAACGCAGCTGGGGTCGACGTCAGCGTGGAATTGCGGTCGCAACGGGCCCCATATTGTAAATCGCTCTGGATCAAGACCTGCTTGATTTTCACGTAAGTATTAACTGAGTAAGTATGGAAAGATGTCCCCTTTATTCACAGGTCATATACAGTTGCAGTGCATCCAGGAGATGATGCCTACATAATATTGTAAATGTTTGTTATTTATTTTTAAAAATTGGTTCCTGGTTTACCTACGTTTTTAGGTTACTACTTCTAGGCATGTGATATGGGGCCGCCCTAGTGTTGCTGTTAGAGCACACGCCTTTCCCGTCGTAGGTTCAAACGCAGCCGGGGTCGACGTCAGCAAGGAAACGCGGTCGCAATGGGCCCCTTGTTCTGAATAGGGGCCGCCCTAGTGTAGCTGTTAGAGCACACGCCTTTCCCGCCGTGGGTTCAAACGCAGCTGGGGTCGACGTCAGCGTGGAATTGCGGTCGCAACGGGCCCCATATTGTAAATTGCTCTGGATCAAGACCTGCTTGATTTTCACGTAAGTATTAACTGAGTAAGTATGGAAAGATGTCCCCTTTATTCACAGGTCATATACAGTTGCAGTGCATCCAAGAGATGATGCCTACATAATATTGTAAATGTTTGTTATTTATTTTTAAAAATTGGTTCCTGGTTTACCTACGTTTTTAGGTTACTACTTCTAGGCATGTGATATGGGGCCGCCCTAGTGTTGCTGTTAGAGCACACGCCTTTCCCGTCGTAGGTTCAAACGCAGCCGGGGTCGACGTCAGCAAGGAAACGCGGTCGCAATGGGCCCCTTGTTCTGAATAGGGGCCGCCCTAGTGTAGCTGTTAGAGCACACGCCTTTCCCGTCGTGGGTTCAAACGCAGCTGGGGTCGACGTCAGCGTGGAATTGCGGTCGCAACGGGCCCCATATTGTAAATCGCTCTGGATCAAGACCTGCTTGATTTTCACGTAAGTATTAACTGAGTAAGTATGGAAAGATGTCCCCTTTATTCACAGGTCATATACAGTTGCGGTGCATCCAGGAGATGATGCCTACATAATATTGTAAATGTTTGTTATTTATTTTTAAAAATTGGTTCCTGGTTTACCTACGTTTTTAGGTTACTACTTCTAGGCATGTGATATGGGGCCGCCCTAGTGTTGCTGTTAGAGCACACGCCTTTCCCGTCGTAGGTTCAAACGCAGCCGGGGTCGACGTCAGCAAGGAAACGCGGTCGCAATGGGCCCCTTGTTCTGAATAGGGGCCGCCCTAGTGTAGCTGTTAGAGCACACGCCTTTCCCGCCGTGGGTTCAAACGCAGCTGGGGTCGACGTCAGCGTGGAATTGCGGTCGCAACGGGCCCCATATTGTAAATCGCTCTGGATCAAGACCTGCTTGATTTTCACGTAAGTATTAACTGAGTAAGTATGGAAAGATGTCCCCTTTATTCACAGGTCATATACAGTTGCAGTGCATCCAGGAGATGATGCCTACATAATATTGTAAATGTTTGTTATTTATTTTTAAAAATTGGTTCCTGGTTTACCTACGTTTTTAGGTTACTACTTCTAGGCATGTGATATGGGGCCGCCCTAGTGTTGCTGTTAGAGCACACGCCTTTCCCGTCGTAGGTTCAAACGCAGCCGGGGTCGACGTCAGCAAGGAAACGCGGTCGCAATGGGCCCCTTGTTCTGAATAGGGGCCGCCCTAGTGTAGCTGTTAGAGCACACGCCTTTCCCGTCGTGGGTTCAAACGCAGCTGGGGTCGACGTCAGCGTGGAATTGCGGTCGCAACGGGCCTCATATTGTAAATCGCTCTGGATCAAGACCTGCTTGATTTTCACGTAAGTATTAACTGAGTAAGTATGGAAAGATGTCCCCTTTATTCACAGGTCATATACAGTTGCAGGCATCCTATAGGTAAGGTATGAAACAATGTTTACTTAACTGTATTGTTCTAAATTTCATTTCTGACTCTGTTTGATTCTTGTTGTTTATAATATACTGTATATCTAATCTACTTTTCTTTTTCTTTTTTTTTACAGGTTCCTCTCCGAAGGAACCATCACCTTAGCGTGGTGGAGAGGTTTGCGTGCCCCAATGAACCTGAGAGCTGTGTTGTCTGGTGCCTTGTGCTCCTGGAAGGGTCTCCCATGGCAAATTGGTCTCTGGGGAGGGGCCTGACTAAGAATGGTTCAAGAAGACCCAAAGAGGATGATGAAGAGTATTAGTTCGATCAGAAGGCATTTGAGATCATTTCACTCCATCAGACAAGGTAAGCTTGATTTTCACTTAAGTATTAACTGAGTAAGTATGGAAAGATGTCCCCTTTATTCACAGGTCATATACAGTTGCAGTGCAACCAGGAGATGATGCCTACATAATATTGTAAATGTTTGTTATTTATTTTTAAAAATTGGTTCCTGGTTTATCTACGTTTTTAGGTTACTACTTCTAGGCATCCCTTACCAAAAAGTAGTATACCTACGTATACTCTGAGTATACTTGTTATGAACTAAGTATACTTTGTCTAAACTAATACTTTGGTAAGTATACTTTTCTGTTTACTTAAAATGTACTATCAGGAATATACTTAACAAAAGTATACTTAGTTTATACTGACGAGTACACAGCAAAAGTTTAAGTATACTTTTCCTTCATTTCAAGTGCAGCCTATATTCTATAGTACTGTGTTCTTATACAGTATCTGGCTTGTGGGTGTATACTTGTATATTTCTCACACTGGCTGCTTGAGGTAGTTGCCCTACACTGTGCACCTGTAGTGCTTATGCTTGAGGTATACTAGATTTATACTTGAACTGCACTATTTTCATACATGAAGTATACCATTTATATACTCCAAACATACTATGCGTGAACTTAATGTACACTACTCTTTTACTTGCAGTGTACTTGAATTGCACTTTTCTTATACTTGAGGGGTACCATATTTATTTACACAAAATGTATATACTACAAACATACTATGCGTGAACTTAATGTACACTACTCTTTTATTTGCAGTGTACTTGAATTGCACTTTTCTTATACTTGAGGTATACTATGGTCATACTTCAACTGCACTACTTTTAAACTTGCACCATACCGGTTATATACTCTAAACATACTGTGCGTGAACTTAATGGACACTACTCTTTTACCTGCAGTGTACTTGAATTGCACTTTTCTTATACTTGAAGAATACCAGTTATAGACACAAACCATACTGTGTGTGAACTTAATGGACACTACTCTTTTACTTGCAGTGTACTTGAATTGCACTTTTCTTATACTTGAGGTGTACCATGTATTTTCACAAAACATACTATGTGTGAACGTAATGTACACTACTCTTTTACTTGCAGGGTACTTGAATTGCACTTTAATTATGCATGACGTATACTACGATTGTACTTGAAATGCACTATTATATACTCCAAACATACTATGCGTGAACTTAATGTACACTTGCAGTGTAATTGAATTGCACTTTTATTATACTAGAGGTATACCATTTATACACAAAACATATTATGTGTGAACTTAATGTACACTACTCTTTTACTTACAGGGTACTTAAATTGCACTTTTCTTATACTTGACGTATACTACATTTATACTTGAATTTCACTACTTTTAAACTTGAATTGCACTTTTCTTATACATGAGGTATACTATGGTCATACTTCAACTGCACTACTTTTAAACTTGCAACATACCAGTTATATACTCTAAACATACTGTGCGTGAACTTAATGGACACTACTCTTTTACCTGCAGTGTACTTGAATTGCACTTTTCTTATACTTGAAGAATACCAGTTATATACTCAAACCATACTGTGCGTGAACTTAATGGACACTACTCTTTTACTTGCATTGTACTTGAATTGCACGTTTCTTATACTTGACGTATACTACGTTTATATTTGAACTGCACTATTTTCATACTTGAGGTATACCATTTATATACTACAAACATACTATGCTTGAACTTAATGTACACTACTCTTGTATTTGCAGTGTACTTGAATTGCACTTTTCTTATACGTGAGGTATACTATGGTCATACTTCAACTGCACTACTTTTAAACTTGCAACATACCAGTTATATACTCTAAACATACTGTGGGTGAACTTAATGGACACTACTCTTTTACCTGCAGTGTACTTGAATTGCACTTTTCTTATACTTGAAGAATATCAGTTATATACTCAAACCATACTGTGCGTGAACTTAATGGACACTACTCTTTTACTTGCATTGTACTTGAATTGCACGTTTCTTATACTTGACGTATACTACGTTTATATTTGAACTGCACTATTTTCATACTTGAGGTATACCATTTATATACTACAAACATACTATGCTTGAACTTAATGTACACTACTCTTGTATTTGCAGTGTACTTGAATTGCACTTTTCTTATAATTGTGGGCTCGCCTATAAGGCGAGCACACTTTAGATATTGTCATTGTGGGCTCGCCTATAAGGCGAGCACACTTTAGATATTGTCATTATTTATCTATCAGTCAGTCAGACAGTAGACGGGAACTTCGGTTCCTTTCTACTCCTACATACTTAGTGAGAAAATGAAAATAAAAACATCAATGTGTTCAGTTTACAGTGGCGAAGTGCGCTATTATTTTTTATAGCAATCAGCCAAATGGTGGCGCTGTAGGAAGCCTTCGAAAGTGCGAACTTTGAACAGGTATAGCTCATGCTGTGTTTTAGTTACAGCCATGAAACCTGTATACACGTATGCGTCTCCTCATGCCGAACAACTTTTACCCTCTAACTTTTGACCTCTGACCTTTAGGTCTCCCACAATTCGGAATTATATGAAAAACAGTAAAAATCTATCTCCTCCTGGGATTTTCGCATCAAGTGCACAAAACTTTTTTCACATGAACTTTGGACCAATACGGTCAGATTGATCAACCAGATTTTTTTTAAAGTGAAATATAATTTTTTAATAATTCAATCAATATTGCGGTTTTATGCAAATTATTCTTCGGCCTCTAAATCATACATGCAAAGTTACACGTTCATGGCATTTGGCAAAGATGTGGAGGGTTAGTCAAAGTATCACTGAAACCAATTTTATTCCAATCGGCCAAAGGGGGGCGCTATACGAAGCGTTTGAAAATTCAAACTTCAAACGGGCATAAGTCATGACTCGTTTTGTTTGAAGACATGCAACTTGTTACACGCGTGCTTTGACTCGAGCGGAAGACATCTGTGTCGTTGTTAAGTAAGCTCCGCCCTTCGATTTTCCGCCATATTGAGCAGTTTGTAAAACGCGTAAACCCGCTTTTATTCTGGAATTTTCGCTCCACGTGCACAAAACTTTTTTTACGTGAACTTTGGACCGATATCTAAAGATCTGTCAGATCGGATTTCTTTAAAATTGAAACATGCTTTTTTAAATAAATTCAATGAATATTGCAGTTTTATGCAAATTATTCTTCTGCCTCTAAATCATACATGCAAAGTAACATGTTCATGGCATTTGGCAAAGATGTAGAGTGTTAGTCCAAATATCACTAAAACCAATCTTACCCCAATTGAACAAAGGGGGGCGCTATATCATTTTGAGCAGTTTGTGAAACGCTTAAACCCGTTAGGATTTTTTTTTTGCAATTTGCATGAAACATTCTACACACAATCTAAGGACCTTTATCTAATATGCCTATGAAGTGCACACACACAAAAAAAATATAATAATGAATATAGCTGCAAGCAGCGATAAAGTGGCCAAAGCCAAAAACACCTCAAATCATGAACACAGCCTGCAATGTGCGTGAAATCTTGCAAGCACATTCCCAATAGGTCAAGGAACAGATACCACCCTTCTTACATTGGCCTGTTATAGCGCCACCAGCGGGTCAACTTTTGCACAACACATTTTTGGAACAAAATGGACCAATCGTTGACGTCAGTAACGTCAAAGAGAGCACTGCCTGCGATCTTGACATTTTGTACTTTTATAGCCATTGTTTTCTGGCTTGAAGCGAGCCCACAATTGTTTCGAAGGAACAATATTTTTCTAGTTGTGGGCTCGCCAGTACCTGGCGAGCACACTTTAGATATTGTCATTATTTATTTATTTATTTATTTATCTAGTAAGTAGACGGGATTTTCGGTTCCTTTCTACTCCTACATACTTAGTGAGAAAATGAAAATAAAAACATCAATGTGTTCAGCTTACAGTGGCGACGTGTGCTATTACTTTATACAGCAATCGGCCAAATGGTGGCGCTGTAGGAAGCCTTCGAAAGTGCGATCTTTGAACAGGTATAGCTCATGCTGTGTTTGAGGTACAGGCATGAAACCTGTATACACGTATGCGTCTCCTCATGCCGAACAACTTTTACCCTCTAACTTTTGACCTCTGACCTTAAGGTCTCCCACAATTCGGAATAATATGAAAAACAGTAAAAATCTATCTCCTCCTGGGTTTTTTTTGTTACGCGCACGAAACTTTTTTCACATGAACTTTGGACCAATACGGTGAGATTGATCAACCAGATTTTTTTTAAAGTGAAATATAATTTTTTAATAATTCAATCAATATTGCGGTTTTATGCAAATTATTCTTCAGTCTCTAAATCATACATGCAAAGTTACACGTTCATGGCATTTGGCAAAGATGTAGAGGGTTAGTCAAAGTATCACTGAAACCAATTTTATTCCAATCGGCCAAAGGGGGGCGCTATACGAAGCGTTTGAAAATTCAAACTTCAAACGGGCATAAGTCATGACTCGTTTCATTTGAAGACATGCAACTTGTTACACGCGTGCTTTGACTCGAGCGGAAGACATCTGTGTCGTTTTTAAGTAAGCTCCGCCCTTCGATTTTCCGCCACTTTGAGCAGTTTGTAAAACGCGTAAACCCGCTTTTATTCTGGAATTTTCGCGTCACGTGCACAAAACTTTTTTTACGTGAACTTTGGACCGATATCTAAAGATCTGTCAGATCGGATTTCTTTAACATTGAAACATGCTTTTTTAAATAATTCAAACAATATTGCATTTTTATGCAAATTATTCTTCTGCCTCTAAAACATACAAGCAAAGTCACATTTTCATGACAAAATAGTGTAGAGGGTTAGTTCAAATATCACTGAAACCAATCTTACCCCAAATGGCCAAAGGGGGGCGCTATATAATTTTGAGCAGTTTGTAAAACGCTTAAACCCGTTTTTATTCTAGGATTTTTTTTGCAATTTGCATGAAACATTCTACACGCAATCTAAGGACCTTTATCTAACATGCCTATGAAGTGCACACAAAAAAATGATAAAATAATAATAATAAATATAGCTGCAAGCAGCGATAAAGTGTCCAAAGCCAAAAACACCTCAAATCATGAACACAGCCTGGGATGTGCGTGAAATCTTGCAAGCACATTCCCAATAGGTCAAGGAACAGATACCAACCTTCTCACATTGGCCTGTTATAGCGCCACCAGCGGGTCAACTTTTGCACAACACATTTTTGGAACAAAATGGACCAATCTTTGACGTCAGTAACGTCAAAGAGAGCACTGCCTGCGATCTTGACATTTTGTGCTTTTATAGCCATTGTTTTCCGGCTTGAAGCGAGCCCACAATTGTTTCGAAGGAACAATATTTTTCTAGTGACAATATCTAACCGTCATATCAAGTTCTCCTCAAAACTTCGGTTCCTTTCTACTCCTACATACTTAGACAGAAAATGAAAATAAAAACATCAATGTGTTCAGCTTACAGTGGCGAAGTGTGCTATTATTTTTTACAGCAATCGGCCAAATGGTGGCGCTGTAGGAAGCCTTCGAAAGTGCGAACTTTGAACAGATAGAGCTCATGCTCTGTTATACGTACAGTCATGAAACCTGTATACACGTATGCGTCTCCTCATGCCGAACAACTTTTACGCTCTGACTTTTGACCTCTGACCTTTAGATCCCCCAGAATTTTGAATTATATAAAAAACAGTAAATATCTATCTCCTCCTGGGATTTTTGCGTTAAGCGCACAAAACTTTTTTCACGTGAACTTTGGACCAATACGGTCAGATTGATCAACCAGATTTTTTTTAAAGTGAAATATAATTTTTTAATGATTCAATCAATATTGCGGTTTTATGCAAATTATTCTTCGGCCTCTAAATCATACATGCAAAGCTACACTTTCATGGCATTTGGCAAAGATGTGGAGGGTTAGTCAAAGTATCACTGAAACCAATTTTATTCCAATCGGCCAAAGGGGGGCGCTATACAAAGCGTCTGAAAATGCAAACTTCAAACGGCCATAAGTCATGACTCGTTTCGTTTGAAGACATGCAACTTGTTACACGCGTGCTTTGACTCAAGCGGAAGACATCTGTGTCGTTGTTAAGTAAGCTCCACCCTTCAATTTTCCGCCATTTTGAGCAGTTTGTAAAACGCGTAAACCCGCTTTTATTCTGGAATTTTCGCGTCACGTGCACAAAACTTTTTTTACGTGAACTTTGGACCGATATCTAAAGATCTGTCAGATCGGATTTCTTTAAGATTGAAACATGCTTTTTTAAATAATTCAAACAATATTGCATTTTTATGCAAATTATTCTTCTGCCTCTAAAACATACATGCAAAGTCACATTTTCATGACAAAATAGTGTAGAGGGTTAGTTCAAATATCACTGAAACCAATCTTACCCCAAATGGCCAAAGGGGGGCGCTATATAATTTTGAGCAGTTTGTAAAACGCTTAAACCCGTTTTTATTCTAGGATTTTTTTTGCAATTTGCATGAAACATTCTACACGCAATCTAAGGACCTTTATCTAACATGCCTATGAAGTGCACACAAAAAAATTATAAAATAATAATAATAAATATAGCTGCAAGCAGCGATAAAGTGTCCAAAGCCAAAAACACCTCAAATCATGAACACAGCCTGGGATGTGCGTGAAATCTTGCAAGCACATTCCCAATAGGTCAAGGAACATATACCAACCTTCTCACATTGGCCTGTTATAGCGCCACCAGCGGGTCAACTTTTGCACAACACATTTTTGGAACAAAATGGACCAATCTTTGACGTCAGTAACGTCAAAGAGAGCACTGCCTGCGATCTTGACATTTTGTGCTTTTATAGCCATTGTTTTCTGGCTTGAAGCGAGCCCACAATTGTTTCGAAGGAACAATATTTTTCTAGTTATTGTGGGCTCGCCTATAAGGCGAGCACACTTTAGATATTGTCATTATTTATTTATCTATCAGGCAATCAGTAGACGGGATCTTCGGTTCCTTTCTACTCCTACATACTTAGTGAGAAAATGAAAATAAAAACATCAATGTGTTCAGTTTACAGTGGCGAAGTGTGCTATTATTTTTTATAGCAATCGGCCAAATGGTGGCGCTGTAGGAAGCCTTCGAAAGTGCGATCTTTGAACAGGTATAGCTCATGCTGTGTTATACATACAGCCATGAAACCTGTATACACTTATGCGTCTCCTCATGCCGAACAACTTTTTCCCTCTAACTTTTGACCTCTGACCTTTAGGTCTCCCACAATTCGGAATTATATGAAAAACAGTAAAAATCTATCTCCTCCTGGGATTTTCGCGTCAAGTGCACAAAACTTTTTTCACATGAACTTTGGACCAATACGGTCAGATTGATCAACCAGATTTTTTTTAAAGTGAAATATAATTTTTTAATAATTTAATCAATATTGCGGTTTTATGCAAATTATTCTTCGGCCTCTAAATCATACATGCAAAGGTACACGTTCATGGCATTTGGCAAAGATGTGGAGGGTTAGTCAAAGTATCACTGAAACCAATTTTATTCCAATCGGCCAAAGGGGGGCGCTATACGAAGCGTTTGAAAATTCAAACTTCAAACGGGCATAAGTCATGACTCGTTTCGTTTGAAGACATGCAACTTGTTATACGCGTGCTTTGACTCGAGCGGAAGACATCTGTGTCGTTGTTAAGTAAGCTCCGCCCTTCGATTTTCCGCCATTTTGAGCAGTTTGTAAAACGCGTAAACCTGCTTTTATTCTGGAATTTTCGCTCCACGTGCACAAAACTCTTTTTTACGTGAACTTTGGACCGATATCTAAAGATCTGTCAGATCGGATTTCTTTAAAATTGAAACATGCTTTTTTAAATAAATTCAATGAATATTGCAGTTTTATGCAAATTATTCTTCTGCCTCTAAATCATACATGCAAAGTAACATGTTCATGGCATTTGGCAAAGATGTAGAGTGTTAGTCCAAATATCACTAAAACCAATCTTACCCCAATTGGCCAAAGGGGGGCGCTATATCATTTTGAGCAGTTTGTGAAACGCTTAAACCCATTAGGATTTTTTTTTTTGCAATTTGCATGAAACATTCTACACACAATCTAAGGACCTTTATCTAATATGCCTATGAAGTGCACACACACAAAAAAATAAAAAATAATAATGAATATAGCTGCAAGCAGCGATAAAGTGGCCAAAGCCAAAAACACCTCAAATCATGAACACAGCCTGCAATGGGTGTGAAATCTTGCAAGCACATTCCCAATAGGTCAAGGAACAGATACCACCCTTCTTACATTGGCCTGTTATAGCGCCACCAGCGGGTCAACTTTTGCACAACACATTTTTCGAACAAAATGGACCAATCTTTGACGTCAGTAACGTCAAAGAGAGCACTGCCTGCGATCTTGACATTTTGTACTTTTATAGCCATTGTTTTCCGGCTTGAAGCGAGCCCACAATTGTTTCGAAGGAACAATATTTTTCTAGTTTATCTATCAGTCAGTCAGTCAGTCAGTCAGACAGTAGACGGGAACTTCGGTTCCTTTCTACTCCTACATACTTAGTGAGAAAATGAAAATAAAAACATCAATGTGTTCAGTTTACAGTGGCGAAGTGCGCTATTATTTTTTATAGCAATCGGCCAAATGGTGGCGCTGTAGGAAGCCTTCGAAAGTGCGAACTTTGAACAGGTATAGCTCATGCTGTGTTATACATACAGCCATGAAACCTGTATACACTTATGCGTCTCCTCATGCCGGACAACTTTTACCCTCTAACTTTTGACCTCTGACCTTTAGGTCTCCCACAATTCGGAATTATATGAAAAACAGTAAAAATCTATCTCCTCCTGGGATTTTCTTGTCAAGTGCACAAAACTTTTTTCACATGAACTTTGGACCAATACGGTCAGATTGATCAACCAGATTTTTTTTAAAGTGAAATATAATTTTTTAATAATTCAATCAATATTGCGGTTTTATGCAAATTATTCTTCGGCCTCTAAATCATACATGCAAAGTTACACGTTCATGGCATTTGGCAAAGATGTGGAGGGTTAGTCAAAGTATCACTG
Organism: Nannobrachium achirus; assembly: GCF_963921795.1. Taxonomy (NCBI): domain Eukaryota; kingdom Metazoa; phylum Chordata; class Actinopteri; order Myctophiformes; family Myctophidae; genus Nannobrachium; species Nannobrachium achirus. Next base: position 9,327,301 of record NC_137812.1, read on the forward strand.
AAACCAATTTTATTCCAATCGGCCAAAGGGGGGCGCTATACGAAGCGTTTGAAAATTCAAACTTCAAACGGGCATAAGTCATGACTCGTTTCGTTTGAAGACATGCAACTTGTTACACGCGTGCTTTGACTCAAGCGAAAGACATCTGTGTCGTTGTTAAGTAAGCTCCGCCCTTCGATTTTCCGCCATTTTGAGCAGTTTGTAAAACGCGTAAACCCGCTTTTATTCTGGAATTTTTGCTCCACGTGCACAAAACTTTTTTTTACGTGAACTTTGGACCGATATCTAAAGATCTGTCAGATCGGATTTCTTTAAAATTGAAACATGCTTTTTTAAATAAATTCAATGAATATTGCAGTTTTATGCAAATTATTCTTCTGCCTCTAAATCATACATGCAAAGTAACATGTTCATGGCATTTGGCAAAGATGTAGAGTGTTAGTCCAAATATCACTAAAACCAATCTTACCCCAATTGGCCAAATGGGGGCGCTATATCATTTTGAGCAGTTTGTGAAACGCTTAAACCCGTTAGGATTTTTTTTGCAATTTGCATGATACATTCTACACACAATCTAAGGACCTTTATCTAATATGCCTATGAAGTGCGCACACACAACAAAAAAATAATAATAAATATAGCTGGAAGCAGCGATAAAGTGGCCAAAGCCAAAAACACCTCAAATCATGAACACAGCCTGCAATGTGCATGAAATCTTGCAAGCACATTCCCAATAGGTCAAGGAACAAATACCACCCTTCTCGCATTGGCCTGTTATAGCGCCACCAGCGGGTCAACTTTTGTACAACACATTTTTGGAACAATATGGACCAATCTTTGACGTCAGTAACGTCAAAGAGAGCACTGCCTGCGATCTTGACATTTTGTACTTTTATAGCCATTGTTTTCTGGCTTGAAGCGAGCCCACAATTGTTTCGAAGGAACAATATTTTCTAGTTGAAGTATACTATGGTCATACTTCAACTGCACTACTTTTAAACTTTCACCATACCGGTTATATACTCTAAACATACTGTGCGTGAACTTACTGGACACTACTCTTTTACCTGCAGTGTACTTGAATTGCACTTTTCTTATACTTAAAGAATACCAGTTATATACTCAAACCATACTGTGCGTGAACTTAATGGACACTACTCTTTTACTTGCATTGTACTTGAATTGTACGTTTCTTATACTTGACGTATACTACGTTTATATTTGAACTGCACTATTTTCAGACTTGAGGTATACCATTTATATACTCCAAACATACTATGCGTGAGCTTAATGTACACTACTCTTTTATTTGCAGTGTACTTGAATTGCATTTTTCTTATACTTGACGTATACTACATTTATACTTGAATTTCACTACTTTTAAACTTGAATTGCACTTTTCTTATACGTGAGGTATACTATGGTCATACTTCAACTGCACTACCTTTAAACTTGCACCATACCAGTTATATACTCTAAACATACTGTGTGTGAACTTAATGGACACTACTCTTTTACCTGCAGTGTACTTGAATTGCACTTTTCTTATACTTGAAGAATAGCAGTTATATACTCAAACCATACTGTGCGTGAACTTAATGGACACTACTCTTTTACTTGCATTGTACTTGAATTGCACGTTTCTTATACTTGACGTATACTAAGTTTATATTTGAACTGCACTATTTTCATACTTGAGGTATACCATTTATATACTACAAACATACTATGCGTGAACTTAATGGACACTACTCTTTTACTTGCATTGTACTTGAATTGCACGTTTCTTATACTTGACGTATACTACGTTTATATTTGAACTGCACTATTTTCAGACTTGAGGTATACCATTTATATACTCCAAACATACTATGCGTGAACTTAATGTACACTACTCTTTTATTTGCAGTGTACTTGAATTGCACTTTTCTTATACTTGAAGAATACCAGTTATATACTCAAACCATACTGTGCGTGAACTTAATGGACACTACTCTTTTACTTGCATTGTACTTGAATTGCACGTTTCTTATACTTGTTGTATACTACGTTTATATTTGAACTGCACTATTTTCAGACTTGAGGTATACCATTTATATACTCCAAACATACTATGCATGAACTTAATGTACACTAGTCTTTTACTAGCAGTGTACTTGAATTGCACTTTTCTTATACTTGAGGTATACTACGTTTATACTTGAACTGTACTATTTTCTTACTTGAAGTATACCATTTAAATACTCCTAACATACTCTACGTTAACTTACTGTACAGAACTCTTTTACTTGCAGTGCACTTGAATTGCACTTTTCTTATACTTGAAGTATACCATTTATATACTCAAAACATACTGTGTGTGAACTTAATGTACACTACTCTTTTACTTGCAGGGTACTTGAATTGCACTTTTCTTATACTTGACGTATACTACGTTTATACTTGACCTGCACTATTATATACTCCAAACATACTATGCGTGAACTTAATGTACACTACTCTTTTACTTGCAGTGTACATGAATTGCACTTTTCTTATACTTTAGGTATACCATTTATATACACAAAACACACTATGTGTGAACTTAATGTACACTACTCTCTTACTTGCAGTGTACTTGAATTGCATGTTTTTTATAGTTGACGTATACTATGTTTATACTTGAACTGCCCTATTTTCATACTTGAAGTATAGCATTTATATACTGAAAATATACTATGTGTGAACGTAATGTACACTACTCTTTTACTTTGAATGTACTTAAATTGCACTTTTATTATACTTGAGGTATACTACGTTTATACTTTAACGTACTATGCGTGAACTTAATGGACACTAATGTACACTACTCTCTTACTTGCAGTGTACTTGAATTGCATGTTTTTTATAGTTGACGTATACTATGTTTATACTTGAACTGCCCTATTTTCATACTTGAAGTATAGCATTCATATACTGAAAATATACTATATGTGAACGTAATGTACACTACTCTTTTACTTTGAATGTACTTAAATTGCACTTTTATTATACTTGAGGTATACTACGTTTATACTTTAACGTACTATGCGTGAACTTAATGGACACTACTCTTTTACTTGAATTGCACTTTTCTTATACATGACGTATACTACGTTTATATTTGAATTGCACTACTTTTAACCTTGAAGTATACCATTTATATACTCAAACTATACTATGCATCAACTTAATGTGCACTACTCATTTACCTCTAGTGTACTTGAATTGCACTTTTCTTATACATGAGGTATACTACGTTTATATTTGAGCTGCACTTTTTTCATACTTGAAGTATAGCATTTATATGCTCGGAACATACTATGCATGAACTTGATGGACACTACTCTTTTACTTGAATTGCACTATTCTTATACTTGACGTATACTACGTTTATATTTGAATTGCATTAATTTTAAACTTGAAGTATACCATTTATATACTCAAAACATACTATGCGTGAATTTAATGTACACTACTCTTTTACTTGCAGTGCACTTGAATTGCACTCTTCTTTTACTTGAGGTATACTATGGTCATACTTGAACTGCAGTACTTTTAAACTTGAACCATACCAGTTATATACTCAAAACATACTATGCGTCAACTTAATGGTCACTACTCTTTTACTTGCAGTGTACTTGAATTGCACGTTTTTTTTATACTTTACGTATACTACCTTTATACTTGAACTGCACTATTTTCATACTTGAAGTATACCATTTATATACTCAAAACATACTTGAATTGCACTTTTCTTATACTTGAGGTATACTATGTTTATACTTGAACTGCACTATTTTCATTGTAGCGACGGGGTGCAACTAATTAATAAGTATTGTAATGGTTAAAGAAAGACAGAGTGTGAAATATTATAGCTTTGGAAATGGAGGACTGTATACTCTGGAGTTGAGGTTATGCCCACCACAGGGCTCCAGTCAAAGAGCAGTAATCAATGATGACACTTGATGGCGTTTTATGTGTTTTTTTATAAAGGAGGTAGTTGGTGGACACAAACATACACAATGATGAATGGTATCTGAAAATATAGAAATACTACATAAGGATAAGGAGACAATAAACAATATGCAGTAGTAACCTACACAAATGTAGCATATTACTGAAATGAGCCATGCACTCATGTGCCAGCTTAGACCCAGCATGCACTCACACACAGGTTAGACTAGGGCCTGTTAGCTTAGCCACTGAAGTTTAGCTAGCAAACACAATTACAAAAACAAACTTTTTAAACCACACACAGATCAATTCTGATACAATGACCTGTTACCACATGAACCATTATTGTTCTGCAGGACAGAAAACAACTCACTTTGTCAAGAACGCATTCTTATGTGCATATGTTTGTTTGTGGCTGCACTCATGCATGTAAACAGTTGGGGTCCTCTGTTCTAGTGGTGCCCAAACAACTGCCTCAACTAAAGTGTCACCTGGGTCCTGATCAGAGGGTACCTGAGGCATGCCTGCTCTAAATGGGGACAATAAAGGTGGTGATGGGGTTTGGTGTTGCTGAACTGTCTGTAGATTTCACTCTGAATGTGTAGACTTGCCGGTCCCATTATACACCTACAAATGAACAGATAAAGCACATTAGTTATGGGAGTCAACAGTAGTAATATACTTTGAATTGACAAGTAGAATGCCAAGATGTGTGATGATAATACCTTTGTCTGATGTTCTCCTCCTCCCAGGGTGGTGTTCGGGCAAAAGAGTTCCCTCCGGGAACACAAACCCTATTTATAGTCCTGGGAGGGTGAAACCAAGTGGGAAGTGGATAGAGGGGAGATTGAGAATGATTCTAATGCATTTAATAATACAAAAGTACTTAAAACACTAGCACATGGATATGCTCCTTTAATTCATATCTCCAATTACCACTATGCCCACTAAATGTGTACACCCACCATACATTATTAAATGCATTAGAATCATTTTCAATCTCCCCTCTATCCACCCCCCACTTGGCTTCACCCTCCCAGGACTATAAATAGTGTGCGTGTTACCGGAGGGAACTCTTTTGCCCGAACACCACCCTGGGAGGAGGAGACAGACAAAGGTAAGGGTTTTACAAATAACAGCTTTACATTATCTTCACAAATCTTGAGTATTCTACTTGTCAATTCAAAGTATATTACTACTGTATATTACTAATGTGCTTTATCTGTTCATTTGTAGGTGTATAATGGGACCGGCAAGACTACACATTCAGAGTGAAATCTACAGACAGTTCAGCAACACCAAACATTCCCCCAACTGTTTACATGCATGAGTGCAGCCACACACAAACATATGCACATAAGAATGCGTTCTTGACAAAGTGAGTTCTGTCCTGCAGAGCAATAATGGTTCATGTGGTAACAGTTCATTGTGTCAGAATTGATCTGTGTGTGGTTTAAAAAGTTTGTTTTTGTAATTGTGTTTGCTAGCTAAACTTCAGTGGCTAAGCTAACAGGCCCTAGTCTAACCTGTGTGTGAGTGCATGCTGGGTCTAAGCTGGCACATGAGTGCATGGCATTTCAGTAATATGCTATGTTTGTGTAGGTTACTACTGCATATCGTTTATTGTCTCCTTATCCTTATGTATTATTTCTATATTTTCAGATACCATTCATCATTGTGTATGTTTGTGTCCGCCAACTACCTCCTTTATAAAAACCACATAAAACACCAAGTGTCATCATTGATTACTGCTCTTTGACTGGAGCCCTGTGGTGCGCATAACCTCAACTCCAGAATATACAGTCCTCCATTTCCAAAGCTATAATATTTCACACTATAAACATAGTATACCTCAAGTATAAGAAAAGTGCAATTCAATGTTTTGAGTATGTAAATGGTATACTTCAAGCATGAAAATAGTCTAGTTCAAGTATAAACGTAGTATACGTAAAGTATAAAAAACGTGCAATTCAAGTACACTGAAAGGTAAAGAGTAGTGTACATTAAGTTCATGCATAGTATGTTCTGAGTATATAAATGGTATACTTCAAGTAATAAAATAGTGCATTTCAAGTATGAAAGTAGTATACCTCACGTATAAGAAAAGTGCAATTCAAGTACACAGCAAGTGTACATTAGGTTCACGCATAGTATGTTTTGAGTATATAACTGGTATACTTTGAGTATGAAAATAGTGCAGTTCAAGTATGACCATAGTATACCTCAAGTATGAGAAAAGTGCAATTAAAGTGCACTGCAGGTAAAAGAGTAGTAAACATTAAGTTCACGCACAGTATGTGTTGAGTATATAAATGGTATACTTCGAGTATACAAATAGTGCAGTTCAAATATACACGTAGTATATGTCAAGTATAAGCTAAGTGCAATTCAAGTACAATGCAAGTAAAAGAGTAGTGTCCATTAAGTTCACGCCTAGTATGTTTTGAGTATATAACTGGTATACTTCAAGTATAAGAAACGTTCAATTCAAGTACACTGCAGGTAAAATAGTAGTGTACATTAGGTTCACGCATAGTATGTTTTGAGTATATAAATGGTATACTTCAAGTTTAAAAGTAGTGCAGTTCAAGTATGACCATAGTATACCTCAAGTATAAGAATAGTGCAATTCAAGTAAAAGAGTAGTGTCCATGAAGTTCACGCATAGTATGTTTTGAGTATATAACTGGTATGGTTCAAGTTCAAAAGTAGTGCAGTTCAAGTATGACCATAGTATACCTCAAGTAAAAGAAGAGTGCAATTCAAGCGCACTGCAGGTAAAAGAGTAGTGTACATTAAGTTCACGCACAGTTTGTTTTGAGTATATAAATGGTACGATTCAAGTTTAAAAGTAGTGCAGTTCAAGTATGACCATAGTATACCTCAAGTATAAGAAAAGAGCAATTAAAGTGCACTGCAGGTAAAAGAGTAGTGAACATTAAGTTCATGCACAGTATGTGTTGAGTATATAAATGGTATACCTCGAGTATGGAAATAGTGCAGTTCAAATATAAACACAGTTTACGTCAAGTATAAGACAAGTGCACAGCAAGTAAAAGAGTAGTGTACATTAAGTTCACGCATAGTATGATTTGAGTATATAAATGGTATACCTCGAGTATGAAAATAGTGCAGTTCAAATATAAACTTAGTATACGTCAAATATAAAACAAGTGCAGTTCAAGTAAAAGAGTAGTTTTAATTAAGTACACGCATAGTATGTGTTGAGTATATAAATGGTATACTTCAAGTTTTAAAGTAGTGCAGTTCAAGTATGACCATAGTATACCTCAAGTAAAAGAAGAGTGCAATTCAAGTGCACTGCAGGTAAAAGAGTAGTGTACATTAAGTTCACGCACAGTATGTTTTGAGTATATAAATGGTACGATTCAAGTTAAAAGTAGTGCAGTTCAAGTATGACCATAGTATACCTCAAGTATAAGTAAAGAGCAGTTAAAGTGCACTGCAGGTAAAAGAGTAGTGAACATTAAGTTCACGCACAGTATGTGTTGAGTATATAAATGGTATACCTCGAGTATGGAAATAGTGCAGTTCAAATATAAACGTAGTATACGTCAAATATAAAACAAGTGCAGTTCAAGTAAAAGAGTAGTGTCAGTTAAGTACACGCATAGTATGTGTTAAGTATATAAATGGTATACTTCAAGTTTTAAAGTAGTGCAGTTCAAGTATGACCATAGTATACCTCAAGTAAAAGAAGAGTGCAATTCAAGTGCACTGCAGGTAAAAGAGTAGTGTACATTAAGTTCACGCACAGTATGTTTTGAGTATATAAATGGTATGATTCAAGTTTAAAAGTAGTGCAGTTCAAGTATGACCATAGTATACCTCAAGTATAAGAAAAGAGCAATTAAAGTGCACTGCAGGTAAAAGAGTAGTGAACATTAAGTTCACGCACAGTATGTGTTGAGTATATAAATGGTATACTTCGAGTATAGAAATAGTGCAGTTCAAATATACACATAGTATATGTCAAGTATAAGCTAAGTGCAATTCAAGTACAATGCAAGTAAAAGAGTAGTGTCCATTAAGTTCACGCCTAGTATGTTTTGAGTATATAACTGGAATACTTCAAGTATAAGAAACGTTCAATTCAAGTACACTGCAGGTAAAATAGTAGTGTACATTAAGTTCACGCATAGTATGTTTTGAGTATATAAATGGTATACTTCAAGTTTAAAAGTAGTGCAGTTCAAGTATGACCATAGTATACCTCAAGTATAAGAATAGTGCAATTCAAGTAAAAGAGTGGTGTCCATGTAGTTCACGCATAGTATGTTTTGAGTATATAACTGGTATGGTTCAAGTTCAAAAGTAGTGCAGTTCAAGTATGACCATAGTATACCTCAAGTAAAAGAAGAGTGCAATTCAAGTGCACTGCAAGTAAAAGAGTAGTGTACATTAAAATCATGCATAGTATGTTTTGAGTATATAAATGGCATACCTCGAGTATGAAAATAGTGCAGTTCAAATGTAAACGTAGTTTACGTCAAGTATAAGACAAGTGCACTGCAAGTAAAAGAGTAGTGTAAGTTAAGTTCACGCATAGTATGTTTTGAGTATATAACTGGTATGGTTCAAGTTTAAAAGTAGTGCAGTTCAAGTATGACCATAGTATACCTCAAGTAAATGAAAAGTGCAATTCAAGTGCACTGCAAGTAACAGAGTAGTGTACACTAAGTTCACGCATAGTATGTTTTGAGTATATAAATGGTGTACTTCAAGTTTAAAAGTAGTGCAGTTCAATTATGACCATAGTATACCTCAAGTAAAAGAAAAGTGCCATTCAAGTATGACCAAAGTCTTCCTCAAGTAAATGAAAAGTGCAATTCAAGTGCACTGCAAGTAAAAGAGTAGTGTACATCAAGTATGTTTTGAGTATATAAATGGTATACTTCAAGTTTAAAATGAATGCAATTCAAATATAAACGTAGTATACGTCAAGTATAAGAATAGTGCAATTCAAGTAAAAGAGTAGTGTCCATTAAGTCCACGCATAGTATGTTTTGAGTATATAACCGTTATACTTCAAGTATGAAATAGTACTGTTCAAATGTAAACGTAGTACAATTCAAGTACACTGCAGGTAAAAGAGTAGTGTACATTAAGTTCATGCATAGTATGTTCCGACTATTTAAATGATATACTTCAAGTATGAAAAAAGTGCTGTTCAAATATAAACGTAGTATACCTTATGTATAAGAAAAGTGCAATTCAAGTACACTAGAGGTAAAAGAGTAGTGCACATTAAGTTCATGCATAGTATAGTTTGAGTATATAAATGGTATACTTCAAGGTTACAAGTAGTGCAGTTCATATGACCTTAGTATACCTCAAGTACAATAAAAGTGCTATTCAAGTACACTGCAGGTAAAAGAGTAGTGTACATTAAGTTCACGCATAGTATGTTTTACGTATATAAATGGTATACTTCAAATTTAAATGTAGTGCAGTTCAGGTATGACCATAGTATACCTCTTGTATAAGAGAAGTGCAATTCAAGTAAATAAGTAGTGTACTTAAGTATACATCTGAGTATATGAATGGTTTATTTTAAGTAACTGAATAGCACAATTCTAGTGTATGAATACAATAATTTAAGTATACTCATATATACTTCATGTATACTTTAAGTAAACTTAGAGTTTACTCGAGTATACTCAAAAGTGGGCCAATTCAGATTACTTTTAGTACGGTAGGTATACTGTAAGTATACTAACTAGTACACTAACTAGTACATTTGTTAGTATACTACTTGTACATAAATATCAGTATACTTGTACTTAAAGTATACTTAAGAAATATACTCAAAGTTGACTTAAGTATACTTAGAAAAGTAAACTTGAAGTTTACTACTTTTTGGTAAGGGATGTGATATGGGGCCGCCCTAGTGTTGCTGTTAGAGCACACGCCTTTCCCGTCGTAGGTTCAAACGCAGCCGGGGTCGACGTCAGCAAGGAAACGCGGTCGCAATGGGCCCCTTGTTCTGAATAGGGGCCGCCCTATTGTAGCTGTTAGAGCACACGCCTTTCCCGTCGTGGGTTCAAACGCAGCTGGGGTCGACGTCAGCGTGGAATTGCGGTCGCAACGGGCCCCATATTGTAAATCGCTCTGGATCAAGACCTGCTTGATTTTCACGTAAGTATTAACTGAGTAAGTATGGAAAGATGTCCCCTTTATTCACAGGTCATATACAGTTGGAGTGCATCCAGGAGATGATGCCTACATAATATTGTAAATGTTTGTTATTTATTTTTAAAAATTGGTTCCTGGTTTACCTACGTTTTTAGGTTACTACTTCTAGGCATGTGATATGGGGCCGCCCTAGTGTTGCTGTTAGAGCACACGCCTTTCCCGTCGTAGGTTCAAACGCAGCCGGGGTCGACGTCAGCAAGGAAACGCGGTCGCAATGGGCCCCTTGTTCTGAATAGGGGCCGCCCTAGTGTAGCTGTTAGAGCACACGCCTTTCCCGTCGTGGGTTCAAACGCAGCTGGGGTCGACGTCAGCGTGGAATTGCGGTCGCAACGGGCCCCATATTGTAAATCGCTCTGGATCAAGACCTGCTTGATTTTCACGTAAGTATTAACTGAGCAAGTATGGAAAGATGTCCCCTTTATTCACAGGTCATATACAGTTGCAGTGCATCCAGGAGATGATGCCTACATAATATTGTAAATGTTTGTTATTTATTTTTAAAAATTGGTTCCTGGTTTACCTACGTTTTTAGGTTACTACTTCTAGGCATGTGATATGGGGCCGCCCTAGTGTTGCTGTTAGAGCACACGCCTTTCCCGTCGTAGGTTCAAACGCAGCCGGGGTCGACGTCAGCAAGGAAACGCGGTCGCAATGGGCCCCTTGTTCTGAATAGGGGCCGCCCTATTGTAGCTGTTAGCGCACACGCCTTTCCCGTCGTGGGTTCAAACGCAGCTGGGGTCGACGTCAGCGTGGAATTGCGGTCGCAACGGGCCCCGTATTGTAATTCGCTCTGGATCAAGACCTGCTTGATTTTCACGTAAGTATTAACTGAGTAAGTATGGAAAGATGTCCCCTTTATTCACAGGTCATATACAGTTGCAGGCATCCTATAGGTAAGGTATGAAACAATGTTTACTTAACTGTATTGTTCTAAATTTCATTTCTGACTCTGTTGGATTCTTGTTGTTTATAATATACTGTATATCTAATCTACTTTTCTTTTTCTTTTTTTTTACAGGTTCCTCTCCGAAGGAACCATCACCTTAGCGTGGTGGAGAGGTTTGCGTGCCCCAATGAACCTGAGAGCTGTGTTGTCTGGTGCCTTGTGCTCCTGGAAGGGTCTCCCATGGCAAATTGGTCTCTGGGGAGGGGCCTGACTAAGAATGGTTCAAGAAGACCCAAAGAGGATGATGAAGAGTATTAGTTCGATCAGAAGGCATTTGAGATCATTTCACTCCATCAGACAAGGTAAGCTTGATTTTCACTTAAGTATTAACTGAGTAAGTATGGAAAGATGTCCCCTTTATTCACAGGTCATATACAGTTGCAGTGCAACCAGGAGATGATGCCTACATAATATTGTAACTGTTTTTTATTTATTTTTAAAAATTGGTTCTTGGTTTACCTACGTTTTTAGGTTACTATTTCTAGGCATGTGATATGGGGCCGCCCTAGTGTTGCTGTTAGAGCACACGCCTTTCCCGCCGTGGGTTCAAACGCAGCCGGGGTCGACGTCAGCAAGGAAACGCGGTCGCAATGGGCCCCTTGTTCTGAATAGGGGCCGCCCTATTGTAGCTGTTAGCGCACACGCCTTTCCCGTCGTGGGTTCAAACGCAGCTGGGGTCGACGTCAGCGTGGAATTGCGGTCGCAACGGGCCCCGTATTGTAATTCGCTCTGGATCAAGACCTGCTTGATTTTCACGTAAGTATTAACTGAGTAAGTATGGAAAGATGTCCCCTTTATTCACAGGTCATATACAGTTGCAGGCATCCTATAGGTAAGGTATGAAACAATGTTTACTTAACTGTATTGTTCTAAATTTCATTTCTGACTCTGTTGGATTCTTGTTGTTTATAATATACTGTATATCTAATCTACTTTTCTTTTTCTTTTTTTTTACAGGTTCCTCTCCGAAGGAACCATCACCTTAGCGTGGTGGAGAGGTTTGCGTGCCCCAATGAACCTGAGAGCTGTGTTGTCTGGTGCCTTGTGCTCCTGGAAGGGTCTCCCATGGCAAATTGGTCTCTGGGGAGGGGCCTGACTAAGAATGGTTCAAGAAGACCCAAAGAGGATGATGAAGAGTATTAGTTCGATCAGAAGGCATTTGAGATCATTTCACTCCATCAGACAAGGTAAGCTTGATTTTCACGTAAGTATTAACTGAGTAAGTATGGAAAGATGTCCCCTTTATTCACAGGTCATATACAGTTGCAGTGCATCCAGGAGATGATGCCTACATAATATTGTAACTGTTTTTTATTTATTTTAAAAAATTGGTTCTTGGTTTACCTACGTTTTTAGGTTACTATTTCTAGGCATGTGATATGGGGCCGCCCTAGTGTTGCTGTTAGAGCACACGCCTTTCCCGTCGTAGGTTCAAACGCAGCCGGGGTCGACGTCAGCAAGGAAACGCGGTCGCAATGGGCCCCTTGTTCTGAATAGGGGCCGCCCTAGTGTAGCTGTTAGAGCACAGGCTTTTCCCGTCGTGGGTTCAAACGCAGCTGGGGTCGACGTCAGCGTGGAATTGCGGTCGCAACGGGCCCCATATTGTAAATCGCTCTGGATCAAGACCTGCTTGATTTTCACGTAAGTATTAACTGAGTAAGTATGGAAAGATGTCCCCTTTATTCACAGGTCATATACAGTTGCAGTGCATCCAGGAGATGATGCCTACATAATATTGTAAATGTTTGTTATTTATTTTTAAAAATGGGATCTGGTTTACCTACGTTTTTAGGTTACTACTTCTAGGCATGTGATATGGGGCCGCCCTAGTGTTGCTGTTAGAGCACACGCCTTTCCCGTCGTAGGTTCAAACGCAGCCGGGGTCGACGTCAGCAAGGAAACGCGGTCGCAATGGGCCCCTTGTTCTGAATAGGGGCCGCCCTAGTGTAGCTGTTAGAGCACACGCCTTTCCCGCCGTGGGTTCAAACGCAGCTGGGGTCGACGTCAGCGTGGAATTGCGGTCGCAACGGGCCCCATATTGTAAATCGCTCTGGATCAAGACCTGCTTGATTTTCACGTAAGTATTAACTGAGTAAGTATGGAAAGATGTCCCCTTTATTCACAGGTCATATACAGTTGCAGGCATCCTATAGGTAAGGTATGAAACAATGTTTACTTAACTGTATTGTTCTAAATTTCATTTCTGACTCTGTTTGATTCTTGTTGTTTATAATATACTGTATATCTAATCTACTTTTCTTTTTCTTTTTTTTTACAGGTTCCTCTCCGAAGGAACCATCACCTTAGCGTGGTGGAGAGGTTTGCGTGCCCCAATGAACCTGAGAGCTGTGTTGTCTGGTGCCTTGTGCTCCTGGAAGGGTCTCCCATGGCAAATTGGTCTCTGGGGAGGGGCCTGACTAAGAATGGTTCAAGAAGACCCAAAGAGGATGATGAAGAGTATTAGTTCGATCAGAAGGCATTTGAGATCATTTCACTCCATCAGACAAGGTAAGCTTGATTTTCACTTAAGTATTAACTGAGTAAGTATGGAAAGATGTCCCCTTTATTCACAGGTCATATACAGTTGCAGTGCAACCAGGAGATGATGCCTACATAATATTGTAAATGTTTGTTATTTATTTTTAAAAATTGGTTCCTGGTTTATCTACGTTTTTAGGTTACTACTTCTAGGCATGTGATATGGGGCCGCCCTAGTGTTGCTGTTAGAGCACACGCCTTTCCCGTCGTAGGTTCAAACGCAGCCGGGGTCGACGTCAGCAAGGAAACGCGGTCGCAATGGGCCCCTTGTTCTGAATAGGGGCCGCCCTAGTGTAGCTGTTAGAGCACACGCCTTTCCCGTCGTGGGTTCAAACGCAGCTGGGGTCGACGTCAGCGTGGAATTGCGGTCGCAACGGGCCCCATATTGTAAATCGCTCTGGATCAAGACCTGCTTGATTTTCACGTAAGTATTAACTGAGTAAGTATGGAAAGATGTCCCCTTTATTCACAGGTCATATACAGTTGGAGTGCATCCAGGAGATGATGCCTACATAATATTGTAAATGTTTGTTATTTATTTTTAAAAATTGGTTCCTGGTTTACCTACGTTTTTAGGTTACTACTTCTAGGCATGTGATATGGGGCCGCCCTAGTGTTGCTGTTAGAGCACACGCCTTTCCCGCCGTGGGTTCAAACGGAGCTGGGGTCGACGTCAGCGTGGAATTGCGGTCGCAACGGGCCCCATATTGTAAATCGCTCTGGATCAAGACCTGCTTGATTTTCACGTAAGTATTAACTGAGTAAGTATGGAAAGATGTCCCCTTTATTCACAGGTCATATACAGTTGCAGGCATCCTATAGGTAAGGTATGAAACAATGTTTACTTAACTGTATTGTTCTAAATTTCATTTCTGACTCTTTTTGATTCTTGTTGTTTATAATATACTGTATATCTAATCTACTTTTCTTTTTCTTTTTTTTTACAGGTTCCTCTCCGAAGGAACCATCACCTTAGCGTGGTGGAGAGGTTTGCGTGCCCCAATGAACCTGAGAGCTGTGTTGTCTGGTGCCTTGTGCTCCTGGAAGGGTCTCCCATGGCAAATTGGTCTCTGGGGAGGGGCCTGACTAAGAATGGTTCAAGAAGACCCAAAGAGGATGATGAAGAGTATTAGTTCGATCAGAAGGCATTTGAGATCATTTCACTCCATCAGACAAGGTAAGCTTGATTTTCACTTAAGTATTAACTGAGTAAGTATGGAAAGATGTCCCCTTTATTCACAGGTCATATACAGTTGCAGTGCAACCAGGAGATGATGCCTACATAATATTGTAAATGTTTGTTATTTATTTTTAAAAATTGGTTCCTGGTTTATCTACGTTTTTAGGTTACTACTTCTAGGCATGTGATATGGGGCCGCCCTAGTGTTGCTGTTAGAGCACACGCCTTTCCCGTCGTAGGTTCAAACGCAGCCGGGGTCGACGTCAGCAAGGAAACGCGGTCGCAATGGGCCCCTTGTTCTGAATAGGGGCCGCCCTATTGTAGCTGTTAGAGCACACGCCTTTCCCGTCGTGGGTTCAAACGCAGCTGGGGTCGACGTCAGCGTGGAATTGCGGTCGCAACGGGCCCCATATTGTAAATCGCTCTGGATCAAGACCTGCTTGATTTTCACGTAAGTATTAACTGAGTAAGTATGGAAAGATGTCCCCTTTATTCACAGGTCATATACAGTTGCAGTGCATCCAGGAGATGATGCCTACATAATATTGTAAATGTTTGTTATTTATTTTTAAAAATTGGTTCCTGGTTTACCTACGTTTTTAGGTTACTACTTCTAGGCATGTGATATGGGGCCGCCCTAGTGTTGCTGTTAGAGCACACGCCTTTCCCGTCGTAGGTTCAAACGCAGCCGGGGTCGACGTCAGCAAGGAAACGCGGTCGCAATGGGCCCCTTGTTCTGAATAGGGGCCGCCCTAGTGTAGCTGTTAGAGCACACGCCTTTCCCGCCGTGGGTTCAAACGCAGCTGGGGTCGACGTCAGCGTGGAATTGCGGTCGCAACGGGCCCCATATTGTAAATCGCTCTGGATCAAGACCTGCTTGATTTTCACGTAAGTATTAACTGAGTAAGTATGGAAAGATGTCCCCTTTATTCACAGGTCATATACAGTTGCAGTGCATCCAAGAGATGATGCCTACATAATATTGTAAATGTTTGTTATTTATTTTTAAAAATTGGTTCCTGGTTTACCTACGTTTTTAGGTTACTACTTCTAGGCATGTGATATGGGGCCGCCCTAGTGTTGCTGTTAGAGCACACGCCTTTCCCGTCGTAGGTTCAAACGCAGCCGGGGTCGACGTCAGCAAGGAAACGCGGTCGCAATGGGCCCCTTGTTCTGAATAGGGGCCGCCCTAGTGTAGCTGTTAGAGCACACGCCTTTCCCGTCGTGGGTTCAAACGCAGCTGGGGTCGACGTCAGCGTGGAATTGCGGTCGCAACGGGCCCCATATTGTAAATCGCTCTGGATCAAGACCTGCTTGATTTTCACGTAAGTATTAACTGAGTAAGTATGGAAAGATGTCCCCTTTATTCACAGGTCATATACAGTTGCAGGCATCCTATAGGTAAGGTATGAAACAATGTTTACTTAACTGTATTGTTCTAAATTTCATTTCTGACTCTGTTGGATTCTTGTTGTTTATAATATACTGTATATCTAATCTACTTTTCTTTTTCTTTTTTTTTACAGGTTCCTCTCCGAAGGAACCATCACCTTAGCGTGGTGGAGAGGTTTGCGTGCCCCAATGAACCTGAGAGCTGTGTTGTCTGGTGCCTTGTGCTCCTGGAAGGGTCTCCCATGGCAAATTGGTCTCTGGGGAGGGGCCTGACTAAGAATGGTTCAAGAAGACCCAAAGAGGATGATGAAGAGTATTAGTTCGATCAGAAGGCATTTGAGATCATTTCACTCCATCAGACAAGGTAAGCTTGATTTTCACTTAAGTATTAACTGAGTAAGTATGGAAAGATGTCCCCTTTACTGACAGATAATTTACAGTTGCAGTGCATCCAGGAGATGATGCCTACATAATATTTTAACTGTTTTTTATTTATTTTTAAAAATTGGTTCTTGGTTTACCTACGTTTTTAGGTTACTACTTCTAGGCATGTGATATGGGGCCGCCCTAGTGTTGCTGTTAGAGCACACGCCTTTCCCGCCGTGGGTTCAAAAGCAGCCGGGG
The DNA here is from genome assembly GCF_963921795.1 of Nannobrachium achirus. NCBI lineage: Eukaryota > Metazoa > Chordata > Actinopteri > Myctophiformes > Myctophidae > Nannobrachium > Nannobrachium achirus. The sequence continues at coordinate 9,344,172 of NC_137812.1, forward strand.
TCGACGTCAGCAAGGAAACGCGGTTGCAATGGGCCCCTTGTTCTGAATAGGGGCCGCCCTATTGTAGCTGTTAGCGCACACGCCTTTCCCGTCGTGGGTTCAAACGCAGCTGGGGTCGACGTCAGCGTGGAATTGCGGTCGCAACGGGCCCCGTATTGTAATTCGCTCTGGATCAAGACCTGCTTGATTTTCACGTAAGTATTAACTGAGTAAGTATGGAAAGATGTCCCCTTTATTCACAGGTCATATACAGTTGCAGGCATCCTATAGGTAAGGTATGAAACAATGTTTACTTAACTGTATTGTTCTAAATTTCATTTCTGACTCTGTTGGATTCTTGTTGTTTATAATATACTGTATATCTAATCTACTTTTCTTTTTCTTTTTTTTTACAGGTTCCTCTCCGAAGGAACCATCACCTTAGCGTGGTGGAGAGGTTTGCGTGCCCCAATGAACCTGAGAGCTGTGTTGTCTGGTGCCTTGTGCTCCTGGAAGGGTCTCCCATGGCAAATTGGTCTCTGGGGAGGGGCCTGACTAAGAATGGTTCAAGAAGACCCAAAGAGGATGATGAAGAGTATTAGTTCGATCAGAAGGCATTTGAGATCATTTCACTCCATCAGACAAGGTAAGCTTGATTTTCACGTAAGTATTAACTGAGTAAGTATGGAAAGATGTCCCCTTTATTCACAGGTCATATACAGTTGCAGTGCATCCAGGAGATGATGCCTACATAATATTGTAACTGTTTTTTATTTATTTTAAAAAATTGGTTCTTGGTTTACCTACGTTTTTAGGTTACTATTTCTAGGCATGTGATATGGGGCCGCCCTAGTGTTGCTGTTAGAGCACACGCCTTTCCCGTCGTAGGTTCAAACGCAGCCGGGGTCGACGTCAGCAAGGAAACGCGGTCGCAATGGGCCCCTTGTTCTGAATAGGGGCCGCCCTAGTGTAGCTGTTAGAGCACACGCCTTTCCCGTCGTGGGTTCAAACGCAGCTGGGGTCGACGTCAGCGTGGAATTGCGGTCGCAACGGGCCCCATATTGTAAATCGCTCTGGATCAAGACCTGCTTGATTTTCACGTAAGTATTAACTGAGTAAGTATGGAAAGATGTCCCCTTTATTCACAGGTCATATACAGTTGCAGTGCATCCAGGAGATGATGCCTACATAATATTGTAAATGTTTGTTATTTATTTTTAAAAATTGGTTCCTGGTTTACCTACGTTTTTAGGTTACTACTTCTAGGCATGTGATATGGGGCCGCCCTAGTGTTGCTGTTAGAGCACACGCCTTTCCCGTCGTAGGTTCAAACGCAGCCGGGGTCGACGTCAGCAAGGAAACGCGGTCGCAATGGGCCCCTTGTTCTGAATAGGGGCCGCCCTAGTGTAGCTGTTAGAGCACACGCCTTTCCCGCCGTGGGTTCAAACGCAGCTGGGGTCGACGTCAGCGTGGAATTGCAGTCGCAACGGGCCCCATATTGTAAATCGCTCTGGATCAAGACCTGCTTGATTTTCACGTAAGTATTAACTGAGTAAGTATGGAAAGATGTCCCCTTTATTCACAGGTCATATACAGTTGCAGGCATCCTATAGGTAAGGTATGAAACAATGTTTACTTAACTGTATTGTTCTAAATTTCATTTCTGACTCTGTTGGATTCTTGTTGTTTATAATATACTGTATATCTAATCTACTTTTCTTTTTCTTTTTTTTTTACAGGTTCCTCTCCGAAGGAACCATCACCTTAGCGAGGTGGAGAGGTTTGCGTGCCCCAATGAACCTGAGAGCTGTGTTGTCTGGTGCCTTGTGCTCCTGGAAGGGTCTCCCATGGCAAATTGGTCTCTGGGGAGGGGCCTGACTAAGAATGGTTCAAGAAGACCCAAAGAGGATGATGAAGAGTATTAGTTCGATCAGAAGGCATTTGAGATCATTTCACTCCATCAGACAAGGTAAGCTTGATTTTCACTTAAGTATTAACTGAGTAAGTATGGAAAGATGTCCCCTTTACTGACAGATAATTTACAGTTGCAGTGCATCCAGGAGATGATGCCTACATAATATTTTAACTGTTTTTTATTTATTTTTAAAAATTGGTTCTTGGTTTACCTACGTTTTTAGGTTACTACTTCTAGGCATGTGATATGGGGCCGCCCTAGTGTTGCTGTTAGAGCACATGCCTTTCCCGCCGTGGGTTCAAAAGCAGCCGGGGTCGACGTCAGCAAGGAAACGCGGTCGCAATGGGCCCCTTGTTCTGAATAGGGGCCGCCCTATTGTAGCTGTTAGCGCACACGCCTTTCCCGTCGTGGGTTCAAACGCAGCTGGGGTCGACGTCAGCGTGGAATTGCGGTCGCAACGGGCCCCGTATTGTAATTCGCTCTGGATCAAGACCTGCTTGATTTTCACGTAAGTATTAACTGAGTAAGTATGGAAAGATGTCCCCTTTATTCACAGGTCATATACAGTTGCAGGCATCCTATAGGTAAGGTATGAAACAATGTTTACTTAACTGTATTGTTCTAAATTTCATTTCTGACTCTGTTGGATTCTTGTTGTTTATAATATACTGTATATCTAATCTACTTTTCTTTTTCTCTTTTTTTTACAGGTTCCTCTCCGAAGGAACCATCACCTTAGCGTGGTGGAGAGGTTTGCGTGCCCCAATGAACCTGAGAGCTGTGTTGTCTGGTGCCTTGTGCTCCTGGAAGGGTCTCCCATGGCAAATTGGTCTCTGGGGAGGGGCCTGACTAAGAATGGTTCAAGAAGACCCAAAGAGGATGATGAAGAGTATTAGTTCGATCAGAAGGCATTTGAGATCATTTCACTCCATCAGACAAGGTAAGCTTGATTTTCACGTAAGTATTAACTGAGTAAGTATGGAAAGATGTCCCCTTTATTCACAGGTCATATACAGTTGCAGTGCATCCAGGAGATGATGCCTACATAATATTGTAACTGTTTTTTATTTATTTTAAAAAATTGGTTCTTGGTTTACCTACGTTTTTAGGTTACTATTTCTAGGCATGTGATATGGGGCCGCCCTAGTGTTGCTGTTAGAGCACACGCCTTTCCCGTCGTAGGTTCAAACGCAGCCGGGGTCGACGTCAGCAAGGAAACGCGGTCGCAATGGGCCCCTTGTTCTGAATAGGGGCCGCCCTAGTGTAGCTGTTAGAGCACACGCCTTTCCCGTCGTGGGTTCAAACGCAGCTGGGGTCGACGTCAGCGTGGAATTGCGGTCGCAACGGGCCCCATATTGTAAATCGCTCTGGATCAAGACCTGCTTGATTTTCACGTAAGTATTAACTGAGTAAGTATGGAAAGATGTCCCCTTTATTCACAGGTCATATACAGTTGCAGTGCATCCAGGAGATGATGCCTACATAATATTGTAAATGTTTGTTATTTATTTTTAAAAATTGGTTCCTGGTTTACCTACGTTTTTAGGTTACTACTTCTAGGCATGTGATATGGGGCCGCCCTAGTGTTGCTGTTAGAGCACACGCCTTTCCCGTCGTAGGTTCAAACGCAGCCGGGGTCGACGTCAGCAAGGAAACGCGGTCGCAATGGGCCCCTTGTTCTGAATAGGGGCCGCCCTAGTGTAGCTGTTAGAGCACACGCCTTTCCCGCCGTGGGTTCAAACGCAGCTGGGGTCGACGTCAGCGTGGAATTGTGGTCGCAACGGGCCCCATATTGTAAATCGCTCTGGATCAAGACCTGCTTGATTTTCACGTAAGTATTAACTGAGTAAGTATGGAAAGATGTCCCCTTTATTCACAGGTCATATACAGTTGCAGGCATCCTATAGGTAAGGTATGAAACAATGTTTACTTAACTGTATTGTTCTAAATTTCATTTCTGACTCTGTTTGATTCTTGTTGTTTATAATATACTGTATATCTAATCTACTTTTCTTTTTTCTTTTTTTTTACAGGTTCCTCTCCGAAGGAACCATCACCTTAGCGTGGTGGAGAGGTTTGCGTGCCCCAATGAACCTGAGAGCTGTGTTGTCTGGTGCCTTGTGCTCCTGGAAGGGTCTCCCATGGCAAATTGGTCTCTGGGGAGGGGCCTGACTAAGAATGGTTCAAGAAGACCCAAAGAGGATGATGAAGAGTATTAGTTCGATCAGAAGGCATTTGAGATCATTTCACTCCATCAGACAAGGTAAGCTTGATTTTCACTTAAGTATTAACTGAGTAAGTATGGAAAGATGTCCCCTTTATTCACAGGTCATATACAGTTGCAGTGCAACCAGGAGATGATGCCTACATAATATTATAAATGTTTGTTATTTATTTTTAAAAATTGGTTCCTGGTTTATCTACGTTTTTAGGTTACTACTTCTAGGCATGTGATATGGGGCCGCCCTAGTGTTGCTGTTAGAGCACACGCCTTTCCCGTCGTAGGTTCAAACGCAGCCGGGGTCGACGTCAGCAAGGAAACGCGGTCGCAATGGGCCCCTTGTTCTGAATAGGGGCCGCCCTATTGTAGCTGTTAGAGCACACGCCTTTCCCGTCGTGGGTTCAAACGCAGCTGGGGTCGACGTCAGCGTGGAATTGCGGTCGCAACGGGCCCCATATTGTAAATCGCTCTGGATCAAGACCTGCTTGATTTTCACGTAAGTATTAACTGAGTAAGTATGGAAAGATGTCCCCTTTATTCACAGGTCATATACAGTTGGAGTGCATCCAGGAGATGATGCCTACATAATATTGTAAATGTTTGTTATTTATTTTTAAAAATTGGTTCCTGGTTTACCTACGTTTTTAGGTTACTACTTCTAGGCATGTGATATGGGGCCGCCCTAGTGTTGCTGTTAGAGCACACGCCTTTCCCGCCGTGGGTTCAAACGGAGCTGGGGTCGACGTCAGCGTGGAATTGCGGTCGCAACGGGCCCCATATTGTAAATCGCTCTGGATCAAGACCTGCTTGATTTTCACGTAAGTATTAACTGAGTAAGTATGGAAAGATGTCCCCTTTATTCACAGGTCATATACAGTTGCAGGCATCCTATAGGTAAGGTATGAAACAATGTTTACTTAACTGTATTGTTCTAAATTTCATTTCTGACTCTGTTTGATTCTTGTTGTTTATAATATACTGTATATCTAATCTACTTTTCTTTTTCTTTTTTTTTACAGGTTCCTCTCCGAAGGAACCATCACCTTAGCGTGGTGGAGAGGTTTGCGTGCCCCAATGAACCTGAGAGCTGTGTTGTCTGGTGCCTTGTGCTCCTGGAAGGGTCTCCCATGGCAAATTGGTCTCTGGGGAGGGGCCTGACTAAGAATGGTTCAAGAAGACCCAAAGAGGATGATGAAGAGTATTAGTTCGATCAGAAGGCATTTGAGATCATTTCACTCCATCAGACAAGGTAAGCTTGATTTTCACTTAAGTATTAACTGAGTAAGTATGGAAAGATGTCCCCTTTATTCACAGGTCATATACAGTTGCAGTGCAACCAGGAGATGATGCCTACATAATATTGTAAATGTTTGTTATTTATTTTTAAAAATTGGTTCCTGGTTTACCTACGTTTTTAGGTTACTACTTCTAGGCATGTGATATGGGGCCGCCCTAGTGTTGCTGTTAGAGCACACGCCTTTCCCGTCGTAGGTTCAAACGCAGCCGGGGTCGACGTCAGCAAGGAAACGCGGTCGCAATGGGCCCCTTGTTCTGAATAGGGGCCGCCCTAGTGTAGCTGTTAGAGCACACGCCTTTCCCGCCGTGGGTTCAAACGCAGCTGGGGTCGACGTCAGCGTGGAATTGCGGTCGCAACGGGCCCCATATTGTAAATCGCTCTGGATCAAGACCTGCTTGATTTTCACGTAAGTATTAACTGAGTAAGTATGGAAAGATGTCCCCTTTATTCACAGGTCATATACAGTTGCAGGCATCCTATAGGTAAGGTATGAAACAATGTTTACTTAACTGTATTGTTCTAAATTTCATTTCTGACTCTTTTTGATTCTTGTTGTTTATAATATACTGTATATCTAATCTACTTTTCTTTTTTCTTTTTTTTTACAGGTTCCTCTCCGAAGGAACCATCACCTTAGCGTGGTGGAGAGGTTTGCGTGCCCCAATGAACCTGAGAGCTGTGTTGTCTGGTGCCTTGTGCTCCTGGAAGGGTCTCCCATGGCAAATTGGTCTCTGGGGAGGGGCCTGACTAAGAATGGTTCAAGAAGACCCAAAGAGGATGATGAAGAGTATTAGTTCGATCAGAAGGCATTTGAGATCATTTCACTCCATCAGACAAGGTAAGCTTGATTTTCACTTAAGTATTAACTGAGTAAGTATGGAAAGATGTCCCCTTTATTCACAGGTCATATACAGTTGCAGTGCAACCAGGAGATGATGCCTACATAATATTGTAAATGTTTGTTATTTATTTTTAAAAATTGGTTCCTGGTTTATCTACGTTTTTAGGTTACTACTTCTAGGCATGTGATATGGGGCCGCCCTAGTGTTGCTGTTAGAGCACACGCCTTTCCCGTCGTAGGTTCAAACGCAGCCGGGGTCGCCGTCAGCAAGGAAACGCGGTCGCAATGGGCCCCTTGTTCTGAATAGGGGCCGCCCTATTGTAGCTGTTAGAGCACACGCCTTTCCCGTCGTGGGTTCAAACGCAGCTGGGGTCGACGTCAGCGTGGAATTGCGGTCGCAACGGGCCCCATATTGTAAATCGCTCTGGATCAAGACCTGCTTGATTTTCACGTAAGTATTAACTGAGTAAGTATGGAAAGATGTCCCCTTTATTCACAGGTCATATACAGTTGGAGTGCATCCAGGAGATGATGCCTACATAATATTGTAAATGTTTGTTATTTATTTTTAAAAATTGGTTCCTGGTTTACCTACGTTTTTAGGTTACTACTTCTAGGCATGTGATATGGGGCCGCCCTAGTGTTGCTGTTAGAGCACACGCCTTTCCCGCCGTGGGTTCAAACGGAGCTGGGGTCGACGTCAGCGTGGAATTGCGGTCGCAACGGGCCCCATATTGTAAATCGCTCTGGATCAAGACCTGCTTGATTTTCACGTAAGTATTAACTGAGTAAGTATGGAAAGATGTCCCCTTTATTCACAGGTCATATACAGTTGCAGGCATCCTATAGGTAAGGTATGAAACAATGTTTACTTAACTGTATTGTTCTAAATTTCATTTCTGACTCTGTTTGATTCTTGTTGTTTATAATATACTGTATATCTAATCTACTTTTCTTTTTCTTTTTTTTTACAGGTTCCTCTCCGAAGGAACCATCACCTTAGCGTGGTGGAGAGGTTTGCGTGCCCCAATGAACCTGAGAGCTGTGTTGTCTGGTGCCTTGTGCTCCTGGAAGGGTCTCCCATGGCAAATTGGTCTCTGGGGAGGGGCCTGACTAAGAATGGTTCAAGAAGACCCAAAGAGGATGATGAAGAGTATTAGTTCGATCAGAAGGCATTTGAGATCATTTCACTCCATCAGACAAGGTAAGCTTGATTTTCACGTAAGTATTAACTGAGTAAGTATGGAAAGATGTCCCCTTTATTCACAGGTCATATACAGTTGCAGTGCAACCAGGAGATGATGCCTACATAATATTGTAAATGTTTGTTATTTATTTTTAAAAATTGGTTCCTGGTTTATCTACGTTTTTAGGTTACTACTTCTAGGCATGTGATATGGGGCCGCCCTAGTGTTGCTGTTAGAGCACACGCCTTTCCCGTCGTAGGTTCAAACGCAGCCGGGGTCGACGTCAGCAAGGAAACGCGGTCGCAATGGGCCCCTTGTTCTGAATAGGGGCCGCCCTATTGTAGCTGTTAGAGCACACGCCTTTCCCGTCGTGGGTTCAAACGCAGCTGGGGTCGACGTCAGCGTGGAATTGCGGTCGCAACGGGCCCCATATTGTAAATCGCTCTGGATCAAGACCTGCTTGATTTTCACGTAAGTATTAACTGAGTAAGTATGGAAAGATGTCCCCTTTATTCACAGGTCATATACAGTTGCAGTGCATCCAGGAGATGATGCCTACATAATATTGTAAATGTTTGTTATTTATTTTTAAAAATTGGTTCCTGGTTTACCTACGTTTTTAGGTTACTACTTCTAGGCATGTGATATGGGGCCGCCCTAGTGTTGCTGTTAGAGCACACGCCTTTCCCGTCGTAGGTTCAAACGCAGCCGGGGTCGACGTCAGCAAGGAAACGCGGTCGCAATGGGCCCCTTGTTTTGAATAGGGGCCGCCCTAGTGTAGCTGTTAGAGCACACGCCTTTCCCGCCGTGGGTTCAAACGCAGCTGGGGTCGACGTCAGCGTGGAATTGCGGTCGCAACGGGCCCCATATTGTAAATCGCTCTGGATCAAGACCTGCTTGATTTTCACGTAAGTATTAACTGAGTAAGTATGGAAAGATGTCCCCTTTATTCACAGGTCATATACAGTTGCAGGCATCCTATAGGTAAGGTATGAAACAATGTTTACTTAACTGTATTGTTCTAAATTTCATTTCTGACTCTGTTTGATTCTTGTTGTTTATAATATACTGTATATCTAATCTACTTTTCTTTTTCTTTTTTTTTACAGGTTCCTCTCCGAAGGAACCATCACCTTAGCGTGGTGGAGAGGTTTGCGTGCCCCAATGAACCTGAGAGCTGTGTTGTCTGGTGCCTTGTGCTCCTGGAAGGGTCTCCCATGGCAAATTGGTCTCTGGGGAGGGGCCTGACTAAGAATGGTTCAAGAAGACCCAAAGAGGATGATGAAGAGTATTAGTTCGATCAGAAGGCATTTGAGATCATTTCACTCCATCAGACAAGGTAAGCTTGATTTTCACTTAAGTATTAACTGAGTAAGTATGGAAAGATGTCCCCTTTACTGACAGATAATTTACAGTTGCAGTGCATCCAGGAGATGATGCCTACATAATATTTTAACTGTTTTTTATTTATTTTTAAAAATTGGTTCTTGGTTTACCTACGTTTTTAGGTTACTACTTCTAGGCATGTGATATGGGGCCGCCCTAGTGTTGCTGTTAGAGCACACGCCTTTCCCGCCGTGGGTTCAAAAGCAGCCGGGGTCGACGTCAGCAAGGAAACGCGGTCGCAATGGGCCCCTTGTTCTGAATAGGGGCCGCCCTATTGTAGCTGTTAGCGCACACGCCTTTCCCGTCGTGGGTTCAAACGCAGCTGGGGTCGACGTCAGCGTGGAATTGCGGTCGCAACGGGCCCCGTATTGTAATTCGCTCTGGATCAAGACCTGCTTGATTTTCACGTAAGTATTAACTGAGTAAGTATGGAAAGATGTCCCCTTTATTCACAGGTCATATACAGTTGCAGGCATCCTATAGGTAAGGTATGAAACAATGTTTACTTAACTGTATTGTTCTAAATTTCATTTCTGACTCTGTTGGATTCTTGTTGTTTATAATATAATATACTGTATATCTAATCTACTTTTCTTTTTCTTTTTTTTTACAGGTTCCTCTCCGAAGGAACCATCATCTTAGCGTGGTGGAGAGGTTTGCGTGCCCCAATGAACCTGAGAGCTGTGTTGTCTGGTGCCTTGTGCTCCTGGAAGGGTCTCCCATGGCAAATTGGTCTCTGGGGAGGGGCCTGACTAAGAATGGTTCAAGAAGACCCAAAGAGGATGATGAAGAGTATTAGTTCGATCAGAAGGCATTTGAGATCATTTCACTCCATCAGACAAGGTAAGCTTGATTTTCACGTAAGTATTAACTGAGTAAGTATGGAAAGATGTCCCCTTTATTCACAGGTCATATACAGTTGCAGTGCATCCAGGAGATGATGCCTACATAATATTGTAACTGTTTTTTATTTATTTTAAAAAATTGGTTCTTGGTTTACCTACGTTTTTAGGTTACTATTTCTAGGCATGTGATATGGGGCCGCCCTAGTGTTGCTGTTAGAGCACACGCCTTTCCCGTCGTAGGTTCAAACGCAGCCGGGGTCGACGTCAGCAAGGAAACGCGGTCGCAATGGGCCCCTTGTTCTGAATAGGGGCCGCCCTAGTGTAGCTGTTAGAGCACACGCCTTTCCCGTCGTGGGTTCAAACGCAGCTGGGGTCGACGTCAGCGTGGAATTGCGGTCGCAACGGGCCCCATATTGTAAATCGCTCTGGATCAAGACCTGCTTGATTTTCACGTAAGTATTAACTGAGTAAGTATGGAAAGATGTCCCCTTTATTCACAGGTCATATACAGTTGCAGTGCATCCAGGAGATGATGCCTACATAATATTGTAAATGTTTGTTATTTATTTTTAAAAATTGGTTCCTGGTTTACCTACGTTTTTAGGTTACTACTTCTAGGCATGTGATATGGGGCCGCCCTAGTGTTGCTGTTAGAGCACACGCCTTTCCCGTCGTAGGTTCAAACGCAGCCGGGGTCGACGTCAGCAAGGAAACGCGGTCGCAATGGGCCCCTTGTTTTGAATAGGGGCCGCCCTAGTGTAGCTGTTAGAGCACACGCCTTTCCCGCCGCGGGTTCAAACGCAGCTGGGGTCGACGTCAGCGTGGAATTGCGGTCGCAACGGGCCCCATATTGTAAATCGCTCTGGATCAAGACCTGCTTGATTTTCACGTAAGTATTAACTGAGTAAGTATGGAAAGATGTCCCCTTTATTCACAGGTCATATACAGTTGCAGGCATCCTATAGGTAAGGTATGAAACAATGTTTACTTAACTGTATTGTTCTAAATTTCATTTCTGACTCTGTTTGATTCTTGTTGTTTATAATATACTGTATATCTAATCTACTTTTCTTTTTCTTTTTTTTTACAGGTTCCTCTCCGAAGGAACCATCACCTTAGCGTGGTGGAGAGGTTTGCGTGCCCCAATGAACCTGAGAGCTGTGTTGTCTGGTGCCTTGTGCTCCTGGAAGGGTCTCCCATGGCAAATTGGTCTCTGGGGAGGGGCCTGACTAAGAATGGTTCAAGAAGACCCAAAGAGGATGATGAAGAGTATTAGTTCGATCAGAAGGCATTTGAGATCATTTCACTCCATCAGACAAGGTAAGCTTGATTTTCACTTAAGTATTAACTGAGTAAGTATGGAAAGATGTCCCCTTTATTCACAGGTCATATACAGTTGCAGTGCAACCAGGAGATGATGCCTACATAATATTGTAAATGTTTGTTATTTATTTTTAAAAATTGGTTCCTGGTTTATCTACGTTTTTAGGTTACTACTTCTAGGCATGTGATATGGGGCCGCCCTAGTGTTGCTGTTAGAGCACACGCCTTTCCCGTCGTAGGTTCAAACGCAGCCGGGGTCGACGTCAGCAAGGAAACGCGGTCGCAATGGGCCCCTTGTTCTGAATAGGGGCCGCCCTATTGTAGCTGTTAGAGCACACGCCTTTCCCGTCGTGGGTTCAAACGCAGCTGGGGTCGACGTCAGCGTGGAATTGCGGTCGCAACGGGCCCCATATTGTAAATCGCTCTGGATCAAGACCTGCTTGATTTTCACGTAAGTATTAACTGAGTAAGTATGGAAAGATGTCCCCTTTATTCACAGGTCATATACAGTTGGAGTGCATCCAGGAGATGATGCCTACATAATATTGTAAATGTTTGTTATTTATTTTTAAAAATTGGTTCCTGGTTTACCTACGTTTTTAGGTTACTACTTCTAGGCATGTGATATGGGGCCGCCCTAGTGTTGCTGTTAGAGCACACGCCTTTCCCGCCGTGGGTTCAAACGGAGCTGGGGTCGACGTCAGTGTGGAATTGCGGTCGCAACGGGCCCCATATTGTAAATCGCTCTGGATCAAGACCTGCTTGATTTTCACGTAAGTATTAACTGAGTAAGTATGGAAAGATGTCCCCTTTATTCACAGGTCATATACAGTTGCAGGCATCCTATAGGTAAGGTATGAAACAATGTTTACTTAACTGTATTGTTCTAAATTTCATTTCTGACTCTGTTTGATTCTTGTTGTTTATAATATACTGTATATCTAATCTACTTTTCTTTTTCTTTTTTTTTACAGGTTCCTCTCCGAAGGAACCATCACCTTAGCGTGGTGGAGAGGTTTGCGTGCCCCAATGAACCTGAGAGCTGTGTTGTCTGGTGCCTTGTGCTCCTGGAAGGGTCTCCCATGGCAAATTGGTCTCTGGGGAGGGGCCTGACTAAGAATGGTTCAAGAAGACCCAAAGAGGATGATGAAGAGTATTAGTTCGATCAGAAGGCATTTGAGATCATTTCACTCCATCAGACAAGGTAAGCTTGATTTTCACTTAAGTATTAACTGAGTAAGTATGGAAAGATGTCCCCTTTATTCACAGGTCATATACAGTTGCAGTGCAACCAGGAGATGATGCCTACATAATATTGTAAATGTTTGTTATTTATTTTTAAAAATTGGTTCCTGGTTTATCTACGCTTTTAGGTTACTACTTCTAGGCATGTGATATGGGGCCGCCCTAGTGTTGCTGTTAGAGCACACGCCTTTCCCGTCGTAGGTTCAAACGCAGCCGGGGTCGACGTCAGCAAGGAAACGCGGTCGCAATGGGCCCCTTGTTCTGAATAGGGGCCGCCCTATTGTAGCTGTTAGAGCACACGCCTTTCCCGTCGTGGGTTCAAACGCAGCTGGGGTCGACGTCAGCGCGGAATTGCGGTCGCAACGGGCCCCATATTGTAAATCGCTCTGGATCAAGACCTGCTTGATTTTCACGTAAGTATTAACTGAGTAAGTATGGAAAGATGTCCCCTTTATTCACAGGTCATATACAGTTGGAGTGCATCCAGGAGATGATGCCTACATAATATTGTAAATGTTTGTTATTTATTTTTAAAAATTGGTTCCTGGTTTACCTACGTTTTTAGGTTACTACTTCTAGGCATGTGATATGGGGCCGCCCTAGTGTTGCTGTTAGAGCACACGCCTTTCCCGTCGTAGGTTCAAACGCAGCCGGGGTCGACGTCAGCAAGGAAACGCGGTCGCAATGGGCCCCTTGTTCTGAATAGGGGCCGCCCTATTGTAGCTGTTAGAGCACACGCCTTTCCCGTCGTGGGTTCAAACGCAGCTGGGGTCGACGTCAGCGTGGAATTGCGGTCGCAACGGGCCCCATATTGTAAATCGCTCTGGATCAAGACCTGCTTGATTTTCACGTAAGTATTAACTGAGTAAGTATGGAAAGATGTCCCCTTTATTCACAGGTCATATACAGTTGGAGTGCATCCAGGAGATGATGCCTACATAATATTGTAAATGTTTGTTATTTATTTTTAAAAATTGGTTCCTGGTTTACCTACGTTTTTAGGTTACTACTTCTAGGCATGTGATATGGGGCCGCCCTAGTGTTGCTGTTAGAGCACACGCCTTTCCCGCCGTGGGTTCAAACGGAGCTGGGGTCGACGTCAGTGTGGAATTGCGGTCGCAACGGGCCCCATATTGTAAATCGCTCTGGATCAAGACCTGCTTGATTTTCACGTAAGTATTAACTGAGTAAGTATGGAAAGATGTCCCCTTTATTCACAGGTCATATACAGTTGCAGGCATCCTATAGGTAAGGTATGAAACAATGTTTACTTAACTGTATTGTTCTAAATTTCATTTCTGACTCTGTTTGATTCTTGTTGTTTATAATATACTGTATATCTAATCTACTTTTCTTTTTCTTTTTTTTTACAGGTTCCTCTCCGAAGGAACCATCACCTTAGCGTGGTGGAGAGGTTTGCGTGCCCCAATGAACCTGAGAGCTGTGTTGTCTGGTGCCTTGTGCTCCTGGAAGGGTCTCCCATGGCAAATTGGTCTCTGGGGAGGGGCCTGACTAAGAATGGTTCAAGAAGACCCAAAGAGGATGATGAAGAGTATTAGTTCGATCAGAAGGCATTTGAGATCATTTCACTCCATCAGACAAGGTAAGCTTGATTTTCACTTAAGTATTAACTGAGTAAGTATGGAAAGATGTCCCCTTTATTCACAGGTCATATACAGTTGCAGTGCAACCAGGAGATGATGCCTACATAATATTGTAAATGTTTGTTATTTATTTTTAAAAATTGGTTCCTGGTTTATCTACGCTTTTAGGTTACTACTTCTAGGCATGTGATATGGGGCCGCCCTAGTGTTGCTGTTAGAGCACACGCCTTTCCCGTCGTAGGTTCAAACGCAGCCGGGGTCGACGTCAGCAAGGAAACGCGGTCGCAATGGGCCCCTTGTTCTGAATAGGGGCCGCCCTATTGTAGCTGTTAGAGCACACGCCTTTCCCGTCGTGGGTTCAAACGCAGCTGGGGTCGACGTCAGCGTGGAATTGCGGTCGCAACGGGCCCCATATTGTAAATCGCTCTGGATCAAGACCTGCTTGATTTTCACGTAAGTATTAACTGAGTAAGTATGGAAAGATGTCCCCTTTATTCACAGGTCATATACAGTTGGAGTGCATCCAGGAGATGATGCCTACATAATATTGTAAATGTTTGTTATTTATTTTTAAAAATTGGTTCCTGGTTTACCTACGTTTTTAGGTTACTACTTCTAGGCATGTGATATGGGGCCGCCCTAGTGTTGCTGTTAGAGCACACGCCTTTCCCGTCGTAGGTTCAAACGCAGCCGGGGTCGACGTCAGCAAGGAAACGCGGTCGCAATGGGCCCCTTGTTCTGAATAGGGGCCGCCCTAGTGTAGCTGTTAGAGCACACGCCTTTCCCGCCGTGGGTTCAAACGCAGCTGGGGTCGACGTCAGCGTGGAATTGCGGTCGCAACGGGCCCCATATTGTAAATCGCTCTGGATTAAGACCTGCTTGATTTTCACGTAAGTATTAACTGAGTAAGTATGGAAAGATGTCCCCTTTATTCACAGGTCATATACAGTTGCAGTGCATCCAAGAGATGATGCCTACATAATATTGTAAATGTTTGTTATTTATTTTTAAAAATTGGTTCCTGGTTTACCTACGTTTTTAGGTTACTACTTCTAGGCATGTGATATGGGGCCGCCCTAGTGTTGCTGTTAGAGCACACGCCTTTCCCGTCGTAGGTTCAAACGCAGCCGGGGTCGACGTCAGCAAGGAAACGCGGTCGCAATGGGCCCCTTGTTCTGAATAGGGGCCGCCCTAGTGTAGCTGTTAGAGCACACGCCTTTCCCGTCGTGGGTTCAAACGCAGCTGGGGTCGACGTCAGCGTGGAATTGCGGTCGCAACGGGCCCCATATTGTAAATCGCTCTGGATCAAGACCTGCTTGATTTTCACGTAAGTATTAACTGAGTAAGTATGGAAAGATGTCCCCTTTATTCACAGGTCATATACAGTTGCAGGCATCCTATAGGTAAGGTATGAAACAATGTTTACTTAACTGTATTGTTCTAAATTTCATTTCTGACTCTGTTTGATTCTTGTTGTTTATAATATACTGTATATCTAATCTACTTTTCTTTTTCTTTTTTTTTACAGGTTCCTCTCCGAAGGAACCATCACCTTAGCGTGGTGGAGAGGTTTGCGTGCCCCAATGAACCTGAGAGCTGTGTTGTCTGGTGCCTTGTGCTCCTGGAAGGGTCTCCCATGGCAAATTGGTCTCTGGGGAGGGGCCTGACTAAGAATGGTTCAAGAAGACCCAAAGAGGATGATGAAGAGTATTAGTTCGATCAGAAGGCATTTGAGATCATTTCACTCCATCAGACAAGGTAAGCTTGATTTTCACTTAAGTATTAACTGAGTAAGTATGGAAAGATGTCCCCTTTACTGACAGATAATTTACAGTTGCAGTGCATCCAGGAGATGATGCCTACATAATATTTTAACTGTTTTTTATTTATTTTTAAAAATTGGTTCTTGGTTTACCTACGTTTTTAGGTTACTACTTCTAGGCATGTGATATGGGGCCGCCCTAGTGTTGCTGTTAGAGCACACGCCTTTCCCGCCGTGGGTTCAAAAGCAGCCGGGGTCGACGTCAGCAAGGAAACGCGGTCGCAATGGGCCCCTTGTTCTGAATAGGGGCCGCCCTATTGTAGCTGTTAGCGCACACGCCTTTCCCGTCGTGGGTTCAAACGCAGCTGGGGTCGACGTCAGCGTGGAATTGCGGTCGCAACGGGCCCCGTATTGTAATTCGCTCTGGATCAAGACCTGCTTGATTTTCACGTAAGTATTAACTGAGTAAGTATGGAAAGATGTCCCCTTTATTCACAGGTCATATACAGTTGCAGGCATCCTATAGGTAAGGTATGAAACAATGTTTACTTAACTGTATTGTTCTAAATTTCATTTCTGACTCTGTTGGATTCTTGTTGTTTATAATATAATATACTGTATATCTAATCTACTTTTCTTTTTCTTTTTTTTTACAGGTTCCTCTCCGAAGGAACCATCATCTTAGCGTGGTGGAGAGGTTTGCGTGCCCAAATGAACCTGAGAGCTGTGTTGTCTGGTGCCTTGTGCTCCTGGAAGGGTCTCCCATGGCAAATTGGTCTCTGGGGAGGGGCCTGACTAAGAATGGTTCAAGAAGACCCAAAGAGGATGATGAAGAGTATTAGTTCGATCAGAAGGCATTTGAGATCATTTCACTCCATCAGACAAGGTAAGCTTGATTTTCACGTAAGTATTAACTGAGTAAGTATGGAAAGATGTCCCCTTTATTCACAGGTCATATACAGTTGCAGTGCATCCAGGAGATGATGCCTACATAATATTGTAACTGTTTTTTATTTATTTTAAAAAATTGGTTCTTGGTTTACCTACGTTTTTAGGTTACTATTTCTAGGCATGTGATATGGGGCCGCCCTAGTGTTGCTGTTAGAGCACACGCCTTTCCCGTCGTAGGTTCAAACGCAGCCGGGGTCGACGTCAGCAAGGAAACGCGGTCGCAATGGGCCCCTTGTTCTGAATAGGGGCCGCCCTAGTGTAGCTGTTAGAGCACACGCCTTTCCCGTCGTGGGTTCAAACGCAGCTGGGGTCGACGTCAGCGTGGAATTGCGGTCGCAACGGGCCCCATATTGTAAATCGCTCTGGATCAAGACCTGCTTGATTTTCACGTAAGTATTAACTGAGTAAGTATGGAAAGATGTCCCCTTTATTCACAGGTCATATACAGTTGCAGTGCATCCAGGAGATGATGCCTACATAATATTGTAAATGTTTGTTATTTATTTTTAAAAATTGGTTCCTGGTTTACCTACGTTTTTAGGTTACTACTTCTAGGCATGTGATATGGGGCCGCCCTAGTGTTGCTGTTAGAGCACACGCCTTTCCCGTCGTAGGTTCAAACGCAGCCGGGGTCGACGTCAGCAAGGAAACGCGGTCGCAATGGGCCCCTTGTTTTGAATAGGGGCCGCCCTAGTGTAGCTGTTAGAGCACACGCCTTTCCCGCCGTGGGTTCAAACGCAGCTGGGGTCGACGTCAGCGTGGAATTGCGGTCGCAACGGGCCCCATATTGTAAATCGCTCTGGATCAAGACCTGCTTGATTTTCACGTAAGTATTAACTGAGTAAGTATGGAAAGATGTCCCCTTTATTCACAGGTCATATACAGTTGCAGGCATCCTATAGGTAAGGTATGAAACAATGTTTACTTAACTGTATTGTTCTAAATTTCATTTCTGACTCTGTTTGATTCTTGTTGTTTATAATATACTGTATATCTAATCTACTTTTCTTTTTCTTTTTTTTTACAGGTTCCTCTCCGAAGGAACCATCACCTTAGCGTGGTGGAGAGGTTTGCGTGCCCCAATGAACCTGAGAGCTGTGTTGTCTGGTGCCTTGTGCTCCTGGAAGGGTCTCCCATGGCAAATTGGTCTCTGGGGAGGGGCCTGACTAAGAATGGTTCAAGAAGACCCAAAGAGGATGATGAAGAGTATTAGTTCGATCAGAAGGCATTTGAGATCATTTCACTCCATCAGACAAGGTAAGCTTGATTTTCACTTAAGTATTAACTGAGTAAGTATGGAAAGATGTCCCCTTTATTCACAGGTCATATACAGTTGCAGTGCAACCAGGAGATGATGCCTACATAATATTGTAAATGTTTGTTATTTATTTTTAAAAATTGGTTCCTGGTTTATCTACGTTTTTAGGTTACTACTTCTAGGCATGTGATATGGGGCCGCCCTAGTGTTGCTGTTAGAGCACACGCCTTTCCCGTCGTAGGTTCAAACGCAGCCGGGGTCGACGTCAGCAAGGAAACGCGGTCGCAATGGGCCCCTTGTTCTGAATAGGGGCCGCCCTATTGTAGCTGTTAGAGCACACGCCTTTCCCGTCGTGGGTTCAAACGCAGCTGGGGTCGACGTCAGCGTGGAATTGCGGTCGCAACGGGCCCCATATTGTAAATCGCTCTGGATCAAGACCTGCTTGATTTTCACGTAAGTATTAACTGAGTAAGTATGGAAAGATGTCCCCTTTATTCACAGGTCATATACAGTTGGAGTGCATCCAGGAGATGATGCCTACATAATATTGTAAATGTTTGTTATTTATTTTTAAAAATTGGTTCCTGGTTTACCTACGTTTTTAGGTTACTACTTCTAGGCATGTGATATGGGGCCGCCCTAGTGTTGCTGTTAGAGCACACGCCTTTCCCGCCGTGGGTTCAAACGGAGCTGGGGTCGACGTCAGTGTGGAATTGCGGTCGCAACGGGCCCCATATTGTAAATCGCTCTGGATCAAGACCTGCTTGATTTTCACGTAAGTATTAACTGAGTAAGTATGGAAAGATGTCCCCTTTATTCACAGGTCATATACAGTTGCAGGCATCCTATAGGTAAGGTATGAAACAATGTTTACTTAACTGTATTGTTCTAAATTTCATTTCTGACTCTGTTTGATTCTTGTTGTTTATAATATACTGTATATCTAATCTACTTTTCTTTTTCTTTTTTTTTACAGGTTCCTCTCCGAAGGAACCATCACCTTAGCGTGGTGGAGAGGTTTGCGTGCCCCAATGAACCTGAGAGCTGTGTTGTCTGGTGCCTTGTGCTCCTGGAAGGGTCTCCCATGGCAAATTGGTCTCTGGGGAGGGGCCTGACTAAGAATGGTTCAAGAAGACCCAAAGAGGATGATGAAGAGTATTAGTTCGATCAGAAGGCATTTGAGATCATTTCACTCCATCAGACAAGGTAAGCTTGATTTTCACTTAAGTATTAACTGAGTAAGTATGGAAAGATGTCCCCTTTATTCACAGGTCATATACAGTTGCAGTGCAACCAGGAGATGATGCCTACATAATATTGTAAATGTTTGTTATTTATTTTTAAAAATTGGTTCCTGGTTTATCTACGTTTTTAGGTTACTACTTCTAGGCATGTGATATGGGGCCGCCCTAGTGTTGCTGTTAGAGCACACGCCTTTCCCGTCGTAGGTTCAAACGCAGCCGGGGTCGACGTCAGCAAGGAAACGCGGTCGCAATGGGCCCCTTGTTCTGAATAGGGGCCGCCCTATTGTAGCTGTTAGAGCACACGCCTTTCCCGTCGTGGGTTCAAACGCAGCTGGGGTCGACGTCAGCGTGGAATTGCGGTCGCAACGGGCCCCATATTGTAAATCGCTCTGGATCAAGACCTGCTTGATTTTCACGTAAGTATTAACTGAGTAAGTATGGAAAGATGTCCCCTTTATTCACAGGTCATATACAGTTGCAGTGCATCCAGGAGATGATGCCTACATAATATTGTAAATGTTTGTTATTTATTTTTTAAAATTGGTTCCTGGTTTACATACGTTTTTAGGTTACTACTTCTAGGCATGTGATATGGGGCCGCCCTAGTGTTGCTGTTAGAGCACACGCCTTTCCCGTCGTAGGTTCAAACGCAGCCGGGGTCGACGTCAGCAAGGAAACACGGTCGCAATGGGCCCCTTGTTCTGAATAGGGGCCGCCCTAGTGTAGCTGTTAGAGCACACGCCTTTCCCGTCGTGGGTTCAAACGCAGCTGGGGTCGACGTCAGCGTGGAATTGCGGTCGCAACGGGCCCCATATTGTAAATCGCTCTGGATCAAGACCTGCTTGATTTTCACGTAAGTATTAACTGAGTAAGTATGGAAAGATGTCCCCTTTATTCACAGGTCATATACAGTTGCAGTGCATCCAGGAGATGATGCCTACATAATATTGTAAATGTTTTTTATTTATTTAAAAAAATTGGTTCCTGGTTTACCTACGTTTTTAGGTTACTACTTCTAGGCATGTGATATGGGTCCGCCCTAGTGTTGCTGTTAGAGCACACGCCTTTCCCGCCGTGGGTTCAAAAGCAGCCGGGGTCGACGTCAGCAAGGAAACGCGGTCGCAATGGGCCCCTTGTTCTGAATAGGGGCCGCCCTAGTGTAGCTGTTAGAGCACACGCCTTTCCCGCCGTGGGTTCAAACGCAGCTGGGGTCGACGTCAGCGTGGAATTGCGGTCGCAACGGGCCCCATATTGTAAATCGCTCTGGATCAAGACCTGCTTGATTTTCACGTAAGTATTAACTGAGTAAGTATGGAAAGATGTCCCCTTTATTCACAGGTCATATACAGTTGCAGGCATCCTATAGGTAAGGTATGAAACAATGTTTACTTAACTGTATTGTTCTAAATTTCATTTCTGACTCTGTTTGATTCTTGTTGTTTATAATATACTGTATATCTAATCTACTTTTCTTTTTCTTTTTTTTTACAGGTTCCTCTCCGAAGGAACCATCACCTTAGCGTGGTGGAGAGGTTTGCGTGCCCCAATGAACCTGAGAGCTGTGTTGTCTGGTGCCTTGTGCTCCTGGAAGGGTCTCCCATGGCAAATTGGTCTCTGGGGAGGGGCCTGACTAAGAATGGTTCAAGAAGACCCAAAGAGGATGATGAAGAGTATTAGTTCGATCAGAAGGCATTTGAGATCATTTCACTCCATCAGACAAGGTAAGCTTGATTTTCACTTAAGTATTAACTGAGTAAGTATGGAAAGATGTCCCCTTTATTCACAGGTCATATACAGTTGCAGTGCAACCAGGAGATGATGCCTACATAATATTGTAAATGTTTGTTATTTGTTTTTAAAAATTGGTTCCTGGTTTATCTACGTTTTTAGGTTACTACTTCTAGGCATGTGATATGGGGCCGCCCTAGTGTTGCTGTTAGAGCACACGCCTTTCCCGTCGTAGGTTCAAACGCAGCCGGGGTCGACGTCAGCAAGGAAACGCGGTCGCAATGGGCCCCTTGTTCTGAATAGGGGCCGCCCTATTGTAGCTGTTAGAGCACACGCCTTTCCCGTCGTGGGTTCAAACGCAGCTGGGGTCGACGTCAGCGTGGAATTGCGGTCGCAACGGGCCCCATATTGTAAATCGCTCTGGATCAAGACCTGCTTGATTTTCACGTAAGTATTAACTGAGTAAGTATGGAAAGATGTCCCCTTTATTCACAGGTCATATACAGTTGGAGTGCATCCAGGAGATGATGCCTACATAATATTGTAAATGTTTGTTATTTATTTTAAAAAATTGGTTCCTGGTTTACCTACGTTTTTAGGTTACTACTTCTAGGCATGTGATATGGGGCCGCCCTAGTGTTGCTGTTAGAGCACACGCCTTTCCCGTCGTAGGTTCAAACGCAGCCGGGGTCGACGTCAGCAAGGAAACACGGTCGCAATGGGCCCCTTGTTCTGAATAGGGGCCGCCCTAGTGTAGCTGTTAGAGCACACGCCTTTCCCGTCGTGGGTTCAAACGCAGCTGGGGTCGACGTCAGCGTGGAATTGCGGTCGCAACGGGCCCCATATTGTAAATCGCTCTGGATCAAGACCTGCTTGATTTTCACGTAAGTATTAACTGAGTAAGTATGGAAAGATGTCCCCTTTATTCACAGGTCATATACAGTTGCAGTGCATCCAGGAGATGATGCCTACATAATATTGTAAATGTTTTTTATTTATTTTTAAAAATTGGTTCCTGGTTTACCTACGTTTTTAGGTTACTACTTCTAGGCATGTGATATGGGTCCGCCCTAGTGTTGCTGTTAGAGCACACGCCTTTCCCGCCGTGGGTTCAAAAGCAGCCGGGGTCGACGTCAGCAAGGAAACGCGGTCGCAATGGGCCCCTTGTTCTGAATAGGGGCCGCCCTATTGTAGCTGTTAGCGCACACGCCTTTCCCGTCGTGGGTTCAAACGCAGCTGGGGTCGACGTCAGCGTGGAATTGCGGTCGCAACGCGCCCCGTATTGTAATTCGCTCTGGATCAAGACCTGCTTGATTTTCACGTAAGTATTAACTGAGTAAGTATGGAAAGATGTCCCCTTTATTCACAGGTCATATACAGTTGCAGGCATCCTATAGGTAAGGTATGAAACAATGTTTACTTAACTGTATTGTTCTAAATTTCATTTCTGACTCTGTTGGATTCTTGTTGTTTATAATATACTGTATATCTAATCTACTTTTCTTTTTCTTTTTTTTTACAGGTTCCTCTCCGAAGGAACCATCACCTTAGCGTGGTGGAGAGGTTTGCGTGCCCCAATGAACCTGAGAGCTGTGTTGTCTGGTGCCTTGTGCTCCTGGAAGGGTCTCCCATGGTAAATTGGTCTCTGGGGAGGGGCCTGACTAAGAATGGTTCAAGAAGACCCAAAGAGGATGATGAAGAGTATTAGTTCGATCAGAAGGCATTTGAGATCATTTCACTCCATCAGACAAGGTAAGCTTGATTTTCACTTAAGTATTAACTGAGTAAGTATGGAAAGATGTCCCCTTTATTCACAGGTCATATACAGTTGCAGTGCAACCAGGAGATGATGCCTACATAATATTGTAACTGTTTTTTATTTATTTTTAAAAATTGGTTCTTGGTTTACCTACGTTTTTAGGTTACTATTTCTAGGCATGTGATATGGGGCCGCCCTAGTGTTGCTGTTAGAGCACACGCCTTTCCCGTCGTAGGTTCAAACGCAGCCGGGGTCGACGTCAGCAAGGAAACGCGGTCGCAATGGGCCCCTTGTTCTGAATAGGGGCCGCCCTAGTGTAGCTGTTAGAGCACACGCCTTTCCCGTCGTGGGTTCAAACGCAGCTGGGGTCGACGTCAGCGTGGAATTGCGGTCGCAACGGGCCCCATATTGTAAATCGCTCTGGATCAAGACCTGCTTGATTTTCACGTAAGTATTAACTGAGTAAGTATGGAAAGATGTCCCCTTTATTCACAGGTCATATACAGTTGCAGTGCATCCAGGAGATGATGCCTACATAATATTGTAAATGTTTGTTATTTATTTTTAAAAATTGGTTCCTGGTTTACCTACGTTTTTAGGTTACTACTTCTAGGCATGTGATATGGGGCCGCCGCCGCCGCCCTAGTGTTGCTGTTAGAGCACACGCCTTTCCCGTCGTAGGTTCAAACGCAGCCGGGGTCGACGTCAGCAAGGAAACGCGGTCGCAATGGGCCCCTTGTTCTGAATAGGGGCCGCCCTAGTGTAGCTGTTAGAGCACACGCCTTTCCCGCCGTGGGTTCAAACGCAGCTGGGGTCGACGTCAGCGTGGAATTGCGGTCGCAACGGGCCCCATATTGTAAATCGCTCTGGATCAAGACCTGCTTGATTTTCACGTAAGTATTAACTGACTAAGTATGGAAAGATGTCCCCTTTATTCACAGGTCATATACAGTTGCAGTGCATCCAGGAGATGATGCCTACATAATATTGTAAATGTTTGTTATTTATTTTTAAAAATTGGTTCCTGGTTTACCTACGTTTTTAGGTTACTACTTCTAGGCATGTGATATGGGGCCGCCCTAGTGTTGCTGTTAGAGCACACGCCTTTCCCGTCGTAGGTTCAAACGCAGCCGGGGTCGACGTCAGCAAGGAAACGCGGTCGCAATGGGCCCCTTGTTCTGAATAGGGGCCGCCCTAGTGTAGCTGTTAGAGCACACGCCTTTCCCGTCGTGGGTTCAAACGCAGCTGGGGTCGACGTCAGCGTGGAATTGCGGTCGCAACGGGCCCCATATTGTAAATCGCTCTGGATCAAGACCTGCTTGATTTTCACGTAAGTATTAACTGAGTAAGTATGGAAAGATGTCCCCTTTACTGACAGATAATTTACAGTTGCAGTGCATCCAGGAGATGATGCCTACATAATATTGTAAAAAAAAAATATTTATTTTTAAAAATTGGTTCCTGGTTTACCTACGTTTTTAGGTTACTACTTCTAGGCATGTCATGTGATATGGGGCCGCCCTAGTGTAGCTGTTAGAGCACACGCCTTTCCCGTCGTGGGTTCAAACGCAGCTGGGGTCGACGTCAGCGTGGAATTGCGGTCGCAACGGGCCCCATATTGTAAATCGCTCTGGATCAAGACCTGCTTGATTTTCACGTAAGTATTAACTGAGTAAGTATGGAAAGATGTCCCCTTTATTCACAGGTCATATACAGTTGCAGGCATCCTATAGGTAAGGTATGAAACAATGTTTACTTAACTGTATTGTTCTAAATTTCATTTCTGACTCTGTTTGATTCTTGTTGTTTATAATATACTGTATATCTAATCTACTTTTCTTTTTCTTTTTTTTTACAGGTTCCTCTCCGAAGGAACCATCACCTTAGCGTGGTGGAGAGGTTTGCGTGCCCCAATGAACCTGAGAGCTGTGTTGTCTGGTGCCTTGTGCTCCTGGAAGGGTCTCCCATGGCAAATTGGTCTCTGGGGAGGGGCCTGACTAAGAATGGTTCAAGAAGACCCAAAGAGGATGATGAAGAGTATTAGTTCGATCAGAAGGCATTTGAGATCATTTCACTCCATCAGACAAGGTAAGCTTGATTTTCACTTAAGTATTAACTGAGTAAGTATGGAAAGATGTCCCCTTTATTCACAGGTCATATACAGTTGCAGTGCAACCAGGAGATGATGCCTACATAATATTGTAAATGTTTGTTATTTATTTTTAAAAATTGGTTCCTGGTTTATCTATGTTTTTAGGTTACTACTTCTAGGCATGTGATATGGGGCCGCCCTAGTGTTGCTGTTAGAGCACACGCCTTTCCCGTCGTAGGTTCAAACGCAGCCGGGGTCGACGTCAGCAAGGAAACGCGGTCGCAATGGGCCCCTTGTTCTGAATAGGGGCCGCCCTATTGTAGCTGTTAGAGCACACGCCTTTCCCGTCGTGGGTTCAAACGCAGCTGGGGTCGACGTCAGCGTGGAATTGCGGTCGCAACGGGCCCCATATTGTAAATCGCTCTGGATCAAGACCTGCTTGATTTTCACGTAAGTATTAACTGAGTAAGTATGGAAAGATGTCCCCTTTATTCACAGGTCATATACAGTTGGAGTGCATCCAGGAGATGATGCCTACATAATATTGTAAATGTTTGTTATTTATTTTTAAAAATTGGTTCCTGGTTTACCTACGTTTTTAGGTTACTACTTCTAGGCATGTGATATGGGGCCGCCCTAGTGTTGCTGTTAGAGCACACGCCTTTCCCGTCGTAGGTTCAAACGCAGCCGGGGTCGACGTCAGCAAGGAAACGCGGTCGCAATGGGCCCCTTGTTCTGAATAGGGGCCGCCCTAGTGTAGCTGTTAGAGCACACGCCTTTCCCGTCGTGGGTTCAAACGCAGCTGGGGTCGACGTCAGCGTGGAATTGCGGTCGCAACGGGCCCCGTATTGTAATTCGCTCTGGATCAAGACCTGCTTGATTTTCACGTAAGTATTAACTGAGTAAGTATGGAAAGATGTCCCCTTTATTCACAGGTCATATACAGTTGCAGGCATCCTATAGGTAAGGTATGAAACAATGTTTACTTAACTGTATTGTTCTAAATTTCATTTCTGACTCTGTTGGATTCTTGTTGTTTATAATATACTGTATATCTAATCTACTTTTCTTTTTCTTTTTTTTTACAGGTTCCTCTCCGAAGGAACCATCACCTTAGCGTGGTGGAGAGGTTTGCGTGCCCCAATGAACCTGAGAGCTGTGTTGTCTGGTGCCTTGTGCTCCTGGAAGGGTCTCCCATGGCAAATTGGTCTCTGGGGAGGGGCCTGACTAAGAATGGTTCAAGAAGACCCAAAGAGGATGATGAAGAGTATTAGTTCGATCAGAAGGCATTTGAGATCATTTCACTCCATCAGACAAGGTAAGCTTGATTTTCACGTAAGTATTAACTGAGTAAGTATGGAAAGATGTCCCCTTTATTCACAGGTCATATACAGTTGCAGTGCAACCAGGAGATGATGCCTACATAATATTGTAACTGTTTTTTATTTATTTTTAAAAATTGGTTCTTGGTTTACCTACGTTTTTAGGTTACTATTTCTAGGCATGTGATATGGGGCCGCCCTAGTGTTGCTGTTAGAGCACACGCCTTTCCCGTCGTAGGTTCAAACGCAGCCGGGGTCGACGTCAGCAAGGAAACGCGGTCGCAATGGGCCCCTTGTTCTGAATAGGGGCCGCCCTAGTGTAGCTGTTAGAGCACACGCCTTTCCCGTCGTGGGTTCAAACGCAGCTGGGGTCGACGTCAGCGTGGAATTGCGGTCGCAACGGGCCCCATATTGTAAATCGCTCTGGATCAAGACCTGCTTGATTTTCACGTAAGTATTAACTGAGTAAGTATGGAAAGATGTCCCCTTTATTCACAGGTCATATACAGTTGCAGGCATCCTATAGGTAAGGTATGAAACAATGTTTACTTAACTGTATTGTTCTAAATTTCATTTCTGACTCTGTTGGATTCTTGTTGTTTATAATATACTGTATATCTAATCTACTTTTCTTTTTCTTTTTTTTTACAGGTTCCTCTCCGAAGGAACCATCACCTTAGCGTGGTGGAGAGGTTTGCGTGCCCCAATGAACCTGAGAGCTGTGTTGTCTGGTGCCTTGTGCTCCTGGAAGGGTCTCCCATGGCAAATTGGTCTCTGGGGAGGGGCCTGACTAAGAATGGTTCAAGAAGACCCAAAGAGGATGATGAAGAGTATTAGTTCGATCAGAAGGCATTTGAGATCATTTCACTCCATCAGACAAGGTAAGCTTGATTTTCACTTAAGTATTAACTGAGTAAGTATGGAAAGATGTCCCCTTTATTCACAGGTCATATACAGTTGCAGTGCAACCAGGAGATGATGCCTACATAATATTGTAACTGTTTTTTATTTATTTTTAAAAATTGGTTCTTGGTTTACCTACGTTTTTAGGATACTATTTCTAGGCATGTGATATGGGGCCGCCCTAGTGTTGCTGTTAGAGCACACGCCTTTCCCGTCGTAGGTTCAAACGCAGCCGGGGTCGACGTCAGCAAGGAAACGCGGTCGCAATGGGCCCCTTGTTCTGAATAGGGGCCGCCCTAGTGTAGCTGTTAGAGCACACGCCTTTCCCGTCGTGGGTTCAAACGCAGCTGGGGTCGACGTCAGCGTGGAATTGCGGTCGCAACGGGCCCCATATTGTAAATCGCTCTGGATCAAGACCTGCTTGATTTTCACGTAAGTATTAACTGAGTAAGTATGGAAAGATGTCCCCTTTATTCACAGGTCATATACAGTTGCAGTGCATCCAGGAGATGATGCCTACATAATATTGTAAATGTTTGTTATTTATTTTTAAAAATTGGTTCCTGGTTTACCTACGTTTTTAGGTTACTACTTCTAGGCATGTGATATGGGGCCGCCCTAGTGTTGCTGTTAGAGCACACGCCTTTCCCGCCGTGGGTTCAAAAGCAGCCGGGGTCGACGTCAGCAAGGAAACGCGGTCGCAATGGGCCCCTTGTTCTGAATAGGGGCCGCCCTAGTGTAGCTGTTAGAGCACACGCCTTTCCCGTCGTGGGTTCAAACGCAGCTGGGGTCGACGTCAGCGTGGAATTGCGGTCGCAACGGGCCCCATATTGTAAATCGCTCTGGATCAAGACCTGCTTGATTTTCACGTAAGTATTAACTGAGTAAGTATGGAAAGATGTCCCCTTTACTGACAGATAATTTACAGTTGCAGTGCATCCAGGAGATGATTCCTACATAATATTGTAAATGTTTTTTATTTATTTTTAAAAATTGGTTCTTGGTTTACCTACGTTTTTAGGTTACTACTTCTAGGCATGTGATATGGGGCCGCCCCTAGTGTTGCTGTTAGAGCACACGCCTTTCCCGCCGTGGGTTCAAAAGCAGCCGGGGTCGACGTCAGCAAGGAAACGCGGTCGCAATGGGCCCCTTGTTCTGAATAGGGGCCGCCCTAGTGTAGCTGTTAGAGCACACGCCTTTCCCGTCGTGGGTTCAAACGCAGCTGGGGTCGACGTCAGCGTGGAATTGCGGTCGCAACGGGCCCCATATTGTAAATCGCTCTGGATCAAGACCTGCTTGATTTCCACGTAAGTATTAACTGAGTAAGTATGGAAAGATGTCCCCTTTATTCACAGGTCATATACAGTTGCAGTGCATCCAGGAGATGATGCCTACATAATATTGTAAATGTTTGTTATTTATTTTTAAAAATTGGTTCCTGGTTTACCTACGTTTTTAGGTTACTACTTCTAGGCATGTGATATGGGGCCGCCCTAGTGTTGCTGTTAGAGCACACGCCTTTCCCGTCGTAGGTTCAAACGCAGCCGGGGTCGACGTCAGCAAGGAAACGCGGTCGCAATGGGCCCCTTGTTCTGAATAGGGGCCGCCCTAGTGTAGCTGTTAGAGCACACGCCTTTCCCGTCGTGGGTTCAAACGCAGCTGGGGTCGACGTCAGCGTGGAATTGCGGTCGCAACGGGCCCCATATTGTAAATCGCTCTGGATCAAGACCTGCTTGATTTTCACGTAAGTATTAACTGAGTAAGTATGGAAAGATGTCCCCTTTACTGACAGATAATTTACAGTTGCAGTGCATCCAGGAGATGATTCCTACATAATATTGTAAATGTTTTTTATTTATTTTTAAAAATTGGTTCTTGGTTTACCTACGTTTTTAGGTTACTACTTCTAGGCATGTGATATGGGGCCGCCCTAGTGTTGCTGTTAGAGCACACGCCTTTCCCGTCGTAGGTTCAAACGCAGCCGGGGTCGACGTCAGCAAGGAAACGCGGTCGCAATGGGCCCCTTGTTCTGAATAGGGGCCGCCCTAGTGTAGCTGTTAGAGCACACGCCTTTCCCGCCGTGGGTTCAAACGCAGCTGGGGTCGACGTCAGCGTGGAATTGCGGTCGCAACGGGCCCCATATTGTAAATCGCTCTGGATCAAGACCTGCTTGATTTTCACGTAAGTATTAACTGAGTAAGTATGGAAAGATGTCCCCTTTATTCACAGGTCATATACAGTTGCAGTGCATCCAGGAGATGATACCTACATAATATTGTAAATGTTTGTTATTTATTTTTAAAAATTGGTTCCTGGTTTACCTACGTTTTTAGGTTACTACTTCTAGGCATGTGATATGGGGCCGCCCTAGTGTTGCTGTTAGAGCACACGCCTTTCCCGTCGTAGGTTCAAACGCAGCCGGGGTCGACGTCAGCAAGGAAACGCGGTCGCAATGGGCCCCTTGTTCTGAATAGGGGCCGCCCTAGTGTAGCTGTTAGAGCACACGCCTTTCCCGTCGTGGGTTCAAACGCAGCTGGGGTCGACGTCAGCGTGGAATTGCGGTCGCAACGGGCCCCATATTGTAAATCGCTCTGGATCAAGACCTGCTTGATTTTCACGTAAGTATTAACTGAGTAAGTATGGGAAGATGTCCCCTTTACTGACAGATAATTTACAGTTGCAGTGCATCCAGGAGATGATTCCTACATAATATTGTAACTGTTTTTTATTTATTTTTAAAAATTGGTTCTTGGTTTACCTACGTTTTTAGGTTACTACTTCTAGGCATGTGATATGGGGCCGCCCCTAGTGTTGCTGTTAGAGCACACGCCTTTCCCGCCGTGGGTTCAAAAGCAGCCGGGGTCGACGTCAGCAAGGAAACGCGGTCGCAATGGGCCCCTTGTTCTGAATAGGGGCCGCCCTAGTGTAGCTGTTAGAGCACACGCCTTTCCCGTCGTGGGTTCAAACGCAGCTGGGGTCGACGTCAGCGTGGAATTGCGGTCGCAACGGGCCCCATATTGTAAATCGCTCTGGATCAAGACCTGCTTGATTTTCACGTAAGTATTAACTGAGTAAGTATGGAAAGATGTCCCCTTTATTCACAGGTCATATACAGTTGCAGTGCATCCAGGAGATGATGCCTACATAATATTGTAAATGTTTGTTATTTATTTTTAAAAATTGGTTCCTGGTTTACCTACGTTTTTAGGTTACTACTTCTAGGCATGTGATATGGGGCCGCCCTAGTGTTGCTGTTAGAGCACACGCCTTTCCCGTCGTAGGTTCAAACGCAGCCGGGGTCGACGTCAGCAAGGAAACGCGGTCGCAATGGGCCCCTTGTTCTGAATAGGGGCCGCCCTAGTGTAGCTGTTAGAGCACACGCCTTTCCCGTCGTGGGTTCAAACGCAGCTGGGGTCGACGTCAGCGTGGAATTGCGGTCGCAACGGGCCCCATATTGTAAATCGCTCTGGATCAAGACCTGCTTGATTTTCACGTAAGTATTAACTGAGTAAGTATGGAAAGATGTCCCCTTTACTGACAGATAATTTACAGTTGCAGTGCATCCAGGAGATGATTCCTACATAATATTGTAAATGTTTTTTATTTATTTTTAAAAATTGGTTATTGGTTTACCTACGTTTTTAGGTTACTACTTCTAGGCATGTGATATGGGGCCGCCCCTAGTGTTGCTGTTAGAGCACACGCCTTTCCCGCCGTGGGTTCAAAAGCAGCCGGGGTCGACGTCAGCAAGGAAACGCGGTCGCAATGGGCCCCTTGTTCTGAATAGGGGCCGCCCTATTGTAGCTGTTAGCGCACACGCCTTTCCCGTCGTGGGTTCAAACGCAGCTGGGGTCGACGTCAGCGTGGAATTGCGGTCGCAACGGGCCCCGAATTGTAATTCGCTCTGGATCAAGACCTGCTTGATTTTCACGTAAGTATTAACTGAGTAAGTATGGAAAGATGTCCCCTTTATTCACAGGTCATATACAGTTGCAGGCATCCTATAGGTAAGGTATGAAACAATGTTTACTTAACTGTATTGTTCTAAATTTCATTTCTGACTCTGTTGGATACTTGTTGTTTATAATATACTGTATATCTAATCTACTTTTCTTTTTCTTTTTTTTTACAGGTTCCTCTCCGAAGGAACCATCACCTTAGCGTGGTGGAGAGGTTTGCGTGCCCCAATGAACCTGAGAGCTGTGTTGTCTGGTGCCTTGTGCTCCTGGAAGGGTCTCCCATGGCAAATTGGTCTCTGGGGAGGGGCCTGACTAAGAATGGTTCAAGAAGACCCAAAGAGGATGATGAAGAGTATTAGTTCGATCAGAAGGCATTTGAGATCATTTCACTCCATCAGACAAGGTAAGCTTGATTTTCACTTAAGTATTAACTGAGTAAGTATGGAAAGATGTCCCCTTTATTCACAGGTCATATACAGTTGCAGTGCATCCAGAAGATGATGCCTACATAATATTGTAAATGTTTGTTATTTATTTTTAAAAATTGGTTCCTGGTTTACCTACGTTTTTAGGTTACTACTTCTAGGCATGTGATATGGGGCCGCCCTAGTGTTGCTGTTAGAGCACACGCCTTTCCCGTCGTAGGTTCAAACGCAGCCGGGGTCGACGTCAGCAAGGAAACGCGGTCGCAATGGGCCCCTTGTTCTGAATAGGGGCCGCCCTAGTGTAGCTGTTAGAGCACACGCCTTTCCCGTCGTGGGTTCAAACGCAGCTGGGGTCGACGTCAGCGTGGAATTGCGGTCGCAACGGGCCCCATATTGTAAATCGCTCTGGATCAAGACCTGCTTGATTTTCACGTAAGTATTAACTGAGTAAGTATGGAAAGATGTCCCCTTTACTGACAGATAATTTACAGTTGCAGTGCATCCAGGAGATGATTCCTACATAATATTGTAAATGTTTTTTATTTATTTTTAAAAATTGGTTCTTGGTTTACCTACGTTTTTAGGTTACTACTTCTAGGCATGTGATATGGGGCCGCCCCTAGTGTTGCTGTTAGAGCACACGCCTTTCCCGCCGTGGGTTCAAAAGCAGCCGGGGTCGACGTCAGCAAGGAAACGCGGTCGAAATGGGCCCCTTGTTCTGAATAGGGGCCGCCCTAGTGTAGCTGTTAGAGCACACGCCTTTCCCGTCGTGGGTTCAAACGCAGCTGGGGTCGACGTCAGCGTGGAATTGCGGTCGCAACGGGCCCCATATTGTAAATCGCTCTGGATCAAGACCTGCTTGATTTTCACGTAAGTATTAACTGAGTAAGTATGGAAAGATGTCCCCTTTATTCACAGGTCATATACAGTTGCAGTGCATCCAGGAGATGATGCCTACATAATATTGTAAATGTTTGTTATTTATTTTTAAAAATTGGTTCCTGGTTTACCTACGTTTTTAGGTTACTACTTCTAGGCATGTGATATGGGGCCGCCCTAGTGTTGCTGTTAGAGCACACGCCTTTCCCGTCGTAGGTTCAAACGCAGCCGGGGTCGACGTCAGCAAGGAAACGCGGTCGCAATGGGCCCCTTGTTCTGAATAGGGGCCGCCCTAGTGTAGCTGTTAGAGCACACGCCTTTCCCGTCGTGGGTTCAAACGCAGCTGGGGTCGACGTCAGCGTGGAATTGCGGTCGCAACGGGCCCCATATTGTAAATCGCTCTGGATCAAGACCTGCTTGATTTTCACGTAAGTATTAACTGAGTAAGTATGGAAAGATGTCCCCTTTACTGACAGATAATTTACAGTTGCAGTGCATCCAGGAGATGATTCCTACATAATATTGTAAATGTTTTTTATTTATTTTTAAAAATTGGTTCTTGGTTTACCTACGTTTTTAGGTTACTACTTCTAGGCATGTGATATGGGGCCGCCCTAGTGTTGCTGTTAGAGCACACGCCTTTCCCGTCGTAGGTTCAAACGCAGCCGGGGTCGACGTCAGCAAGGAAACGCGGTCGCAATGGGCCCCTTGTTCTGAATAGGGGCCGCCCTAGTGTAGCTGTTAGAGCACACGCCTTTCCCGCCGTGGGTTCAAACGCAGCTGGGGTCGACGTCAGCGTGGAATTGCGGTCGCAACGGGCCCCATATTGTAAATCGCTCTGGATCAAGACCTGCTTGATTTTCACGTAAGTATTAACTGAGTAAGTATGGAAAGATGTCCCCTTTATTCACAGGTCATATACAGTTGCAGTGCATCCAGGAGATGATGCCTACATAATATTGTAAATGTTTGTTATTTATTTTTAAAAATTGGTTCCTGGTTTACCTACGTTTTTAGGTTACTACTTCTAGGCATGTGATATGGGGCCGCCCTAGTGTTGCTGTTAGAGCACACGCCTTTCCCGTCGTAGGTTCAAACGCAGCCGGGGTCGACGTCAGCAAGGAAACGCGGTCGCAATGGGCCCCTTGTTCTGAATAGGGGCCGCCCTAGTGTAGCTGTTAGAGCACACGCCTTTCCCGTCGTGGGTTCAAACGCAGCTGGGGTCGACGTCAGTGTGGAATTGCGGTCGCAACGGGCCCCATATTGTAAATTGCTCTGGATCAAGACCTGCTTGATTTTCACGTAAGTATTAACTGAGTAAGTATGGAAAGATGTCCCCTTTACTGACAGATAATTTACAGTTGCAGTGCATCCAGGAGATGATTCCTACATAATATTGTAAATGTTTTTTATTTATTTTTAAAAATTGGTTCTTGGTTTACCTACGTTTTTAGGTTACTACTTCTAGGCATGTGATATGGGGCCGCCCTAGTGTTGCTGTTAGAGCACACGCCTTTCCCGCCGTGGGTTCAAAAGCAGCCGGGGTCGACGTCAGCAAGGAAACGCGGTCGCAATGGGCCCCTTGTTCTGAATAGGGGCCGCCCTAGTGTAGCTGTTAGCGCACACGCCTTTCCCGTCGTGGGTTCAAACGCAGCTGGGGTCGACGTCAGCGTGGAATTGCGGTCGCAACGGGCCCTGTATTGTAATTCGCTCTGGATCAAGACCTGCTTGATTTTCACGTAAGTATTAACTGAGTAAGTATGGAAAGATGTCCCCTTTATTCACAGGTCATATACAGTTGCAGTGCATCCAGGAGATGATGCCTACATAATATTGTAAATGTTTGTTATTTATTTTTAAAAATTGGTTCCTGGTTTACCTACGTTTTTAGGTTACTACTTCTAGGCATGTGATATGGGGCCGCCCTAGTGTTGCTGTTAGAGCACACGCCTTTCCCGTCGTAGGTTCAAACGCAGCCGGGGTCGACGTCAGCAAGGAAACGCGGTCGCAATGGGCCCCTTGTTCTGAATAGGGGCCGCCCTAGTGTAGCTGTTAGAGCACACGCCTTTCCCGTCGTGGGTTCAAACGCAGCTGGGGTCGACGTCAGCGTGGAATTGCGGTCGCAACGGGCCCCATATTGTAAATCGCTCTGGATCAAGACCTGCTTGATTTTCACGTAAGTATTAACTGAGTAAGTATGGAAAGATGTCCCCTTTACTGACAGATAATTTACAGTTGCAGTGCATCCAGGAGATGATTCCTACATAATATTGTAAATGTTTTTTATTTATTTTTAAAAATTGGTTCTTGGTTTACCTACGTTTTTAGGTTACTACTTCTAGGCATGTGATATGGGGCCGCCCTAGTGTTGCTGTTAGAGCACACGCCTTTCCCGTCGTAGGTTCAAACGCAGCCGGGGTCGACGTCAGCAAGGAAACGCGGTCGCAATGGGCCCCTTGTTCTGAATAGGGGCCGCCCTAGTGTAGCTGTTAGAGCACACGCCTTTCCCGCCGTGGGTTCAAACGCAGCTGGGGTCGACGTCAGCGTGGAATTGCGGTCGCAACGGGCCCCATATTGTAAATCGCTCTGGATCAAGACCTGCTTGATTTTCACGTAAGTATTAACTGAGTAAGTATGGAAAGATGTCCCCTTTATTGACAGATAATTTACAGTTGCAGTGCATCCAGGAGATGATTCCTACATAATATTGTAAATGTTTTTTATTTATTTTTAAAAATTGGTTCTTGGTTTACCTACGTTTTTAGGTTACTACTTCTAGGCATGTGATATGGGGCCGCCCTAGTGTTGCTGTTAGAGCACACGCCTTTCCCGCCGTGGGTTCAAAAGCAGCCGGGGTCGACGTCAGCAAGGAAACGCGGTCGCAATGGGCCCCTTGTTCTGAATAGGGGCCGCCCTAGTGTAGCTGTTAGCGCACACGCCTTTCCCGTCGTGGGTTCAAACGCAGCTGGGGTCGACGTCAGCGTGGAATTGCGGTCGCAACGGGCCCTGTATTGTAATTCGCTCTGGATCAAGACCTGCTTGATTTTCACGTAAGTATTAACTGAGTAAGTATGGAAAGATGTCCCCTTTACTAGGGTTAGGGTTATTTTTTATGTTCTTTGATCTGTATTTTAATGTGTTCGTTTGATAGGCATCCTATCGTCAGACGAACATTTTATAATGCTTCCTTCTAGCTCCATATCAAGGTAAGTGGGAAATAATATGTCCTTAGCTGTATTGTTTTAATTCTTTTTAGACAACAGTATTTTTTAATGCCTCCTACTGTAGCTTGTTAACTGGTAATCATGAAAATGTTTCCCTTCACTACAGTACAACACAGGCTTTATTTTTATCTAAGTATAATCTAGGTAAGGTATGAAACAATGTTTACTTAACTGTACTGTTTCTAAATTTCATTTCTGACTCTGTTGGATTCTTGTTGTTTATAATATACTGTATATCTAATCTACTTTTCTTTTTCTTTTTTTTTTACAGGTTCCTCTCCGAAGGAACCATCACCTTAGCGTGGTGGAGAGGTTTGCGTGCCCCAATGAACCTGAGAGCTGTGTTGTCTGGTGCCTTGTGCTCCTGGAAGGGTCTCCCATGGCAAATTGGTCTCTGGGGAGGGGCCTGACTAAGAATGGTTCAAGAAGACCCAAAGAGGATGAGTATTAGTTCGATCAGAAGGCATTTGAGATCATTTCACTCCATCAGACAAGGTAAGCTTGATTTTCACGTAAGTATTAACTGAGTAAGTATGGAAAGATGTCCCCTTTATTCACAGGTCATATACAGTTGCAGTGCATCCAGGAGATGATGCCTACATAATATTGTAAATGTTTGTTATTTATTTTGAAAAATTGGTTCCTGGTTTACCTACGTTTTTAGGTTACTACTTCTAGGCATGTGATATGGGGCCGCCCTAGTGTTGCTGTTAGAGCACACGCCTTTCCCGTCGTAGGTTCAAACGCAGCCGGGGTCGACGTCAGCAAGGAAACGCGGTCGCAATGGGCCCCTTGTTCTGAATAGGGGCCGCCCTAGTGTAGCTGTTAGAGCACACGCCTTTCCCGTCGTGGGTTCAAACGCAGCTGGGGTCGACGTCAGCGTGGAATTGCGGTCGCAACGGGCCCTGTATTGTAAATCGCTCTGGATTAAGACCTGCTTGATTTTCACGTAAGTATTAACTGAGTAAAGCCCTTTGCACACAGGCGCGTTTAACCGCATGGATAAAACGGACAATATAATTTTTTGAAAAGAAAACAATGATTCTCTATGACCTCATGCACACCGGCTCCGAATTAGCCGTGCGACGAGTGGCTGCCGCCGTGCGTTTTTTTCTCGATCGAACCCAGTTCGATTCGTGCGTCTTGTCGCATGCGGTAAAAAACTCATCACTCCTTTCATGACTCCTTTTTGGATCCGCAGCGCCGATTCCGCACAGCCTTGCACACCAAATCCAATGCGTTTTATTCATGCCGCAAACGAAAAAAACGCAACTGCCATGTGTGCAAAGGGCTTTAGTATGGAAAGATGTCCCCTTTATTTACAGGTCATATACAGTTGCATTGCATCCAGGAGATGATTCCTACATAATATTGTAAATGTTTGTTATTTATTTTTAAAAATTGGTTCCTGGTTTACCTACGTTTTTAGGTTACTACTTCTAGGCAGGTGATATGGGGCCGCCCTAGTGTTGCTGTTAGAGCACACGTCTTTCCCGTCGTGGGTTCAAACGCAGCCGGGGTCGACGTCAGCGTGGAAATGCAGTCGCAACGGGCCCCTAATTGTAAATCGCTCTGGATTAAGACCTTCTTCTAAATGCTTAAATTTTAATTGTACAATTCTGTAAATCTGTATTGTAAATGAGGAAACTAGATGACGCTGAAGAAGAGAAGAGGAAACCAGAAGATGAAGATGAGAGAAGTATTTGAAGATGAAGAGAAGATGAAGATACATGATGTCTCAAATCGGCCTCTGAGTCAGTGGGTGCTATGGCGTCTCAAATCGGCCACCGAGTCGATATGGCGTCTCCAATCGGCCCCTGAGTCAGGCGGTGGTATGGCGTCTCCAATCAGCCTCCGAGTCGGGCGGTGGTGACACTTTTGTCCTACTGGTTTTTCTGTTCTAAAGGAGAAGACAAGATGAAGACGAAGAAGAGAAGAAGAAATAAGAAGATGAAGAGGGGGTTTTATGCGTGCTTGATTTTCACGTAAGTATTAACTGAGTAAGTATGGAAAGATGTCCCCTTTACCTACAGGTCATATACAGTTGCAGTGCATCCAGGAGATGATTCTTACATAATATTGTAAATGTTCATTATTTATTTTCACATTCTTTGATCTGTATTTTAATGTGTTTGTTTGATAGGCATCTTATCGTCAGACGAACATTTTATAATGCCTCCTTCTAGCTTGATAACAAGGTACCGGTAAGTGGGAAATAATCTGTCCTTGTCTTGGTATTATCTAGGTAAGGTATGAAACAATGTTTACTTAACTGTATTGTTCTAAATTTCATTTCTGATTTGTTGTATTCTTGATGTTTGTAATATATATCTCCTGTCTAATCTACTTTTCTTTTTCTTTTTCTACAGGTTCCTCTCCGAAGGAACCATCACCGTATCGTGGTGGAGAGGTTTGCGTGCCCCAATGAACCTGGGAGCTGTTTTGTCTGGTGCCTAGTGCTCCTGGAAGGGTCTCCATGATTGGTCTCTGGGGAGGGGCCTGACTAAGAATGGTTCAAGAAGACCCAAAGAGTCTTCACTCCCTCAGAGGAGGTAATGTCATAGCTGCTGGAATGACAAGTTTTCAAGGCCAACGATAAAATTCAGATGAACATTTTTAATTAGTCCTTATTGATTCGATCTGAAGGCATTGAGATCATTTCACTCCATCAGACAAGGTAAGCTAAAAGCTGTTCTCTGACATGTTCTCAAAGCCAAAGATAATTTCAGACACATTTTTTTTTATTATGCCTCCTTCTAACTTGATAACAAGTTAAGTGGGAACTAATCTGTCTTTATGTAGGTGTGATATAGGCAAGGTATGAAACAATGTCCAATTACCGTAACTGTATTATTTTCAAATGCATATTGTATCCAGGGAACCTCAACGACGCCTGAGTGTGTGGTAGAGTAGACGGCCCTCCCTCTAACAGAGCCACAAGGGTGAGACTTCATAGTGCTATGTCTGGAGTACATGAACCATGTGTCAGGAAATGGATGATTAGAAACCAAACATTGAAAAGTTGAATAATTCCTCTCCCTCCTTCCCTGTTGTTTGCGTTGTCAATTCTCCAATTGTTCCTCCTCATACATCACCCCAACCATTCTGGACTGGTTCTCTGTTCCCTACCCTTCCTATCGGCTCCCTGGGAGTCACACGGGCCCAGTCCATCTCACTGGTCTCTCCTTGCTGCCTGCCCTGGTATCTGAGCCCAGCACCTGGCACACCGTCTACGCCAGCCAGTCTCTCCATGAGGTCTTTGGGGCTCACTATAGGCCTAGAGAGGAAGGATACTGCATGGTGCTGTACGAAAGGTGAAATTACATTGGACTACAATGGAAACAAAACCCCAGGACCTTTTGTGTTATCATTTTAGCCTTAACCAGATCTTTTTTATTTAAACAATTATTTGTTCATTTTTATTGGACACGAAGAATCTGTATAGAATCATGTAGTTTGTCATGTCCCCAAGATTATCTTTTAAAATAATCTTGTAAGATTATCCTATAGTGTGCTATCAGATTTGAAAATAATTTAAGATTTTGTGCTACCAGATTTCAAAATAATTTAAGATTGAAAAAGTCCTTTAGTGTAAGGCCAGCTTTAATGTCTAACTGTAAGTAAAATATACAGGGCATTATATAGTTGTATTGCTGTATGATGAGTTGCTGAAGAAAAATGCAAACAAAACGGCAGTTTCACCTTTAATGTCCACGCTAATTTCTGGTCATAATTGCATGAACAGTAATGTAATACAAGTCCAGATAGTGCTGACATTTATTTCATTTCCATTACAGGTGACCATGTACTACCCAATCCGCTCTGTCCACCAGGGGGCATACCACCTACTGCACAACATGAACTATCACATGCCATTCCCCATCGAACAGGACCTTTATGTGTCACTCACCTTCCAGGACCTGCTGAACCGCACTGCTTTGGGACAGCCAACATACTGGTTCAAAACCCTGGAGCGGTACTACTGCCGGGACCGCTGGGAGCTCCATGACACCAGGTCTGACAGAAATACACACTCGCTTTTGACATTGTTTTCATAGTTGTTTCCCCTTTCATGTTGCCACTTCAACACCACTCTGATTTGGAGGGTTGGCTGACATTAACACCATAAT
Organism: Nannobrachium achirus; assembly: GCF_963921795.1. Lineage (NCBI taxonomy): Eukaryota > Metazoa > Chordata > Actinopteri > Myctophiformes > Myctophidae > Nannobrachium > Nannobrachium achirus. Next base: position 9,383,651 of record NC_137812.1, read on the forward strand.
AAACCAATAGGGAACATATCGTCACTGTCTGGCCAAAACCTCTTAACTCCATTTTTGAGTTTTTTGGGTTTTTCTTGGTATAAATCAGGGCTATTGAAGTATATCTGATCAGACAATAACGCATAATAATTCAGAATAATATCAACTATTATAATAGTGTGGAATTGGAGCAAATGGCTGTTTAAGACAGCCTCTAGTCCAAACCTCTACCAAGGCAAGACGAGACCAGATTAGGCTTGTTTGTGTTTCAACTGAGTTCTAAATCCTGCTCTTTGTTTAAATGGCCACCTGTGGACCCTAAAGTCATAAAAGACAGTGAGACCCCAGGATATATGTTGATAAGGGCGTCAACAGAGCAGCTGTTGATCTTGTCTTATCTTTCTATGGATACATTCTAAAATACAGGGTAACCTTATACTAGTTAAATAATCGATAAGTTGGTGAAATGTGGTTAAACACATAGTCAAGTTAATCATATCATATCTGTGATGATTCTGTGACATTCAAGAAGAGACTACATGCTGATCTTGTCTTCTTGACATACAGTAATTCTTAAACTGTAGTACCTTTAGCATTTAAGGTTTACACTCTTTACATTGTCAGATGCAAACACATGTTTAAGGGTTTTGGTTTATATACGTGAGACATATACACATTGAATATTAAAGTAGACATTATGTTAAGAGACATTTACATTACATTTGCTTGGAGTTAAAAATAGTGAACCAAGGAATAGGTCATAAACTGTGCCTGCCCCCCATGCCCACAGGCAGCGGAAAACTACAGGGCACCGACACCCGATTCTATTCGTAAGCAGGGAGAGAGACGGAGACAGTTGTCTGTGTGTGTTTCAGATTAGCTGATGACCTGTGACATAGGAGTCTTTGACCCCTCCTCTGCTTTTCCCCCAATGCTTGTGTAAGATGTATAAAATGGGACTGCAAAATGTATCTTAGTTAGTGGAAGAGAGAGGCCCGCAAACGGCGGAGGACTGTCGGAAAAGCTGGGAGCTCCCGCTCCAGCTACTATGAAAACTGATCTATACTCTGTCAATAAATGGACTATGGAACAACTCTGCTGCTTTCATTCATCATCTCTCAAGTCCCTCCTGGACCTTTAGGTATTTCAGTCTAATTCAGTCTAAGTTAGGAGCTATTCCCCAGAAACAACAGAAATGGTACCAAAACCCTGGTATACAACACTATTGAACACCCTTATCTGAGTGTTGGTTAAAATAATATTGAACCAATGGAAAGTAGTAAAAATTGTTTGGGACAAAACCTCCTAACTCCACACGTTCTGCCAAACCAGCTAACTCCACCCGACTGGCCCTCTTTTTTTTTTCATAAATATGTGCTATTGAACACCCTTTATGTCTGTGTGTTGGTTAAAATAATATTGAACCAATTAAAAGTAGTAAAAAGCCCTCCGGTCAAAACCTCCTACAGTAACTTGAGCTCATTTTCTCGAAAATTAACATTTTTGGAGTTAGGAGGTTTTGGCCTGATAGCAGAGATATGATAAGAGGATAGATACTAGAGGAGGATGTATTGGTTGTCCAGAAATATCTATACATCCTCAAATCAATCACTTTTATCTTAGATTCTTTCTGTCGGTTACTCTATCTATATCCCTTTTTTGCTCCTTTAATATAAATAGAGATCTATCCATATTTTCTGTCTGTCTGTCTGTCTGTCTGTCTGTCTGTCTGTCTGTCTGTCTGTCTGTCTGTCTGTCTGTCTGTCTGACTGTCTGACTGTCTGTCTGTCGGTGTCCTTTTATGCCCGTATATGAAGAGAGGTTTTTCCCTTTGTTACGTAGTCCTCTTCAAATAATCACAAATGTATGTGCACGCCAATGCAGGGTGGACCCCGAGGAAAGGAGAAACCTGGCGTTAGACCCATCCTACACCAGTGTTCTGGAAAGCCTGAGGCAGGGCCTGAAGAAGTAGCAGTGGGAGACTGGAGACCCCTGGGTCTGTGGACCAGACTATGTCCTGGAAGACAAGCTGGAGCCACGCTGCTGGACTCTGATGGGCACTTTAGGCCAGTGTTTCTCAACCTTTGTTCTGCATGGGCACACTTTTCATGTCCCAAGAATCCATGGGCACACCAACATAATACGGGGATACGGGGGTGTAAATATCGTCACTGTCGGGAAGAAACCTTGTATCTCCAAGTTTCAAATGTGTATGTTTCTTTGCAAACTAAAGCCCTGCTTCATCAATCATCATACAAGGCTGTCACACAACAGTAGTGAAAACAGCAGATCTACAAGCACACAACGCCTCGCGGTGCGAGGCTTTGTGTGCTTGTAGATCGACTGTTTTCACTAGTTTAAATCATTTTTAAAATGATAAATACAATACTGGCTTTCAAGCAGTTTCAAGGGGCACACTTGACCCTTATCAGGGGCACACCAAAGGTCCCCGGGCACAGTGGTTGAGAAACACTGCTTTAGACAGATACACCCATCTACTGTAGTATCTATATGATCTGCAGTACACAACGGCTGTATGTGTGCTGGGAATGTCTCGGCCATCGTGATCAGTGTAGGTCAGTTTTCTATTGCGGTAGTAGACTGTGGACTGTGGTTTTATACTTAATATAATCCCTACATCTCTATGGATAATCTTTATGTTACTACTACTTAATTTGATCTTTTATGTCGGTTGTCATCTTAATCGTTTTCAATACATTAAAAGGTACATGGTTAAAATGAATATCTTGCCCCGGGTACATTTTGTTAGTTCAATGATCCCGTTGGCACCCCCTATGGGTTATTGGAAGAATCTGGATACCTTATTAAGGAAATATGTTTGGAACAACAAAAAGCCGAGCATCAAGTGGTCAGTACTTCAGTACAGGAAATCTGAGGGGGGATGGGCATGTCCTCCAAATTTCAAATTGTATCATTGGTCGTTTGTGTTGAGAAGTCTTAATGTTTGGATGGAGGATGGTAATGACTTAGAGTTAGAAAGAGAACTACTGAACCAGACTAAAATGAAGGATTTCCTCCTAATGGGTATTTCTACTATGAAATGTAACTTGTACTATGGTCCAATCTTTACATGTCTACTTCAGGTATTCAGAGCAGTAGAGAAATGTATAGGATTTGAAAGTAAATGGTGTAAATCTTCTCCGCTATGGAATAACAATAATATACTGTCTGGTGGGAGACCTTTCACTAATAGGAATTGGGAAGAGAAGGGCATTAGGACTCTTCAAGATATCAATGGGTTGAATAATATCCTCGACTTTCGAGACCTCATCACAACATATGGTATTGATAGGAATTCCCTGTTCTTTTATTTTAGAGTGAGATCTGCTTGCAGAGCCAATAGGGTTCCCTGGGGTGCAGAACTAAAAGATCATCCCATTCTTTATTGGTTTCATAGAGCTCCTAAAAGAATTCTATCATACTTGTATGATCATCTAAATTCTCAGAAATATTCTTCCTCAGCTGGAATGATAGCCTGGAATAGTGATATAACAGATGTGGGACTAGAATTGGACTGGGATGCTATTTGGGATAATGTGGCTGGGGCATCGAAAAATCCAAATCATCAGTACATACATTTCAAGTTTTGTCACAGAGCCTATTATGTAACACCCAGAATCAGGCATCGAATGGGATTGGCACCAAACCCATATTGCACTTTTTGTGCCCCGGGAACATTGGGCTCATTCGTTCATATATGGGATTTGGGGAAAGGTCATAACAACTATATTGGACCTAACAGAGGTACAGTTTGCAGTAGACCCATTCGTGCACCTTTTGAACGATGACTCTAAACTACATCTTAGGGAAAAGACTCGCATTGGCTGAGGAGCCTTCTGGATATTTCCTATCTGGAGCTTTCTTCTGCGAGGATTAATCAAGCACAACAAGGAACACTGACATTGTGGACGGACCTGATATCTGAACTGAAAAACCTGCTGAATAGATAATTCTATGGATCGAATGTGTGAATTGTATGTGGACGATGGAGGGGTGGGTTGGGAGGGGGGATTGAAGTTGACTGAGCATTTTGTGATTTATGTTGTTGTTATTGCTTTTATATAATGTGGAAAACAATAAAAAAATGTAATGATAAAAAAAGGTACATTTACCGTAGTCTAGGCCTCCACATAAATACAACCAGTAAGACTCCCTAAGACTCCTCCTGTCACACTGCTGACATCAGTATGACATCACACCGTACACAAATGACCCTTATATAAGACCGGCATTATCTACCGACAGATTAGTAACAAGATGTCAAAATCATTGAAGGTTTACCCTACTAACCAACTGTTTACCATAGCAACCATGTTTTTTACCTTAGCAACCAACTGTTTACCCTAGCAACCAACTTTTTACCACAGCAACCATGTTTTTTTTACCCTAGCAACCAACTGTTTACCCTAGCAACCAATTGTTTACCATAGCAACCATGTTTCTTACCCTAGCAACCAACTGTTTACCCTAGCAACCAACTGTTTACCATAGCAACCATGTTTTTTACAGGGCCTGGGATTGATGACATCAGAAATCTCCATATATGGGCATGAAAGGGATTTTGTTTCTGGAAATATGTCTGTGGGGTGCCACATTTGGAATAAAACACTTACATCACACATCTGGATATCCATACAGCCCATCTAGTTTGCCTGTGTCCATTTATGCCCATATATCTGATGACATTGGGACAATGATCTCCATATATGGGCATAAAACTTATGTTAATTAGCCTGGGGATCTCCATATATGGGCATGAGGGGTACCCTAAAAGGGCATCATCTGGGAATAGCAAATATAGTTATCCTAGAAAGTGAAAATCTTACATCAAAGGCCATAACTACCTACCTACCACCATACTGCATTCCTCATTAAACTACCTACCAGTAAGATGCCTAAGGGAGAAAAGCAAAGGGCGAGGTTGCACCATTTCTTGGTCTTCTGGCCAGTGATGTATATCGGACCATTTAACCATATATGGAGACATCTGGTACCCAAAGATATTCACAGATATGGGCTTAATATTGATGACATAAGGGATCTCCATATATGGGCGTAAAAGGGATTTGGTTCCCCTGGCATCACAGGGATCTCCATATATGGGCATAAAATGGATTTGGTTACCCTGGCAACACGGGGATCTCCATATCTCCATATATGGGCATAAAAGGGATTTGGTTCCCCTGGCATCACAGGGATCTCCATATATGGGCATAAAAGGGATTTGGTTCCCCTGACATTACAGTGATGTCAGTGGCTGGTTCTACAGAGGGGATCTCCATTTATGGGCATAAAAGGGAATGTATGTATGATGATGTCAGATATCATAGACGTCATAGGACTTTCACATAACGAATAACTGAGTAAGCATGTAAACCCGTAAAATCTATATTTGGGCATGGCTGATTTATGACCTCATCATGATGACACGAGCAAACACAGCTGAATTGTATAAATGATCAGTGCAGAAACCAACAGAAGTATTTGACCAAGACTCTTCGATTTAAACATCAACAAAGGTGTGACGTTTGTTGATGGTCACGTGTGACGTGTGACGGACGGACGGACGGACGGACGGACGGACGGACGGACGGACGGCCGGACGGCCGGTGGAGGTTTTCATAGTAAACTGCTCCCTGACGGTCGCAATCATATCTCAAGGAAAGGAAATATGATTAGACATGATTCAACTAGACTCATTCATATTTTCAGGTACTAATGTAAACGCCCTCTGGTCCTCTCTTGCATCCCCTCAATGAGGAAAATGAATAATAACAATGTTTTATTGACTTTTTATCTTGAACATTTCCAACGTGTTCATGTTAGCATCTTATTGTTACATATATTATGTCATTGTAATATATTGTGTAATGGGTTTAATAAATCCAATTATTTTGCTCTTTTTCAATATACATTTCAATGAATAAGAAAAATATTATGCATTTCTTCTGTAAAGACCATCAGTGAAATTTGTTTTATATTTTTGAATTAAATAAAATATCCCAAAGAAATGCATTGTTTTATCTCCATTCTTATTAAAAAAAAAAGCTTGTAGATCGGCTATTTTTTAGCAAAGAGCTTTGTTGTAGAGGGGGAAAAGAGCAGACTAAGTACAGAGTGAAATGTCAAGTTTATTAAGTATTAACGTGGTTAAATATCTGAAAACACAAATTGACATGAATCCAAAATATACTGATGATCGTGACGTGGTGTCAAACAATGAAACTGAACAGGTTGTGGGGGGTCCCTGCTTCATCTCTTCCTCAACAAAGGGGTCCTTGGCCTGAAAACGTTGAAGACCCCTGCTATATGGGATGGAGGACCTACTTACTGTAGGCCCATGTCCTGCAGTGGGGGGGCTCTTCTCTGTGCAGCAGTAGGGCACAACAGCAGTGGCAGTACAGAAATGTGTGCAGCTGGTCTAGCAGTCCAGGAACATATACTCTGATGCTTGACAGCGCGTCGCAGGTTCGATTCCCGATCCCGACGGCCTTTGCTGCATGTCACTCCCCGTCTCTCTCTCTGTTTTGATGTAAATCTTACCAGGCCCTCCTCCCCCAGGGCCTCTCCCCATACACACCCAACTTCAAACTCCATTTTAGCCATGATAGATTAATTAAAAACACCCATTATTATTATTTTTCTGCCGACTCATACTAGCCTCCTAATATGTGAGCAGACTCTGTTTTTTCGATAACTTTTTTTTAAATGTTTTTTATTGTATTATATTTCCATTTTCCCAAAGAATTATTACAAATAAATTAAAAAACGTTATTGAAAAAACACGGCCTGCTCACGTATTAGTAGGGTAGTATGTATGAGTCAACAGAAAAATGGGTGTTTTTGAAGCGGTGAAAGCTGCTTCCAAGGAGTGGCTTTGTGTGTCCCATGTCCATATATGGTCATTTCAGTCCAGAATGAACAGGTTTTATCAAAAACAAAATGTGTGTCACCTCATGTCCATATATGGTCATTTCAGTCCAGAATGAACAGGTTTTATCTGTCCCGTACGTCCAGAATATGTGTGTAGTGTCCGTCCCGGTCTGATGATTGGATACTTTGAGGATTGGTCAAGCTTCACATGACAATTCGGCCCTCCAGATAAAAACATTCATTCAGAATAAAGAATGTATCTATGTGTTCCAGAGTTCATAACTCTGGAACACATAGAATAAAAGTTCACCGCTTCACTTAGAAACCGAAGTTTGATTTTTAATTAATCTATCATTAAAATGGAGTTTGAAGTTACAATGGGTGTGTAGGGTATGGGGAGTGGCCCTGGAGGGTCTCATAACATTTACATCAAATATCTAAATATTGAATCAAGCAAATTAAAAACTGTTCAGCCAGGGTGTTCATAAAAGCCTGAGTAGACGATAAAATGAACAAAAGTTTTTTTTGAAAGTGAAATTCCACCACTGCAGGGCCAAACTGTTTTAGTACACTGTATATCAGCACAACTCTGTCTGCTGTCTGTCTATGATTATGAACATTACATTATATTATATATATTATTATTAATTCCTGACAGTAAAAGTTAACATAAAGTAATACATTAAATAAAACCGCAAAACTGTATGGAATACAATATGAAATACAATACAGTGACAGTGTATTGTATTTATTTCACACATCTTTATTTATAACAGTCCCGACTGTTATAAATAAAGATTTGTGAAAGAGACAGAGAGAAAAAAAGGAAAGCTTCCTCTCCCGTTTCAATGCTATTGGTCACCCATGTCAGCCAATGAGGGGCGAGGTTCTTGCGTGACGTCAAGCCACGGAGCCTTGTGATTGGCTGGCTGCGATTTATAGAGGGTTGAATGCTTTCAGCGGTCAGTTTGATTTTTGAGAGGAGGAAACGACAAGAAGCAAACATTTTGTCTTATCTTATCTACTTTTACGGTTTCTCGACGAGGTAAAGTTATTTTCTATTCACCTTTATGTTATTTTATGTCGACATTAACGAGCTCAGTGGTTAACCATCGCTGCTAAGTGCTAACCGACCGTGTAAACAACAAGTTGTTTTGTTAGCTGTTTGTTCATCCTGCGACGACGGAAAGAAACGAGAGGGAGAGAGAAAAAGCAGATCTCCAAGCTCACAACGCGACGCGTCGCCTCGCGCTGAGGTCTTGTAGGTCTGCTAACCCCCCACCCCCACCCAAGCACGCCAGGGAGGGTGTGTGTATTTTCCATGGAGAAATGTTTGCGGTTAAAACAACACGGTGATAACGTGTATTTAATATACTGTGTGATTGCAGCAGTAGTGGTAAAGCTAAAGGCAAACTAATGGCTGAATTGGATAAATTACACGCTGGATTTAAATATGTCAGTTATTGTCGAAGCACATGGTTGGCCACGCCTATTAATGATCAAATCTAGCCATAACGTCCCAATATAAGTAACCGCTACAAGCGTTATGATTTATGGCTATAATATATCAAATCCAGGTCTGATTGTTTGCGACCGAAGGTCGCAGTTTAGCATGAGAAATGTCAGATGGTCCGCTTGTAGACGTGTATAAATGTGTAATCATGATGTCATCATGCTCCAATGTCATTGTGATGTCAGGGTAACAACTACCTAAATCCGCTCTGGCTTCACTGTGATGTCACACTTAACAGAATCCCTTTATGCCCATATATGGAATTCCCTGATGTCATCAATATTAATGATGCCATGTTAGAGAAATCCCTGTGATGCCAGGGGGAACAAATCCCTTTTATGCTCATAAATTGAGATCCTGTGATGCCAGGGGAACAAATCCCTTTAGGCCCATATATGGAGTTCCCTGATGTCCACATCATTGTGTCGCCCTGTGGCATCTTACTAGTTATGAATGATGTACTGTGATATTAAAAGCAAGTATAGCCTATGTTGCATTGCTTAAGACAAACAGCCCATAACATGAGGTGTCCGCTCTGTATATCCAGTGCTTTAGTACTGTATTATAATTATGACATTACCTGCTGTTTCTACACAGCTGTAGTTTATAAACTTAATTAGAAAACGTAGAGTTCCATCCCCTCTATATTCAATAGTGTTCTGTTAGCAGATGTGCAAGCCCACACAGCGTTCATTGCATTGCATCAAGTATTTTCATACACAGTATAATGTGTGCAGGCACTCCCAGCCCAGGAGTCCAGATTTTGTGTATTTATTATTTTGTTCCCTTGTTTTATCTTGACTGTCACTGCAGCAATCATGGCCTTCCTGGAAGCGACGCAAAACATCTCCAGAATGATGATGCAGAAGCTGGACGACTTTGTGTCGGAGATTGACAACGTCCACATGGTCTGGCTGAGGGAGATCGAGCAGGAGGCCTACCGAATGTTCTCTGGGTAGGGGTTTTAAACCTTTTCTGGGGTCCTATTATTTATTGATAGAAGAAATAAAGTTGAACGTTGTTTTTGAAGGTGCTGTTGAGAGTGACTGATGTGATTTTGTTAAAATAAATGGCTCATTAGTCTGATTGTTGTGATCATTGGCATTGTCACGGGGCAGCCTGTGCCCTGCTATACACAGATACAATGTCTGAGGACAATGTACACCCACCCCACTAAAACGGCGTTTCCATTTTATAAACTTTGCCGGCTGGCTTTGGGAAATGACTGTGAAAGGGTGGGTTAATGGACAGTGTTCTTAACATGGTATTTGAATGCATTTTAAGGTTCTCCTGTTGGTTTATTTAATCATTGGGGTGGTGGTGAAAATGGGTGTGGCCAATTTTCCTGTTCTCTCCTGCGCAGCTGAGGGCCGTTCCTTAGTTAATAGGAACGTGCCAAGTGCTGTGGAGGAGAGGTGTGTTAATTTAGTTTCAGAGTAAAGTGTTTCGTTAAAATGTCATTCATTTGAAGTTCACCCAAGTTTAAGCGTTATAGGCATCATTTAGAATGTTTAAGTTACTCTTACTAGATGTGGGTTATTTTGGAAGTATATGGAAGTATTGCTAAGGCTCTTGAGTTCAATAATATCTTTTTGTATTCATAGCATTCCTAAGACTAAAACATTTGATTATAGTAAATTTATCCCCATTGATTCCGGATCGGGACCCAAATGCATTTGGGTCCCCATCCGGAATCAATGGGGGTACATTTATTGTTATACATATTTTGTCCTAGGAAAGTGACAAAAAACTAAAAATATAACTCGAGTCTCCATGGTGTGAGTAATCAATAGAAAAAAAGTCATTTTGGGGGTGAACTACTCCTTTTAAGGGAGGCTGCAGTGACGTTAGTCTGATGTGGGCATACACACAAGAGAGCATTCCCTGAAGGGAGAGCTACGGGGCCTGTGCTGCGATCAGGGTTTTACCCGAAGAGAGTTCTTTGCCTGTTGGGTTATGTTAGTGTTTCGCCTAAGTGTTTATTTTTTCTATTTTCGTCCAGTCTTACTTTTGTCTACGTGATTGCACTGAAAACTGCACTGCTTAGGGGAGGTGTGGGTAAAATAAAAACCCTTAAAGACCATTGGCCGCTCGGGCAACCTCACAGGGGCCTCATCTCTTTGAGATTGGAAGTGAGGAAACAAATCTGCCTAAATTGCAACTGGAACACGAAGCTGACCTTTGCAACGTATGATGCAAGAGCAATACTAAAATGTCTAAAAACACAGATTGAACACAAAAAACAACTTATAGAAAAGTTATGTGTATATACTGTATATGTGATGTGATTTGTATTGTAATTTGTACTTGACTGTTTGGTGATATTATAATTAGAGGACTGAAGTCTCAGGACTTTCTTGTGACATTCTCGAATTGCTGTAACCATGCTGAGGTGAAGTCCATGTCAAATTTATTCCATAGTCTCAATCAACTTAATTTTGTTACAGTGAATCCAGCACGGAGCCAGAGCTTATGCCTAAAACTCCGTCCCAGAAAAGACGCCCTCGGAAGAAGCGGATTTCTATGGGACTTCAAGAGGAGGCTCGAACCAGGAGGAGGTTGGCTGACCACTTTAATCCATACCACCACGACTGATTTCTGTCATTTGGATTCCATTGAAGTCTGACTTCTATGAAAGCATGTTGCACAACAAAAATGGACCATCTACAAGCTCTCAAAGAGCCTGTAGATGGCTTGTTTTTCAGTTGCTTTAAGATGACAGATGTCAATATGTCCAGAAGCATCTTCCATAAAATTGTAATAGTCCTGGGTATTTCATATAAAAGCCGTTTAGAGTTTATATTAAGAAATCTATGCTAATTTGAAGGGCTCTCCTTTCATACTGTTTCACAAATCACACATTAGGACTTGGTCATACACACCTTTTCAGTAGTGACCAGGGCAGGAATTTCAGGCCTCCCTGCTTGTGCCCAGCAAACCAATGGCATAACCTGAGGCCACAGTGGCCTTAATGCCCCAGCTGTCTGAAACACTTTCTCCTGTCATTTTCTTGTCAATATGTAGACAATAGACTCCATGTGTCTCTTGTCATTTAGACACCAGTGTTTGTGTTGAGATTCTGAAATCTTAACTCCCCAGAGTCCCCATCTTTAAACGAATCCAGTGACTTTGATTGGTGCAGGGCTTAGCATGGATCAGATTGTAAATACCGTCATTTATCTATTTCACTGCAGATTAGGTTATCATCCCTAACTCTTATGTTCAACAAATTCTTTCAATGGACTAAAATATTTTATTTGATAGCCTTTGTGCCAAGTGGCCTTGCCCCTAAAATGATGACACTCCAGGCCTGATAGTGACATTTTATTTTTGCTTTAATCCTTGCGCCGGCGTCTACACCTTTTTCTTAACTTGTATAAAGACATTGTGTGTCTGTGAGAGCTCCCTCTGAAAGGTGCTGGGGGAAATAAGTGTAAAAACTCTTTTGACCTCCTTTGTAGGTTTTCTAAGGGGCGGCGCAGCAACCTGGCTGCCGCCTCGGCGAAGAAGCTGGAGCTGGTGTTCGAGGAGGAGATGGAGCCCCAGCCCTCCACCTCCTCCCTGCAGCCCCAGGCCTCCACCTCCTCCATGGAGTCCCAGACTTCCAGCTCCTCCCTGGGCGTGGTCTCTCTGGAGGTAGTGGTTGAGGATCAGCCACCACAGATCAGAGTGATCAAAGAGGAGCCCGTAGAGCACAACACTGACATGAACGGTAGGCACCCGTCACAATAATATAACACAATACAATAACCCATTTAGGTCTAGAATTATTGAATGCTATTCAGGCCGGGTACACATTTTAGTGTATGGAAGGGGCTTACAGTACAGGTACAGTATGTTGCAACATATTTGTTTCTGTAGGCTAAATTCTGATTTAGGCCTAATAGGTTAGGCCTAAATGGGTTAACCAGTGAAAAATAGCAGATATACAAGCTCACAGCGTGGCACAGAGTGCCGCGCTGTGTGCTTGTAGATCTGCTATTTTTGAAAAATTTTGAAAATGTGTGCAAATCTTTGAATATATGTATTTTCAAAGCGAACGAATATATGTATTTTCAAAGCGAACGTTTGTAACTCAAAGTTTGCTTCTGGGGGGTCCCTGGAACTAAATATTTTGAGATGGGGGGGGGGGGGGTCCGTGGCCAAATAAATATCATTTTGTGGGTCCTTCACATGAAAAAGTTCGAGAACCATTGACATAGTCTCTCGAACAGACTAACTGAGCTCCATTTAAGTGAAAAGGACCTTTTCTTTGACGATGGCCAGCCAGATTGCTGACATAGAAACAGGTTTTTCAAAAAATCTTAGACTTATTCAAAAGACACTTATAGAATCGGGTCAAAATTCGATTTTTCAAAAATGGCAGATCTACAAGCTCACAGTGTGCTGTGAGCTTGTATATCTGCTATATTTCAATAGTTAAAGCATAAAATAATGATGCGCAATAATGTGTACCCATTCTAAATCCCCTTGATTGAATACATTAAAGCAGTGTTTCTCAAATGGGGGTATGTGAGGGTACTGCGGGGATACAGGAGAAAATGGGAATATGTATTTTACTGTTATGGGTAATGACCAAAAATTGACAGTCATTGTGTGAACCTGCTAATCTGTAAATTATTAAACAAAATTAGATCAACCAATACCTTGACTAGCACAACTGTTATTGAATAAAGCAATGTGTATTTACCATTATGCTGTTTAACTTTGAACATATCGTCATTGGAACTGCACTTTTGATGAGTAACAGACCATTTTTGACCAGGTCCTCAATGTGTGGGGTCCAGGGACTCTCTGGGCTCCTTTTGGGAGGTCTAAATTGATCCTTACAAGTATGTAACTCTGACTGTCATTTGTATACTGTCGGTCATTTGTATACTGTCAAGAGTTAAGTGGTGACCTTGACATTTTAAAGTTTGAGAACTACGGACTTAAGCTGGTTGCACACTGCTGCGTTTTTCAGGGCCGAATATCGGAGTGAATTTCGGAGCACGCAAATAAAAAATCAACCTCACGTTATGTCAATCACGTTTGCACACAGCCGCCAGTTTCGCGCACCACTCGGTCCCTTGCTCTCTCTATCTCTCTCTCTCTCTCCTTGCCCTGAAAAACGCATTTCGCAACGAAAAACGCAGCAGTGTGCAACCACCTTTAGACAAATGCAGATTTAAATGAATTCTGCAATGAATCTCTGTATTAACAACTCATTGCATCACGATATATATATATATATATACAATGTCTCTGAAAAGGCATATTGTGGAGAAATTGTAGCGTCTCGTAATTTATCGCCCACTCCTACCACAGAGCATCGTCCATGTCAGGTGAAGATCTCCGCCAACGACCGGCGCTCTGCGGAGGCAGCCAGACCTCTGCAGCTGGTGGCTGTAGTGCCGCCACAGCCCTCCCCTGGCCGCACGGCCACCAAGGTGGCCATGGCGGGGACGCCCAACAGGCCGCGGGTCTCGCTGACGCTGCGCTACTCGGCGGCGGGCCTGCGCCACAGCCTGACCCGGGCCTCCAGGAGGTCACAGCTGCTGAAGGCGGCCAAGGCTCACGCGTCCAACTCCGCCAGCAGGGGTACGTGTTCAGTAACTAGAATGTTAGCGGAAGTAGGGCTGTCACTTATTACATAATCGTCTAATCGTGATTATTTGACATTATCGCAATTATTTTGTCATAATCGTCATAATCGTGAATGTTGAAAAATGTCCGAAATAGTGGAAATAGCAGATCTACAAGCTCACAACGTGTCGCATCGCGACGCGTTGTGAGCTTGTAGATCGGCTATTTCCACTATCAAAGTTATTTTTTAAGTAGTAAGTTGTCAAATATGTCAGTCATTTCTTTGTATATTTAGGTTATGTCTCATATCTACCATGTACAACTTCAAAGCCTAAAAGCCAAACAGAAATGTAATTATCAATGACAAAAACACAATTAAATCGTTAATCGCCAATTATTTGAGTGACAATTAATCGTCATGTAAAATGTCATATCGTGACAGCCCTAAGCGGAAGTGTTCACATTTGACGTTAAGTAACTCAAATACTATGTGTAGCTTTATTGTGACATCAAAGGGTTTGCAAGTTTATTTTTAGTGGGTTAAATCTGTTTTTGTGCAATGTTCTATGGTTATTTCCACTGAGGAGAGAATGGGGGGGGGAGAGAAATTGATCAAAGAAAACTAACACATTTTCTACTTATTTACACATCCTAAGACGATGTGGGCATGGCACCAGATGTATACTGTACATCAGGGGTCCTCAAATAGAAATCTTGAAGGTCCACAAATATTTTTTTGAACCATGTATATATATATATTTAGTAATGGTAATGGTCTGTTTCCAGATTCTTTATTAAAAGGGTCTTAGGTCCTTAAATTATGACTGTCATCTGGCCTGGGGATTCCTCCAAAAATCACTTGGGGACCTCACTTGACTGAAGTGCAACAACCCATTGAAGGGAGATTACAGAATGTTTAAATCAAAGTGGAGCAGAGATATTTTGCGCTAATGTTTGTTGCTTTGTTTTCTTTTAACACACTGGGATAATTTTCGAATAATTTATGCTTGTGTCACAAGTTCTCACAACATGAATATCGATCTGAAAACAAGTACCGCGCGTCAGAGACTAAAGTGGCTCGTAGCTCACTCCTGTACTGAGTAGTGCAGCTCACAGCTAGCTTAGCTGCATGGCTAGCTGCATATCCATGCAGAAAGAGAGACGACGGTGGCACGTCCCGACAAACTCTCTGGAGAGAAGATTACAATCCTACAAACGTATTCACGTTGATGTTGTGCGTGAATGAAACCCACTGGTTTATAGTTGCGCTGTTGCAGGCTGCAGCTCCGAACGCTTACTACTGAGACGCTTCGCTTCCGTGGTCTGTGCAAGGAAGATTTTGGGTCTGTGGAATGAACTCTAGTGACCCAGCTGGCATCAGCCAATCAGCTCGTCGTTGTCCCCCTCTCTCTCTCTCTCTCTCTCTCTCTCACTCACTCACTCACTCACACACACACACACACACACTCACAGCGCATGCAATGAATGAAGTGAAACGAAGCGTGGAGATATTTTTCCTTTTTTTTCTTCTTTTCTTTACTATAATTCGTCCTGGGTCCGGTCGGCGGTGCCTCGCGGTCCGGACATGGACCGCGGTCCGCCTATTGAGGACCCCTGCTGTACATGATATACCATGGAATTAAGTTAAGTAGTTCACCCCCAAAATGATTTTTTTTTTCCCTATTGATTACTCATGCCATGGAGAGTAGAGTTCAAGACAATAAGACAAAAATTTGATTTGAGTAAATTTACCCCCATTGATTCCGGATGGGGGTAAATTTATTATCACATTTTTGTCTTAGGAATGTGAGAAAAAACTAAAAATATTATTGAACTCTACTCTCCATGGCGTGACTAATCAATAGAAAAAAAGTCATTTTGGGGGTGAACTACTCCTTTAAGGTGCAAGGGAAGAAAGGAAGTCGGTAAAACTAAAATGGGAGCGTGTCGCTATTTCTACAAGTCATCTTTTCCACAACCAAACCTAACCCTAACCTCCGTGGGGTAGCGATACCTGCCGACGCTCCGTTGTCTAAATGATGTGCGTTCGAAAAAGCAAGATTTCCCCAGTGCCATCAGTTTGGCGTTTTGGTTATTTTAGCTTTTATGGAGAAGTTGTGGTAACTTGTTTTCTTTCCATTGTAGAAGACACCTCTGCGGATGATGAGGATGAAAATGATGAAGATGAGCTCCAACCAGAGTGAGTCTTTATTCTAAAGGTTTGATCTTGAACAAGCACTGAAGCACAAAACACTTGCTTCCCCCATCCACTTCTTTTCCCCTTCTCACCAGCACTTGTTTATCAATTACTTAATTCTAATGTGGTGATATGACATTAATAATCCAGTCTAATCCTAATATTGAATGTGTAAATCTTATAATCAAAACATGGTTTATGAAGTTTATCCTTTCAAGCGGGAGCTGTCTAGAATTATCTATATTGCCAATCGCTGCTAAAACACTGACTATGCAATCGCAGCTAAAACACTATGTTTAACCTTATGTTATACTTATCTTTGACTATTCAAAAGTGGCAGATATACGAGGCATTTGTATAAAGACATTTTGAATAATATATTTTTTTTTTATAACACTTCACACTACATTTTTGGGTGTACCCATTTTCTCATTTTGGGGATCCTTCCTCGACATGAAAACATTTTGAGAACAGTTGGTCTGTTATGGCTTTTAAATGTTCCTAAAGCTTTACAAATATTGTCTTTCAGGAAGCAATCGGAGGCTGAGGAGGTCTTCACTGAGACTGGGCCACAGGAGGTCTGTCTATGATCACTAAATGATGTTTATACTAGACATTACATACCGTAATTCTATTAATTGTGTTAGTTGCGTTTAAATGTTTGCTAAATCTGCGTTGTTTTTCTTTCTTGCAGCAGAAGCTGTCTGCCAGTGGCAGAGTGACTCGGGCCACCACTCGTGGCTCTGCTGGCAGGACGGCTGGTAAGAGTTTACACAACTTCCACATAGTATAGTCTGTACACAGCAGACTAGGTAGGAACGGTTCAAGCTTATCGGCGTGAAAGAAACGGACGAGAGGTTTGTGTTTGTGGGGGTGGTGGTGTTGGCCTTTCCCTTTGTCCTGCTTCATTCTACAAGCTCGTTGATCGGCTATTTTTTAGCAAAGGCATTTGATAGAGAGAAAAAAAAGACTCAAGTATGTATATTATAAGTACCTTTTACCAAGGGTTTAAGTGGTACCGGATATGCAGCTCGGCAAATAAAAGGTGAATTGATCCCAGTGCATGACGGAGGACGATATCACAATAAATGAAATCTCCACATACGAAGTTCCCACAGTACATAAATACTATTTACCAGAGGGGGGCGGCAGATCCCCACAAATCCTACTTGAGGAGTCTTTTAGTGTGATAAAACCTAAGATAAATCAGTTGTGATGTATTACGTATGTGTATGTACTCAATGATTAATTTAAATGTTTCTGTTTGTAGATGAACCAGTTGTCCAGTCACCTGTGAAGTAAGTCCTGCTTTTGTGTGTTAAAACATTTTGTTAAAGGAGTAGTTCACCCCCAAAATGACTTTTTTCTATTGATTAGTCACGCCATAGAGACTAGAGTTCAATAATATTAGTTTTTTGTCGCATTCCTAAGACAAAAATCTGATAACAATAAATTTACCCTCATTCGTTCCGGATGGGGACCTGTTTCGAAACGGGTCCCCATCCGGAATCAATGGGGGTAAATTTACTCTAATCAAATTTTTGTCTTGGGAATGTGACAAAAACCAAAAAATATTATTGAACTCTCCTCTCCATGGCGTGACATTTTTGGATGTCTGGGTCAAACTGTATTCTTCTTTATTTAAATTATCAGTCAAATGTGTAGTCTAGACTAGTGATTATATATAGTTTATGCCCAATATGAGCAGATGGATCATGGCTTGTATGATGTGAACCTTCTTCTCTAGAGCTTCCAGGAGCTCCAAACGAAAGGCTGAAGAACACGCGGAGAGCAGCCAGAAGAAGACTTCTGTGGTAAAATAAAAGTTTGCTAATATAATCCATTTATGAGATGTGTGCATTCTGATGCATGCGCAAGTATGTTTGATGTCGTGATCTAAAAAAATAATATTGGAAGTGCCACTGACAAATGCTTGTATATAATAATAGGCTGCAGAGTCACAACTGTTTACAGATGGGCAGTGGTGTAGAGCAGTGGTCTGGGGACCACCAGTGGTCCTTGAAGGGATTCTAGGAAAAAAAAATCTAGGTAAAAAAAAATCAAACAAATGTTCTTTTTTCCAGGTGAGGCCCAACATGAAGACATTCCTCCAGACTGTCCACAGGAACAGAGTGTTGATGATGACTCCCAATTCTCTGGGTCGCGCAGCTGCCAAGCCCTTCATTAAATACACCACTCCTCAGACCGTCAAGGTGGACACAGTGGTACGTCAACACAGCTTACCAGAGTTTTTGTAAAATAAAACTTTAGTTAATGTTTAATTAATTTGAAATGAAATGTGTCGATTCAGTCGACTAACATGCATTTCGGAGGGCCTTTATGCTGCTGTTATGCCTGATTTCATATTGGCTGCAGCATGCCAAAAATGGTCACAGTAGCTACACAAAATGTTGTGAGCTTTTAGATCGTCTGTTTTCGGAGCGCGACACCTGTGCACAAGCACAACATGAATTTTCTTAGTTCTACTGGATCTTCTCCACAGTTTTTTATTTGAAGAGATGAGCTTTAATCCTCATAGCCTGTTTTGATTTATACGTTTGTCAGTAGAAAAAGGTAGTCGACAAACATTTTTCGTCACAGTCTTAGTCGAATTAAATTGACACTGCACCTTACTGTTGCACACTGCTGTATACTGGCTACTGTGAAGTTTCTGCTTATCAAGTCCAGTTCTTATCACACACTTAATATCAGTGGCCTCGGCTAAGCCACTAGTGTGGAAGCAGTTGTTTTATAGTCGTTGGTTTTTAGACCGGTCTGTACAAGAGGCCTGGGGTCTGTTCTCTAATCTGATCTTTAGGCTGACTGTCCTCCTCACGGTTATTAAATCTGATCTTTAGGACTGACTGATAGCCTAGCATGGCTAGACTAATCACAACGTAGACATTTAGTCTGGAATCTGTGTGGAACCTGCATTTCAAAAGATGCCGCCCCATATTTGCGTACTGGGCTTCATTGCTGCCCCGCAACTTTGGGGCTAGCGAAATCCATTGGGGCTAGCGAAATCCATTGCAACCAATCTGCTGAGGGAAGATCTTTTTTCTTGTTACACTGGCATATTCGTCTGTCCACACTTATTATGATCTTTAGGTCAGATTTTCCACTCTGTTATTTCATTTGCTCTTTAGGACTACCATAGGTGGAACTATGAATGTTGGGTAATGTAGTGTTATAGTGTGTAGTCCATAGGTGGAACTATGAATGTTGGGTAATGTAGTGTTATAGTGTGTAGTCCATAGGTGGAACTATGAATGTTGGGTAATGTAGTGTTATAGTGTGTAGTCCATAGGTGGAACTATGAATGTTGGGTAATGTAGTGTTATAGTGTGTAGTCCATAGGTGGAACTATGAATGTTGGGTAATGTAGTGTTATAGTGTGTAGTCCATAGGTGGAACTATGAATGTTGGGTAATGTAGTGTGTGTTGTCTCCTCTCCAGCAGACTGGAGGTGTAGTGGTAAGTGTGATGTCACAATGTTGTTTCCATAACGACACTAGACAACTGCTCTCATTGGTTCACTACTTGTGTGTTGGTTGGTGTTAAAACAACTTTTTAATGGGAATCTGGTGTTTGAATGAACTCATTTTAGGACACAGTTGTGCAAGCTATTTAACCAATAACCTTGTTTTACACTTTAAAGGGATATTTCACTTGGTATTCTGGGCTTTTGTGTGCATCCCTGACGGTTTAGTTGCTTGTTTCAGTATTTAGATATTGGATATTCATTTCATCAGACACACCACCCTTTACTTCAAACTCCCTGTTGGACTCATTTAATGTCTTTGTTTTTCGGGTCACTGATATTGTCCTTCTGATGTGTGTGTGTGTGTGTGGTGGCCGGTTTCAAAGGTTGAACTCTCCACAACTAGTCAGTGTTTTGGGAGAAATCTTGCACTTTACGATAGAAGCATGTAATTTGGCACACATGTTCTAAACATGCCATATGGAACATTTTTGGCTATAGGGCTGTCGCAGAATTGTCTTGGGAAACTTGTGGGAGCCATAGGGCTCTCATAGACTTTACTATACAGTAAAACAATACAAAAAATAAATATGCTTTACTATACAGTAAAATAATACAAAAAATACATATGCTTTAAGTAGCATGTGTGGTATCAATCTGTGATGGCCCTATAGCCAAAAATGTTCCATATGGCATGTTCTAACTGTGCCAAATGTCATGCTTCTATCGTAAACTAAAGTGCACAATTCCCTCAGAATACAGCACGAAATGCCCGGACTAAACGTCTAGTTTCATGTTTAAACAATAACCTCTAGCTTCATGTTTAACATAGAACCAATAACAACCTCTCCAAGAACATAGAAACGAAAACCATCACAAAGTTCATTGTTTTCATGTTGGGATATTGTCCTCCATTTCCACCTCTGGGAAGCTGGGAGTTGCTACATTGTCTTACTGTAACCCAGTCCACACCAATGATGCACAATGCAACCTTCCCAAAAAAAAAAAATTTACTCAAATAATTGTAATTTAACCTTGTGGTTACATCGTTTAGCATTATGTATATCGTCAATATCGGACAGAAACTTCGTATCCAAGTTTCAAATTTTTACATTTTTCGCAAAGTTAAGCCCTGCTTCACCATACAAGGCTCGCACACAAGTAGTGAAAAAGGCAGATCTACAAGCGCACAACGCCTCGCACCGCGAGGAGTTGTGTGCTTGTAGATCGGTGTTTTCACTAGTTTAAATCATTTTTTAAATGATAAATACAAAACCAACAGTTTGAAATACAAGGTTTCCACCCGACAACAACGATATACTATATAAATTGCTTTTCGGTTTTTAGGCTTCTTGGAAGTTGCACAGGGTAGATGACGAATGATATGCATATTTAATAGCATTATACATCAATAGTGGAAATGGCTTTAGTTTAGAGCCATTTCTATCAGAACACATAATTGCGATTGTCTCATAATGATGATGTATTAATTATGAAAGGACTAGTTTGGTTGCATGGTGAACTGTTGGTGACGGACTGGGCTTGATGGCTTCAGGATGGATTGAACTGCAGTGCCGTTTCTGTTTCTTTTAGGCTAAAGAACGCCAGAAGCTGGAAGCGCTCAAGAAGAAGCAGGAGCAGGAAGAAGAGAGACTAAAGAAAATAGAGGAAGATAAGAAGAGGAAACAGGAGGAACTGAAAAGGTACAAAATTTGTCATTGTGACAATGAATTGTTTGTTTTCACCCTTGGGGCGGCATTGGCTCAGGGGTAGAGCAACTATCATAGAACACAGAGGGTTCACAGTTCGATCCCAGGCTCCCCCAGAGTTAGTGTCGAAGAGTCCTTGAGCAAGACTCTGAACCCCTAATTGTTCCCGGTGAGCAGGTTGGTGCCTTGCTTAGTTTCCTCTGCCATCGGTGTATGAATGTGTGTGAATGTAATGCACAATCTCTATCTCTTGGATAAATACGCTATATAAATGCACCATTTACACTTTTACCCTGTCATTTTAGTTGTTGCTACATTTTTTTTAAATGGCAGATATACACTGAGTGCCACGCTGCGAGCTTGTAGATCTGCTATTTTGGAAATGTCTTGTTTTTGAAAATCTGTTATATCTTTGTTACTCAAATTTTCTTCTCGGGGGTCCCTGTAATATTTGACAACCACTGACATAGAAACAAGTGTTTTTCAAAAACCGTAAAATTTTAGAAGACTTGCACAAATTTTCACAATTCTTCAAAAATGGCAGCAGCGCGCTGTGAGCTTAACTATTTTTAATGGTAAAAGCATGAAATGGTTAAAGTGGTTAAAATCGAGTAACACAGATATGCCTTCCAGTATAAATGGTTTAATCTGCATCGGATCAGGTGGGTTTTGTACTGTCTGTTAACACAGCTGTGAGTCGGTATATGGAAAGATTTTTTATTATTTTATAACCAAGTTATTGCCACGACGCACTGTTGCAACAGACCTATGTTCCTAACCAGATTTTCTGATGTTGTGATCTTGATGTTTGTAGGAAGAGGGAGGAGAGGCTGAGGAAAGCCATGGAAGCCAGAGCCAAAGAAGAACAGAAGGAGGAAGAGAAGAAGAAAAAGTCTGAACAGAAAAGGGCTCAGATGGAGGAGAAGAACGACAAGGTGACAAACTCTCCTTGTTTACTTCCTGCATGGATGGATACTTGATTAATCCCTGATATCTCATCATAACTCATACAGGCATGTTGGTTAAAAAAAAACATGTCACAAAAACATGGCACAGGTTAAAACTGAGTCTAATATAAAAATATATTATGAATAAACATTTAAAAGGTGTCACTGGGATAATAGTTCTTTGTTATTACACACGAATAACTAAAACCAAAACCATTAGTCCAGTTCATAGCTCTAGCGCAGTGTTTCTCAACCTTTTTTCTGCATGGGCACACTTTTCATGTCCCAAGAATCCATGGGCACCAACATAATACGGGGGTGTAAATATCGTCACTGTCGGGAAGAAACCTTGTATCTCCCAGTTTCAAATTTGTACGTTTCTTCGCAACCTAAAGCCCTGCTTCATCATACAAGGCTGTCGCACAGCCGATCTACAAGCACACAACGCCTCGCGGTGCGAGACGTTGTGCTTGTAGATCGGCTGTTTTCACTAGTTTAAATCATTTTTTAAAATGATAAATACAATACTGGCTTTCAAGCAGTTTCAAGGGGCACACTTGACCCTTCTCAGGGGGCACACCAAAGGTCCCCAGGCACAGTGGTTGAGAAACACTGCTCTAGCGCCTGGTCATGGAGTTAAAGCGACTAATAGCTGTTGGAATAAGTATTCTAAACTGTTCATTCTTGCAAGGCAACAAACGGATGGTGGCGTTTTTTTATTTTATTTTGTCTTAAAATCCATGTCAACTACTCATTTCATTGACTGATTTTGTTGTTTTTTTCCAGCTCCGTGTTGAGCGCCTGGCAGAGGAGAAGCTGAAGAAGCAGCAGGTGTTGAAACACCAGGAGGAGATTGACAGCAGGAGGAAACTAGAGGAGGAGACCAGGCTGAAGAGGATCCAACAGGCCGTAAGTTGACTGCATTAACTGTACACCCTTAAAGCAGGGGTCTTTTTCAGGCCAAGGACCCCTTAGTTGAGAGAGAGAGAGATGAATCGGGGAACCCCACAATCTTTTTTTCATAGATTCCATATAGTTTCATCTTTTGACAGCACAATCATCAGTGTATTTTGGATTCATGTGAATTTGTGTGTTCAGATATTTAACCACTTGAACCGACAATACTTAATAAACTTGACTTTTCATTGTACTTAGTCTGCTCTTTTTCCCCCTCCAAAGCGCTTTGCCAAAAATGGCTCCCAAGCTCACAACGCCTCAAAGTTCTCTGAATAATTTGGAGAACTCCCTTTAGTAACTCTGAGGACCCCCTAGGTGTCCCGGACCCCCTGTTGAAGACCCCTGCTCCACTAAACCTATTTGCAGAAAATAGCCGATGTAGATCAGCTATTTTTGTCTAAAGTTCTCCTCATAGGGATGCAAGGGTTTGAGTTGATTTAAAATGATCCTATCACAAAGATTTGGCGGCCCCCCTGTAGTAACTCTGAGGACCACCTGTTGAAGACCCCTGGCTTAAGGTTTTGTACTTTCTCTCATGTCTCCTCAGGAAGAGGAGGAGAAGCGTCAGCAGGCCAAGAGGAGAGCTGAGGAGGAGGCACAAAGAGCTCACAAGCTGGCCGAGGCGCGCAGAGCTCAGGAGCTGAAGAAGGAACAGGAGAGAGCTGAACGGTACAAACTGCACCTTCACACACTTTATCCTCCAGTGGCCAAGTATACTTTTTATTGGATACTTTATTAGTCAAATGTAAACGGCATGTGGTACAGTCAGGGTTCCCACGGTCATGAAATTCCTGGAAATATTTTGAAATTAGAAACTTATTTTTCCAGTACTGGAAAAGTTTTGGAATTGATCAAGAGTCCTGGAAGATGGCTATGCATTGTCTTTGGTTATTGATTTTGTTAATACCTCTGAAATGACACATTAAACATTGGCTAAATTGTCAAATATTCAAGGCAGAATTCGCTCACAACGCGTTGTGAGCATGTATATTATATTATAATATGTATATTATAGCATGCTATTTTCACAATAGAAACGTGTTATACATTAGTGCTCGTCAGGGTGCCGGGTCTCCAGTTAAAATGATTATTTCAAGGGTCACAGCCTGAAAAGGTTGAGAACCACTGGCCTACACTACCTGTCTTTGGGCATTGCGCATAGGAGTAAGTGACTCGTTATTGAGCTGAATTATTGTGGATCTGTTACTTTTGTCACACTGTAGTATGATCGATTAGGACGTTAATCTACAAAAGGTGTAGAACGAGGGTCTTCAACAGGGGGTTCGGGACCCCTAGAGTTACCACAGGGGGTCCTCCAAATATTTGTGCGATAGAAACCTTTTTCTTCTTTTTTTATATTAACCACTTGAACCCTAGCGTCCTAACTTTTGCCAAAAATGGCAGATCTACAAGCTCACAACGGCATTCTGAGCTTTTTGAAGACCCCTGGTGTAGAATATGTAGCAAGAGGTTTCTGCCTGACACACCGATATGTTTGGGCTGTGCTTAAATAGTTGACTACTTTAATGACTCGTTGTACTGTTTGTCCTCAGGGAGCGAGCAGAAGCTCTTCAGAGGGAAGTGGAGAAAGCTGCCAGAGAGAAGGAGCAGGAAGACAAGCGGAAGAAGGTAAACGAACGGCTCGTGAGTCTATTTAAACGTCAGTGGCGTCCTTATTCTGGGCGCGTCTTTCTGTGAAAATGGCCGCTCAAATTCGCCCCGGTTAATTTTTTGACGCCGGCACGACGCCGTCTTTTTGGTGGAGCCCGAGCCTTAGACTTGGACTACTTTCAACCCACCAGCACCTTTTTGATTGTATAAATTGAATCAACAACCTGACAATGCACTGACTCATTGAGCTTGTAGATAATCTATTTTTGCTACTTTTGTGCGACACTGTTTGTAAAATAGGACATTCATTTATAGGGAAAAATGAAATATGGCCATGCATGGTTTTTGGCTGACAGTGATATCATTGTCATTAACCTTCATCTACTGCTGTAGGAAGAGCAGCAAAGACGGGCTGAAGAAGAGCGGGCAGCTCAACGATTGGCTGAAGAGAGGGCTGCTAAACAGACGTTGGCTGAAGCAGCAGCTAAGGTGCAGGTCAGTTTGCAGACTGGAGAATCAGTTTTATATTAACAGTGGATTCGATTCTGTCAATGCTGAGGAAGACCTGTTGAGTGAATGCTGTCTGTTTCCTCCGTTTCATGATTGTTATTGGGCCGTGCACCTTGTAATCTGGAGTGTTGCAGGAATTATTGCAGTTTGTACTGCTTTCTCTCACCGTTAAAACATCTCTAAAATCTGGCCTTTGGGTCAACTTATTGCGACCAAAACCTCTGCCGGCCGGCCGGCTGGCTCACGTAACGTCACACTTTTGCCCTACTCATATCGCCACCACCGTTGCCCCGATCCATGCCAAACTTTGCGCACACACTCAAACCACAATCATTTCTCACAGGGCCCTCTTCTAGCACCAACATGAGGCAGATTCTTGCAAAACACATTTTTGGACACTGCTCCTAAAGATTTTGTCCTAAAATCACTGTCATCAACATGGACCTGTCCCATTTCCCATATTCCCTCCTGATTGGCTACCATTGCCTTCTAAAGTTTGTGTATGCGACCTGACAGTCCCTTATCTCCCAATTAGGGAGTCTTAAAGTTAAAGCTATACTGTGTAAGTTGCTCAACTTGTGGTCAGTAGCTCTATAGCAAACCTCGGTCGCGTCCGTGTCTTTCGGCCGTTTTTCAGTTCTCACACCCCCGCGTCTGCCTCCACCTCGCCGAGATCTATCTTTTGAGGGGTTGCTGTGCGTTCAGCCATTCCGGAGATACACTCCTTCACCCATGCTTCACCGTGCACCCGAGTATAGAGACACACGGGAGACTACAAATATGGCCGCCCTAGCGACCCCACTCCAAGATGCGCTGTGATTGGCCGGCAGTGTATAACCCTCGCTGTGATTGGCCGGTAGTGTGATGACGCAATTTTTCCGCAAAAACTGGTCCCCGGTAGGGATCATAGAAAACATATAAAGAGAAGGCTTTAGAAGCTGAAAATAACGGAGTGGGGGTTCTAAAACTTTAGCGATTTAACAGTTAGGACAATTTTAAGATTTGTTTTATAAAAAAAGTTACATGGTATAACTTTAATATCTTTACGTAAATTAATTCTATGCAGGGTTTCTTTAGTTGTGAACACCTTCCTATAAGATATTATGATGCTAATATTCACATTCATATGCAATTTATTGACCATTTATCTGTACCATTTGTGTTATTCACACCATATGTTTCCTCCATCAGCCTTTAGGACAGTCTGCTGGCCTCAACATCACTGTGGATGTGGAGGTAAATAAACTTAAAAATGATAACTTTATAAATTGAATTAATACATTTGCTGTGGATGTAAACCACTGTTTCCCAACAGTTCCTCCATTTTGCTCTTAATTCTATTTTTGGTGATATTTTCTATGTGATTTCATGAATACATAATAAAGAATCCATAAATAGAAAAAAAGGTTTAAGATGTAGAGAAAATTGCAGATCTACAAGCTCATAACACTGCGCGACTTGCGACGTGTCTAGATGTAGATTGGCTATTTTCACAATTTCTGTCTAATATTTGATAATTTGGCCAATGTTTAATTTGTCATTTCAGAGGTATTGTCTACCTCTAAAATGACAGGGTATGTGCATATACCCTTTATACACTTAAAATCTATGTTGGTTTGTTTGAGTGAGAAAACGGTGTTGCACATCAATCTAATCATCTGGGGACCCCAAAATAATTTGGGGACCCACAGGTTGAGAACCTTTTTTTTTTCCTCTTTTGTGTGATCTAATGACTTTCTATCGGTATTGGTCTGTTCTGCTGTAAAGGGCTAACCTTTCACTTAATATTCTCTTGTGTGTTCAGAGTTCCATCATGTTGACTCCTGGGAAGGACAGAGCTGCTGGACCCAACATGACCATGGATGTTGAGGTAACACACACGTTCTTTATAGTTTATACAACAGGCTGTCATTTTAACAAGCAACCGCTACGGAGGCTTAGGCCAGGGCTCCACTGCAGCCATCGGCCGTCGCGTCGGAGCCAACACAGGGAACGTTCCCTTTTTAACCCATTTAGGCCTAGAATTATTGAATGCTTTAACCAGTGAAATATAGCAGATATACAAGCTCACAGCGCGGCACCGAGTGCCGCGTTGCGAGCTTGTAGATCTGCTATTTTTGAAGAAGTCGTAAAAAATGTGTGCAAATCTTTGAATATATGTATTTTCAAAGCGAACGTTTTGCTTCTGGGTGGTCCCTGGAACTAGATATTTTGAAATGGGGGTCCATGGCCAAATACATATCATTTTGGGGGTCCTTCACATGAAAAGGTTTGAGCACCACTGACATAGTAGTCTCTCAAGAACAGACTAACTGAGCTCCAGTTAAGTGAAAAGGACCTTTTCTTTGACGATGGCTGGCCAGATTGCTGACATAGAAACATAGTTTTTTTTCCAAAAATCTTAGAAGGATTCAAAAGACACTTATAGAATCGGGTCAAAATTCTAATGTTCACGATTTTTCAAAAATAGCAGATCTACAAGCTCGATGTGAGCTTGTATATCTGCTATTTTGTAATAGTTAAAGCATAAAGTAATGATGCACAATAATGTGTATAAAGTAATGATACACAAAAATGTATAAAGTAATGATACACAATAATGTGTACCCATTCTACAATGAAAGGTGCTCCATTGCCTCCGTTGCGTTCGGTGGTACCCGAATTGCCCAGTTAAATTTCTTGATGCCGGCGGCACGGCGCTGCCATTCTAGTGGAGCCCTGGCGTCTGGGAGCTCAACAGGAGCAGAGTGCTCTTAGCCGTTGTATAAATTCAATGTAAACTACCAGCTCACCTGGTAGGGCTGTCACAATTATTACATAATCGTCTAATTGTGATTATTTGACATTATCGCAATTATTTTGTCATAATCGTCATAATCGTGAATGTTGAAAAATTTCCGAAATAGTGGAAATAGCAGATCTACAAGCTCACAACGCGTCGCATCGCGACGCGTTGTGAGCTTGTAGATCGGCTATTTCCACTATCAAAGTAATTTTTTAAGTAGTAAGTTGTCAAATATGTCAGTAATTTCTTTGTATATTTAGGTTATGCGTCATATCTACCATGTACAACTTCAAAGCCTAAAAGCCAAACAGAAACGTAATTATCAACGACAAAAACACAATTAAATCATTAATCGCCAATTATTTGAGTGACAATTAATCGTCATGTAAAATGTCATATCGTGACAGCCCTATCGCCTGGCTTATTGCTTTTCTAAAACGGCTAACAAACATGGCACCATGAATGTCATAGACGTATTCCAATAAAACGTTAAAACAAATGCAACAAATTCACTTGAAGCATTTCTGTAAGGAGGGAGTGCATCACTACAGCAAGTACTGATTTCGTCACGGCTTTGAGTTAAACGGTGACGGTGCCTTACCGCGTGGTGTCATGAGAAAAGACGGATCGAACTGCAGGCTCACTCCCAATTCTATGCGGTAATCTGAAAACACACCTACAAACTCCATCTTAGCTGGTTCATTTTTATTGTTTGTTAGGCTTGATGTTATAATTTAGATGGCAGGTTATTTCGACAGCTGCTAGGTTTATTGTTTACTGGTTATCCAAAAGTTTCAATGGACAGAAATGTATTGATGATAGTATTTAGATGCTAGGTTCTTGGACCTAGTTTACATTCTAGAATGTGTATACCTTTATTTTATGTGTCTCTGGATAAGTGTCTGCTGAATGCATACATTGTCCCTTTATCTTGTAATATGACGTCCTCAATGGCAACTTGAATATTGCAAACAAGATGCAGTGATGCTGACACAGGCGTTCCCACGTTGATGTGTATTTTGATCCAGGGTTCCCACGGTCATGAAATTCCTGGAAATATTTTGAAATTAGAAAAATATTTTTCCAGTACTGGAAAAGTTTTGGAATTGATTGATTTTGTTAATACCTGAAATTACAAATTAAACGTTGGCCAATTTGTCAAATATTAGAGGCAGAAATTGTGAAAATAGCCGATCTACATGCTCAACGCGAGGCGTCTTGAGCATGTAGATCGGCTATTTTCACAATCGAAACGTGTTATACAAAATTCCTCAACTCTTAGTGCTCGTCAGGGTGACGGATCCCCAGTTAAAATATGATTATTTCGGGGACACTACCTGTCTTTGAGCATTGCGCATAGGAGTAAGCGAGTTGAATTATTGTTATATAGTCCTGGAAATTGGGTTAAATATTCTGGAAAAGTTTTGGAAAATTAATTGGAAAAAACGTGTGGAAACCCTGTTGATCGTATTGTCAATGCATTTCCACGGTCTAATAGCGTCCCTCCTGAAAGTCTTATTGTGTTCCATTTCTGCAGCAGTCTCCACAGACCTACAGCATCACGCCTAAAGGTGCCAACAAGACGGCCAAGTCCAACGCCAACCCTGACGACTACGGCATGGACCAGAACAGCGACGACTCTACGGATGACGAGTCGGCGCCCCGCAAACCCATTCCATCCTGGGCAGAAGGTGAGACCAAGTTCCCCAAATATCTTGTAATGTGAGAGGAGCTTTCATAGTGTGAATGAAATGCCAACATTTGATTATTAAAATGGATTGGTTTGATCTGTTAACTCATTCCCTGCCAGGCCCGATAGTCCCGAGATTATTCCAATGTCTTTCCCCGCCAGGCCCGATAGTCCCGAGAATTAAAAAAAAAAAAAAAAAAAAAAAAAAAAAACTTTTCAAAAAAAAATTTTTTTCAAAAAAATTTTTTGACCCCAAAAAATGGAGTAGGCATGATAGCAATCGCGAAATTGCATGTTTAACCCCCATATCAACCCCATCTTTCAAGCATGGCAGCCATTTTGGCAGCCATCTTTGTTAAACATAGTGGCTGTTATCTCATGAATGCCTGAACGGATTTCCATTCGGATTTTTTTGTTTGAAAGCTGTGAGCAATGTGGACACACGTGGTGCATTATCTAGGCATGGGTGTGCATGATCCGTGCACACCCAATTACATGGAAGTCTATGGAGACGAATGGCAGGTGGGAGTACGGAGGTATGTTAAAATGGCGGTCAATGTGTTAAAGGGATATTCCACTTTCAAAAGAACTTTTGAACTGATCTTAATTTGCTTCATTCAGTATTTAGATATTTGATGTAAATGTTATCAGGCCCTCTTCCAGGATCTTTCCCCATACACCCTAACCCTAACCCATTGTAACTTCAAACTCTATTTTAACCATACCCATTATTTTTTTTCTGGTGACTCATATACCCTCCTAATACGTGAGCAATCCGTGTTTTTGGAGCTGTGTGGAGCTCCCTATACGTGGCCGTGTGTGTGGGTCTGTCTGTTTTTCTGTTTGTCTGTCTGTCTCCGGGTATGTAGCCTGCAGTAACCTTTTCTGGCCACACATGTTAAGGGAGGGGCGCTGTTGCACACACACACACACACACACACACACACACACACACACACACACACA
This sequence comes from Nannobrachium achirus, assembly GCF_963921795.1. Taxonomy (NCBI): domain Eukaryota; kingdom Metazoa; phylum Chordata; class Actinopteri; order Myctophiformes; family Myctophidae; genus Nannobrachium; species Nannobrachium achirus. The sequence continues at coordinate 9,414,455 of NC_137812.1, forward strand.
GCTCCACTTTGAACAGAGGTTCGATTTTTTAATAACTGTTCAATCATTTGTAATACTTTTTGTGGAAAATGGAAAAAATGTAATACAATAAAAAATATATATAAGATAAGCCTGATTAGACAATAAAATGACCAAACGTTTTTTTTTGTAAGTGGAATATCACTTTAAGCCCTAATGCTGCATGCGTGCACACTGGCAGACACAAAAGATGTAAAGCTTTGTATCCAAAGTTGAAACCAGCTCAACATGTTTTTCTAGCTGCTACAAACGTCGGATCTATCTCTGCATCTTCATGTCGCTGGCTTAAATTGGCAATTAATGGTAGCCTGTATCTTTGTAGCTTCCAGTGTGAACACGGCATGAAAGCACGTCTTGTAAAACCTTTTCAGGCCGCGAGCCCCCAAATAATCATATTTGAACTGGGGACCCCCACCCTGTACAAGGAAGCACTTTGGAATTGTAGGAGTTGGCATTAGATTTAAAGGGATATTTCACTTTCAAAAAAACTTTTGAAACTTGGTAATTTTATCCTCTAATTAGGCTTTCATGAACACCCTGAACAGTTTTTAATTTGCTTGATTCAATATTTAGATATTTGCCCTCCAGGCCCAGTCCCTCTCCCCACACACACTCATTGTAACTTCAAACTTCATTTTAACCATGATAGATTCATTAAAATCACCCATTATTTTTTTCTGGTGACTCACACTACCCTCCTAATACGTGAGCAGGTCGTGTTTATTCAATAACTTTTTTTCATTTATTTTTAATAATTATATTTTGTATTAAAAATAAATAAAATAAGTTATTGTAAAAACATGGCCTGCTCATGTATTAGGAGGGTATTATGAGTCACCAGAAAAAAACAATGGGTGTTTTTAATGAATCTATCATGGTTAAAATGGAGTTTAAAGTTACAACGGGTGTGTGTGTGGGGAGAAAAGCCCATAAGGTGTTTCCCTGTTGAAAGTGGAATATCCCTTTTAATTTGACTCAATCTATTACATTGTGAAAATAGCCGATCTACATGCTCACAACGCCTCGCAACGCGAGGCGTTGTGAGCATGTAGATCGGCTATTTTCACAATTTCAGCCTCCTATATTTGACAAGTTGACCAATGTTTGATCAGAGGTACTAAAAAGGTACTTTTCTTTTCTCCAAAAGGTGCCAAGCTGCAGCAGGTTCTCCTCAAAGAGTACTTCAACCCTCCAGACCTCCATGCTCTGTTTGGACCCATCGCACCTCCCAACCTGGAGGAGATCTTCTACACCAAGAAGCCCAGGTTTAACAAGAGGACCAGCTCTGCTGTCTGGCACTCTCCTCCGATGGCAAAATAGGTTCCTCCAAATGGACCCTGACCGGTCTGTGTACAAAATGACTTTCAAGATGGGCCCCTTACAGGTCCCTTTGGTTCCTTTCCAGAGTTATGGTGGTCCTTGAAATTAAAAGGTTTTGAGAACCACCGGTATAGTAATTGTATAGTAGACGTGAAGTCTACATACCAGATCTGACAATCTGGTGTTTCAAAAAAAACTGTTCCAGAAGGGCTTCCTAAACGTGATGGAATCTGTTCCGCTTCCTCAGTGTTGGAGCTGGTTCTTCCGTTTCCTTCTTTACCGATCCTTCCGTTCCTCCAAATGGACCCTGACCGGTCTGTGTACAAAATGACTCAAAATGGGCCCCTTACAGGTCCCTTTGGTTCCTTTTTCCTCTCTTTCCTTGATCTGGTGATGGAATCGGTTACTGTTCAATGTCGGAGCTGGTGCTCCCGTTTCCTCCGGTTACCGAATACCGATCCCAACTCTATGGGAAACTTTTATGTGTTTTTTGCATGTTTTGAATTGAATGTGTGGGTGTTATTTTAGATTGTTCAGGTTGGTTGTGTAATGATGTTGAAATAAAGAAATTTCATTTTCTCTGAATTTGTCTTTGTGTACTGGTTGAACGTGAAACGGACACACTGTACTAAAGTATACTAATTTTAACATGCTTTTAAATGTCTTAAATTGACACAAATGTACAACTTCTTCCACTGCTCAGTGTGGATGGACTGGCTATAGACAATAGACATTTCAAACATACCATAATTATATGGTGGGTCGTGGTCTGGAAAGACCAGGGTTTTCAGCTCGTCTTCCCTGGAACCAAACTTGACAGCAAAAGAATAGAAAATACAGAATGAATGTTATACGTCCTGGTGAGGGCTCCTCACTGGCAGGTGAGGTCAGTCAGATGCAACGTCAGTGACAACACGTGTGTGTGGGGAGGAATCAATTGGTAGGACATTAAACAGTAAATTGGGGAGAAAAAAAATTGCTTCCTGTAAATAAGAGTCCTAACATTCAGTTTAGACAGAACTTATAATAATATACTATATATAATATACTGTAATTTAGTAACCATCCAGTCAACACCATGTCTTCAATGGTTCTCAAACCTGTCTGTTTAGTCTGCAGTGCACACACAGTACTGGTAGCCTGCACAATCCGTGGTATAAAACCCCAGTGGCTAAAACATCAAAATAAAACTTTTGACCAAATGGCTTCACAGATTGTTTAAGCCAGGGGTCTTCAACATTTTCAGGCCAAGGACCCCTTAGCTGAGAGGGAGATGAAGCATCTACATATTGTATAAATGTGTGATGGAGATTCTCATCGATTTCATAGATGGATTCATAGACTTGTTTGACACTTAAATCACTTAAAATCTTAAATTGTCGATACACTTGACCATTCACTCTGTACTTGGTCTGCTCTTTTTTTTTTTTTTACCTCTACACCAAACCTATTTGCCAAAAATTGCTGAACTACAAGCTCAACGCCTCGCGCTGCGAGGCATTGAGAGCTTGTAGATCAGCATTTTTTTGGCTAAAGTTCTCAAGAGTATAGGGATGCGAGGGTTCAAGTTGTTCATTTAAAATAAGGACAAGGATTTGGCGGCCCCCTGTAGTTACTGAGGACCCCCTAGGGGTCCCGGACCCCCTGTTGAAGACCCCTGGTTTAAGCTATTACCCCTTCAAGTTCACACACAAATAAACACCATCTGTACATACACATGAGAAAATAAAGTTCAGACAACAATCATTGGTTCAAAATATTTTTTATTGATAAACATACATTTGCTAAAAAAAGAAAAGAAGAATCCATTGAGCGGAACACACTGCTCTCCTATGCAACGACAAAGCGGTGTAAGCACCGAACAACAGATCTGGGATCAGAAATACAAGTGGTTCTGCTCCGCGTGAAGAAGAAGGCAAAGACACAAGGCCAGGACAAGAAGAGGGAGAGCAAAGTCTGACTCAGACTCTTAGAATCCATTGAGACCTGGAGCCACTTTAACCATTATTTTATGATTTTAACTATTGAAAGAATAGCAGATCTACAAGCTCACAGCGCTTGTAGATCTGCCATTTTTGAAAAATCATGAAAACGTGTGCAGCAGCAGTGAGCTTGTATATCTACTATTTAATAGATGAAGCATAATAAAATGACGGTTAAAGTGGTTACAATCTAACGTGACACGGACGCATTCCAGGTCTAAGAAGCAGCATTTCTTGGGGGTCCTTGAAATGAAAAGGTTTGAGAATCACTGTGAATGTTCTTAACCAGGTTCAGGGTGCTAACATGCCATGGATGGAGTACTATGGGTGAAAAAATATAATGAATAGAAGAATGTCGTGATATCATTATTTCATATGCTTGATCTTGACCGCATGGTCAAGGCAAAATGCAGGTCCCAGTAGGAAACCAGTTAAGGTCAGGATCACTGATATTGATATTTCATCGGGGGCGGGACTTCATTGGGAAGCAGCGAAAAAACTTTGTATTACTGGTACTGGTCGAGCTCAGGCAGACAGGACAGTCACAGGGGATTCATATGACATTTTGTTGCTGGTATGGTACTGTGCTTCAAGATAATCTATATTTCATACACACACACACGCGCGCACACACACTCTCACACACACACTATCATACTGTAAGGCACTGAATACGACACAACCCATCTAGCTCTATAAACGACATTGTCTGAATAATCTTAAACAGACCCCAAAAAAACGAAAACAAATCTAAATCAAAGGAACAAATATTATACTACAAACATGCATTCTCATTCTCTCGTAAAAGTATTAGAAAGAAAAAAAGTTAATTAGTAAAGCTTCACCAGCCAAATATTTAGAAGGATGTGGGGGTTTCTCCCTACACATAAATCCTAAAAGACAAAATGATAGCATACATTGAGGAAATACCAAAGGCTCAGCGTCGTAGGCAGGGGTCAACGATAACAACCTAAGTCCAACCTACGCTGCGCCAACTGAGCAATACACACAATAACAATAACTTAGATAATATTATATGTATGTCCATTCATGCAAAAACAACTCCAACAAAAAAAACAGAAACATAGAGTTTGAGTAAGGCATTAAAATGGTCAAGCTACGTAAGGTTATCGAAACCAAGCCAGTTTTACTGCACACTCGGAGAGTGTAGACTTATGCTTGATTTATGCCCCATCGTACCACGGTGCTGCACTGCAAAAATATACAAGTTATAAAAGATTATATAGACAGATATACGTAGCTTGGGCTGGGAAATGAACCTAACTAACCTAATCTTACTCATGTAGGTTCATCAATTAATCCAGAAGCAGGTTTTAATATTCTCATATATCAACAAATTCTAATAGATTCTTTTTTTTATAATCACCTAATCCATTACTGGTAGTCTGATTCACCATTTAACCCTGTATTATCCTTTTTAACAATGGTGGCAAACAAAATCTGGTTAAAAAAAGCCAATCTACAAGCTCACAATGTGTCACGATGATGATACGCATTGTGAGAGCTTCTAGATCTGCTATTTTAGCTTAAAACAAAAAACAAAAAATCATTCATGAATCATAATCGGTGCAAATTAAGTTTGCCGTAATCGTGATACTGATTGAAAGTCATATATCGCCCAGCCTACATAGCTTTACGAGACAGATATAGACATACAAGACACACAAGCTCTTATACAAGAGCTTTTATATTGTTGTTAGAGTTCTCAACGGGCCTGAAAATTAGGCCCTAGGGCCCTAACTGGGCCCTAATCGGCCCGGCCCGACGTCCAGGTCGGCTAGGGTAGGGTCGGGTTGGTGCAGAATCTGAGAACTCTATCACATAGTAGAGATCACAGTCAGCACCATCTTCATAATAGATAAATAACACACAACCAGACAAAACAGAAGGACTAATCAACATACATTTTTGTCCCGGCCCGGAAACGTCAGGTCGGGTCGGGTCAAGTAGGATGGGGTCCGGGCAGAATTTGAGAACTGTGCAACGCGTCATACGACAGAGCATGAATCAGGCATTAATCTTTAGTGATCAGAAGCGGGGCAAGCGAAGGTGAATGGTTCTTTGTTCATTGTGTGGAATAAGGAACCGACATCATCTTAAAGACAATATTGTGTGTTTTTTAGCTTAACATGTTTGTTTATGTAGCGGAACGGGCTCATGCTGTAGTAGAGGCTTGACTGTGCTGCGGTAACAATGTGCAAAGGACTATATACTGTAATTCCACACAGGTTTCTGTGCGTTGTGCTATTCATAATATGTTCAGAATGAGTGTATCTTTGTACAGTGTGTGTGTGTGTGTGTGTGTGTGTGTGTGTGTGTGTGTGTGTGTGTGTGTGTTAGGGCATTCACCAAATATTCGAATATCAAAGTCACTATTCGACGTTGTTCACCGAAGTCGAATATTCTTTTTTTTTTTTTTATTGTTTTTTTATATAGTTTATAAAGCTTGGCTAGATAGAAAGTCATAAGAATGATTTGTCAATGGTGGATGCATTTGTTAATGCTCTATACCAAGGTTTCTACCAGGGCTATTTTAGGCTGTGATCCCCAAAATAAACATATTTGAACAGGGGACCCCCACCCTGACAAGCACTTGGAATTGTAGGTATTACATTTAATGTGACTCGGTTCCGCAGATAAATATTGTGAAAAGCCTCGCAACGTGAGGCATTGTGAGCATGTAGATCGGCTATTTTCACAATGTTCGCCTCTTGCTTTCTTAATATTTGACAGTTTGGCCAGTCCTGTCGAATATTCGACTATTCGAATACTTTGAGGTTGAATGATTCGAATACTGAAAATCACTATTCGTGAATGCCCTAGTGTGTGTGTGTGTGTGTGTGTGTGTGTGTGTGTGTGTGTGCGTGTGAGTGGTATGTAGTGTAGAGTTCGTTTTTTTTTCATATCACGATGTCCGGTTTGTTTCCCTTCCAATACATCCTTGAAGCTGTTTTGTTTTGAAACTTCCAGTTATGACGAAGACTCCAAAGGTTTCTTTGTTTTTCCCAGTAAGATAGCAGAGTTCTTTCAGATACATGTCCAGGATGTTGGGAGCGATTCATATTTCCAGATTAATCCTTGATCAACAACCAAGCTGATGGCAGATGGCGTTTTTCTCTTATATCAAGTATAGCTCGTCATAGAGTCGTAGGCTGGCCTCCTCCTGCAAGACAACACAGTATTATTAGACATTGCCAATGAGTTGACAGCTAGGATGCATTATAAATAAGGCTGTTTGAGATATCAGCTTGTTGTGTAATGTGTGCAGTGGTGGAAAGTAACTCAGTACTATGTACTCAAGTACTGTACTTAGCCTGAGTACAATCTTTATTATATTTCATTATATTTATATTATATTATATTTGTGCTTTACTCCACTACATCTCAGAGGCAAATATAGCATTTTTACTCAGCTACATTTATTTGAATACTTTAGTTACACGTTACTTTGTAGATTTACATTATTATTACAAAACATTAGCCCTATATACATTTCGGCCATTTGAAAATAGTGAGCTTGTAGATCTGCTATTTTCAATAGATTTGTATACATTTGAAAACTTGAAATGGGACATTCTGCAAAAAAAAACATGATAATCAGGTATTATGATTATACTAGTTTTTTATTTTTTTTATTGTACAGAAAGTGTTAAAATTGTGTTTTTATGTGGCCACACCCTTAAGTATGCCTGGTTAGCAGGTGGGTGGTGACCCAGCTGAGGTTAGCCTCACCCACAGTGTTGGGTGTATGGTGAAAGGGGCACGGTTGTATGATGTAACTCAGTGTTTTCCACCACTGAATGTGTGTGCGTGCGTTTGATTGCGTGAGAGTGAGAGAGAGAGAGACAGAAAAAATGGTGAGGACAGACTAACAACAAGACACAGTCTATAATAAACGGCCTGGCCTCCCTGTCCAAACTCTAGAGCTGATCCATAGCAAATCATTATGTGTACATTTTGAGAAAGATGCCTCACACATGTGTTCAATGTGTTCAGTGATGAAGCTCCACTACACAGACATAATCCAGATGGCATCGTCCTCGCTTTGCCCGATTGACCGTTTGCCGCGCCGGCTAGCGTGCTGGCGGTCGACTACGTCTCCTTTGGCCAAGAACGGAAATAAGAGATTTTTCAATGAGATTGGCTTAGAAATAATAATTCGTTTTCACATGCGTAGATTTATCGTTCTATGATCATGCATGCGGCAGCATGAGCTGGAAACTCTTTGAGGGGATGTACATGCTAGAGCCCAACCGATGCCTTGTTTTTGGGTTCCGATGCTGATCCTGATTTTGGAAAGCCCTAGGCCTGCCCTAGACCAACGATTACTGATTGTTTTTTGACAATTACTGTCCTAGAAAAAGTCAAATAATCGCAGGTATCCCAGACCGATATATCGGTTGAGCTCTAGAGTCTAATACATACATACAGTACATACTTAACAGTACATACTTAACAGTACATACTAGTGCATTAACGACTTGTGATTCTTGCAAGTCGACTCGACTCAGTAAAAAGTTGTGTTGAAGTCGACTTTATCGCTTGATGACGTCATCACATCACACACGACCCCCCAATTATCTTGGGGGGTCCCCAAATGATTAACTTAATGTGAAACATTGTTTTCTCACTCAACTGTAAACAAACCAACATAAAGTTTAAGTGTATAGAGGGTATCTGCACATTTCTAAAGTGCCAATTTAAGGACTTTTTAACCTAAAAAATGGCAAATTAAACATTGTCCAAATTGTCAAATATATACATATATAGAGGCAGAAATTGTGTAAATAGCCGATCTACATGCTCACAACGCCTCGTTGTGAGCTATTTTCACAATAGAAAGTGTATATATGAAGTCGACTGAGTCGACTTGTCGACTTTTTCGTTAATGCCCTAGTACATACCTACAAACACACACACGCGCGCCATAAAAAAGACAGCGTGTATCCCTGACCCTGCGCTAGATTAAAAAATCTGTTCTTTTTGGCAAGCGACACGCCATGCAATGGTGCATACAGTGTACATATGCTCAAGGCTACTGTACTGTATATGTGTGTGTGTGTGTGTGTGTGTGTGTGTGTAGAAGCCAGCTAAGCGTTCATGCCAGTCCAGAGGAGGAAGCATCACTGGCAGGCACTGGAAATGCTACTTTTATTTGCAACGAGGAAGTGTTTGTGGCAGCAACAAACACTGTCTGGCGCAGTACTTTTATTAGCGGTACCTCTGCTCCTTTATAAGCACATAACCTTGCGTCACCAGTCTTTCCTAAGAGGAAAGCCTGGTATCAGTTTGATCCGTTCTAGGCGGAAACCACAAGCAGAAGAAGCGGCGTCGCTTTGTTTTGGTTCCCCCGTTTGTTTCCCCAATCCCTATTAAAATGCTCGAATAGCCTAGTGTACTGTAGTCTTGCCAGTCGCTACGAGTTGGATTAAAAGATGCATATACCAAACAAATCTTCCAAAAGCAAACCTACACCGCATCAAGGGGTTTATTGGGTAGGCCCTAAAAGTATGTCCTTGAGTGCAGGGGAATTATTTTGGGTTAAAACTGTTTCCGGTTTCACAGTTCCGGCCAAGGCGTAGTCCTTTAAAGACTACAGAATGACGTAGAGTGGTTTCCGCTCCCGACCGGATCAAAGCCCGGAATGTGAAGCCATCCCGGGCTTAATAAGCACATAAAGTGATCATTTGGACTAATAATTAACAGAAATGATAAAGCCCCTGTGCTGGGGTTGTGTCACACAGTGGTTCTCAAAGTGTCTTTGTGACTTTGAGAACATATATATCGGCTATTTGAAAAGAGCCAATGAGTCTTGATGCGACACCTTGTGAGCTTGTAGATTGGCTATTTTCAAAAAACAAAAAAATAATGAGTGGGGATATTCAGATGGGGAGCCACTGCGCAGCCAAATACATGTACTTTCGGGGGTCCTTGACATGAAAACGATTGAGAACCACTGGTCTCACGCGTGGGGTGTGTGTCTCTGTGTGAGCGTGTGTCACTCACCTCGAGATGCGATGTAGCACTCATGACAACTCAGGACTCCATTACGAATCCTCACGTCGGTCCCTGTGCTGGTGTCACCCAGATGTCCATCACACACTCCACACTGAGGAGGGGAGGAGAACATTTCAGTACAGAAACCTAAAGAACTACACACCCGTTAGGGGCCATTTAGAACCCCCTTAAGGAACCATGAGGGGTCCCTGGACCACACTTTGAGACCCACGTTTTATGCTCATATATGGAGATCCCAGTCCCAATGTCATCAATATTAAGCGCATATCTGGGTATAACCAGAGGTCTCCATATATGGGTAACTGGTCAGATATACATCACTGGACAGATGGCCAAGAATTGGCGCGACCCTGCCCTTTAGGGCCCTTTAGGGTGAGGTCGCATGTCGCCCTGAGGCGTCTTACTAGTTGGTAAGACCTGTGACAGAAAGGAAGTAAGGAAGGCACGATTGCATTCCAATATGGCTGCTGTGCATATAGAGGCTATTCCTAGCTTATGTTTAATGCATTTAGAACTGAGGCCAAGTCAAAAAATGCATTCTAAATCCTGACCTACGTTTTTTGAAAGAGAATATTAAAAAAAGTATTGCTATATCATCACTGTCAGGCAGAAACCTTGTATCTCCAAGTTTCAAATTTGTATGTATTTTTTTTCTCGTAAATTAAAGCCCTACTTCATCATACAAAATTGTCACACAAAAGTAGTGAAATAGCTGATCTACAAGCACACAACGGTTGTCTAGATTGATAAGCAGAATTATGATACATAATTCTGTGATTTGTGTATGAAGCTCATATGACCATATAAGATATATTATGAACTGAACTTACAGTATAGAGACCACATTTGGGTCGGATACTCTAAGCTCAGGCTAATAGATTACAGGTCATAGTAACTTTGGTTGCCCTGACTACGAAAGCATGATATACTGTATGTCGCTAGTGGAAAATTACCACTCATTGTCTTCCTTGTTATGATCTGGGAACCAATCAATGAGTCCCACGATCTTATACTGTCATAACTGTACTCTTTATATACATGTTCTCTTCCATCTTGGAAGAGAGAGAGATTTAGAAAGCTGCCACTAGGATGGTATGCTCACTGTCTGTCTTCCTTGTCTGACTCTCTTAAAATACAGCAATCTAAGATATACGTCCTTTGGTCTCTGTTTTATTTTGGTTATGGATTTTATCCATATTCCATATTTATTTCACATTAATTAATGTATTTAACAATAAGTGAAATAGCTGATCTACAAGCACACAACGGTTGTCTAGATGACATTAATACATTGTGATCAAGATAAAACAAGTCCCCTATGGCTATGTTTCATTGGCATAGCAGTAAATCTTATCTGAACTGGAGACACTTAATGACGCACTTAATGTGCATGATGTGTGTGTGTGTGTGTGTGTGTGTGTGTGTGTGTGTGTGTGTGTGTGTGTGTGTGCGTGCGTGTGTGTGCGTGTGCGTGTACCCTAAAACACTGTATGTGGAAGAACAGTCCAAGAGTGTCAATGATCATGGCAGCTCCTTTACCAAGAGGCTGAAAGCAGCCAGAACACTGCCGCTTCCCACTAACACACCTACACACACCTACACACACACACACACACACACACACACACACACACACACACACACACACACACACACACACACACACACACACACACACACACACTAACATAGCCACAAGGGGGAGACTTCATACTGCTATGTCTGGAGTACATGAATCATATTATGGCAGGAAATGGATGATTAGAAAACACAAGTTCTGCTGAGAGATTAAGTATAACGTACAGTATCAGAGTGATTACACTGTACTGTTGCTAAAGTAACTAAGTAGTTGTGCGACTCTATCTTGGCGCTCCGGTGCCGTTTCGCTCTGTGGCTTTCCACGCTGCGTGTCACCAAATACAAGTAGCTAAGTAACCGGCACTTTATTTTCAACTGACTGGGCTTTTATTGCGGGTTTCTGCCTGGAAGAATTAGTATTTTAACTTTGGGTTTTACTATTAAAGAGAAATAAAGTTCAAATCTTATATGATACAACACTGTTTTAGATTGTGTAACCGGTGGCGCTTTGTTAGGATTCTTTCTTTTTTATATGTACCATGGCAAAGATGCCTTGTAAAGGGAAATAAATAATTAAATGTACCTCTGTAACCCCCTGAAACTGTTGTTTGGTCTCGTCTCTCTCTCCGGGGTTTACAGTCCCCAAGGGTTGCTCTCTCAAGTATAGAAAACGAACCTGTGTTATTTTCAAGGAACCTTTTATGGTTTCGTTGGTTTCAACCAACTGGCGTTGTCCGGCAACACTCTTTGAATATTTGGTAATAAGTACGACACAGACAAGTAATGGTGTACTGAGATTTATTGAATTAAGGTGTTCTGAACTTGAACTTGATACTGAACTGAACCAGTTTAAACACTGGCTGTTAATGTGAGAGTTGGCCGCCTTACACATAGGATTCCAGAAGTGTAGCGCTTATTCGCTCTTGTATGAAACCGGTACTCGAAACGTTCTTAGAATTTAACATATTTTCTAAAGTAAATATGGGGGCGGCTGTGTTAAGAACGTTTCGTTGTCAAGCTCAACGTTGGGCATTTAGACCTATACATGGATAAATGGAGAAAACCTGTTTGGCCTAAACATGGAGATGTGGAGAACACTATATATGGAGATAGTCCAGTCCATCATGTCATATGGGACTACCGTCATAGACAGTAGCCATTGTTAGGCCGGAGTCAATGGCTGTCTGTCTGACTGTCTGTACAGGAAGTGATGTCACATGACATAATTTTTATGCCCATATATGAGTCATTCTGTACCACATCTCCATGATTAGGCAAACTCCACATAGAAAGGCCCTATCGCCAACCCCACAGGTGTGGGCGATAGGGCCTTTCTGTGTGGAGTTTGCATGTTCTCCCTGTGTCTCCTAGGGTTCATACCCTCACAAAAACATGAACAAACTCCCCCCAGAATGACAACAACTAGAATCGTCAGAGAAACGCTGTGGTTGGCCAGATGGTCAAGAATTGGCGCGACCTCGCCCTTTAGGGCGAGGTCGCATGTCACCCTGAGGTCGCATGTCACCCTCAGGTGTCTTACTAGTAATATCTACTGCATAGTACTGTGTTCTATCCGTCTGTCATTCAATGTTATATGAGATACATAAAAGTTCCCTGTGCAAATAAGCCGAACAGCTTACTAGGATGAGTAGGATCTCCTTTTAGTTGACCTTGTACCAGTGAACTGCACTGTCGTGAAGACAAGTCTTCAATCAATCAATCAATCAATCAGATTGACTGGATCAGATCAGATGAAGTACCCTTTAACAGCCACAAGAGGGAAACCACACACTTCTAAATGCTCTCCTACTATTATCACTCAGTCCATCATACTCTCTCTGCACGGACTCCCATCTCCTCTTGACTGAGAATACAAAAGCTCTCTATTAACCAAACTACACCCCAAATAATCATATTTGAACCCCCAGCGTTTATTCCTTTCCTTTTTTATTTATTTGTTTGTTTTCATTTTTTATTTTGTCTTTATACAGAAGTTATGGTTAGGAATAAGTTTAGGGCTGCCATAGTTTGAGGGCAAGTCTAGGAATTATTGTATTCCCTGAAAGCACCACAGTCTGTGGATGGTTTTAAAAGAGGACTAAAGACATAACTTTTTAACAAAGTGTTTATTTTTGTTAGCTACACTTCTCCCAAGCTTTATGCTCTCAGGTGATGTGTTGTTCACTCAGATCAGCGAACGGAGGGAAGCTGACAGAACCTTCCCTAAAACACCCTGGACGACGCTCCACGCGTCCCAGACTCTTCTCCCTTCCCTAGAACACCCTGGACGACGCTCCACACGTCCCAGACTCTTCTCCCTTCCCTAGAACACCCTGGACGACGCTCCACGCGTCCCAGACTCTTCTCCCTTCCCTAAAACACCCTGGACGACGCTCCACGCGTCCCAGACTCTTCTCCCTTCCCTAAAACACCCTGGACGACGCTCCACGCGTCCCAGACTCTTCTCCCTTCCCTAAAACACCCTGGACGACGCTCCACGCGTCCCAGACTCTTCTCCCTTCCCTAGAACACCCTGGACGACGCTCCACGCGTCCCAGACTCTTCTCTCTTCCCTAATAGCCTAAAGCTGCATTATGAATACTGTACAATGTATTACTAATGAATGCAATGTTGTTATTGTTTTTTTTTTTTTTTTAACAAAATAATGCTCAACAGATAAATGATGAAGAATATATTAAATGCTTTTTATTGCGAAAGCAAAAGCTCATGACAAATCTCACATTTACAGCACTCACTGGCAAAATAAAATAGATTGAAGTAAAATATCTGCAATGAATTAAAAAACAGGATGAAAATGAATGACACCAATATGTTTATGCCAATATCCTCTCCTCTCATACATTTTAAAACAGCACTTTGTAACTTTATTTAATAATTAATACATTTTAATTGTGTTCAATCTGTATGATAGAGTAGGCCTATGGTAATACAATAAAACAGGGGTCTTCAACAGGGATTCCGGGACCCCTAGGGGGTCCTCAGAGTTACGACAGGGGGTCCTCCTTTTTATATTAACAACTTGAAACCTAATGTCCATATTCTGAGAACTGTAGCCAAAAATAGCAGATCTACAAGCTCACAACGCCTGAGGCGTTGTGAGACTGTGAGAGCTTTGGTGTAGACTGTAGAGGGTAAAAATAGACTATAAGTACAGAGTGAAAGGTTAAGTTTTGATGGTTCAAGTTGTTAAATATCTGAAAACACAAATTGACATGAATCCAAAAAACACTGATGATTGTGCTGTCAAACAATGAAACTGTATGGAATCTATGAACAGGTTGTGGGGGTCCCTGCTTCATCTCTCTCTCAAGTCTCAACTAAGGGGTCATTGGCCTGAAAACGTTGAAGACCCCTGCAATAAAACATATTCAATCTGTATGATAGACTAGGCCTATTGTAATACAATATAACTTATATAATCTGTATGATAGACTAACCACTGCTGTGCTACAACTGGACAACTGAATTTCCCCCTTGGGATAATAAAGGTATCTATCTATCTATCTGGTAATACAATACCACTTTGAGCAGCAGGTGTAACAGACTGACTGCCTCAGCCTGATCACTTCAACACTCTAGTATCTCCCTCAGTACACAGGGATATCCCTTTGGTCTGATGGTTAAGATGTTAGACTTTCATGTGGGAGACCTGAGTTCAAATCCCGGGTGTTACACAGGCTGGCTCTATTAGCTCAATGGTAAATAATTCAGGAAACCAGGTTCAATCCAGGGTAGAGGAGGAAAGTTACAAAGTACAGCTTTAATGTTTTAAATTCATTTTTATCTTTGTCATTAATGTGACCCTGATTGTAGCACTTTGAGGTTTGTTTAAAATGTATTGTTCATTATAAATACAATTCATTATTACTATTTCAAACAAACACTCAACACATAAATGATGAAACACATATTAAAGTTTTTATTGCAAAAGCTAAATCTCACAGTCTTCATTGGCAAAGTAAATATATGGGTGGGTGACGTGACGTAACATTTTCGCTGTCCTCGGTGGCAAACATGTATAAATAAAAAATATATTTGTCAAAAACCTTCTGAATATTGTGCAGGACATTAAGCTTTATGTGAACTTACTCAAGATTAAAACATTTCATTCCTCATTTCTTCAGAATTTTCAACCAAACATGGCAAAACTCATATGGTGTGACTGTCCTGACCTTGTTTCTCAAAGTGGGAACTTGAATAAAACTAAGAAAAATAATTGCTAAAAATCATTTGAAAATGAATTTAGGCTAAAAAAATGTCTATTTGTGAGCCTATATCTTTTCAAAGTCAAAGCATAATGTTTTCAGTCATTTCTGATCAAAAACATTTTGTCCCCCGAACCAAAATCATTTGGTGTGACACTAGTTTGGACAAATTAAACAGGCAATTATTTGGACACCTATTGGCTAGAGAGGTCCTTCTTCTGTAAGGCTATTCAGCACTCCCAGCACAACTGCAAGACAGGTGTCTGAGGTGAGTTATGATTTTAACATTTTCATGAAATGCCATCTTGTTGAAACTTTGACAAACTCACCACTTTGGATGTATGTTGGTGTGACACCTTTTCATTAAAAAAAGCTTAAGTTATTTGAAGTTTTGGTCATATTTCCATGTAGATCTAGGTTGCTTTGTTATAGCTAGCATGCTGTTAGCATGCTAATGTGTACATAGTAGCCTCAAGGTAAACCTAAATGCAGAAAACGTAATATGGTGTGACACTTAATCATAATGGTGTGACATGTCTGCTTGTCACGCCATATGACTTGATTGTCACACCATATGATTTATACTGTATTTAACTACAGATATAACAATAAATAACAAAGTTCCATGTTTCTTTTGTACATTTAAACATTTGTTTTAAACATTTTTACATAAAATGTAATTTAGCTTCATTCAGTGATACTTCAAATTCATCAGACAGAGCAGAAACCCCTTCACAGAAACCTTAACATATTGTTTCAATCTAAACAATATTTTCTCTTTGTCTTAAACTATACATTCCATTTTCTTTTGTCAGCTGGAAAATGACAAGTGCTGAGAGAACGAGAAAGTACAGGGAGAAACTAAACAATGACCCAGCAAGGAGAGAGGAGCCAAAGGGGCGAGACTGCATTTTCTACGAAGAGCAGGAGGTTGTCTGTGGCATAGCAGAACCGCAACAAGGCAGCCGGTTTGCTACCCTCACCAAATACGACTGGCTGATGTACAATACAGTCTAAATGTATAATCTAATCTGATCTAATACTTTTGTACTTTCACTCACTGGACTGGACAGTGGACAGTGTTAAGGTAGGACCCGAGACAAAACTAGCGAAAATAGCTGATCTACAAGCTCTCAACACGTTGTGCTGCGAGAGCTTGTAGATCAGCTATTTTCGGAGTTGCGCAACCCAGCACTCTTTAGCTAGTGGAGATGTGGTGTAATGTCATGATTCCTAATTACATTTGTTCAACACAAAATGCTGTGTTCAAGTTCAGGAGACTTCGGAAAAAAGCAATTTACCTGAATGCTGAGTTCTGTTTCCACTAATTGGTGTTAATAAAATGTTGCCTTGGCTCCAAGTGTGGCTATGCGCCTTATTGTCTCTTTAGGATCCTTCTGCCATGGGCCGGCAGAAGACTTAGGTGTGCGTAGCATTCCTGTGCACATCCTCATCATCCATCTACTACTACAATTCTTTCTTATCCCATGTTAAAGCCCTACAATAATATCCTGTTCAGAAATATTAAGGCCATGTTATCCTGGGTAATTGTTTAATCAATCAGTAAAGTTCAGTACTCACTAATAGGTAGGTTAAAACACAGTTTGCTTTGACACATGAAGATATGATCATACGGTGTGACACTAAATCATTTGGTGTGACATTCCAAATAGTGAAAAATCATACCCTTATTAATGATTAAACCAAACAAATGTTTATGGATTACATAGAGAATATTATCAGGAAGAGTCACAAATATTTGTGTAATTTTAGAGAAAGTTTTGACAGAATACATTTAAAATATGTTGTAAGATCATGAACATGGGCCTCACACAGAGTGTCGATTATGAAAAAAATATACAGATATAATTAATTTTCAAAAAACTATAGTGGATCACTGGTTAGTTATGATAAAGGACTTTGATAAAGTGAGTAACTTAAGAAAGATGTACTCCATTTTCATTTTATGAACAATTATTTTCATGTCACACCATATGACGATTTTAGGCACAAGTACAACAAACTGCTGAATAAAGTCTGATTCCAATAAAATATCTAAAAACAAAATGTATTTCCATAAGGTTGAGAGTGAGTAGAACAAAAGTAAATAACTTTTATGCCTGCAATTTAAAGTTTTTTTAAAAACACATTTTTTGGGGCGTCACGTCACTGACCCATATACACATATATATATATATATATATATATATATATATTATATATATATATATATATATATATATATATATATAGTAAGTAAGTAATATATCTGCATATCTAAGTAAAATATCCAGATTTAAAAACAGGATGAAAATAAATGTACTAATTATGTTTATGATTATGCAATAATTAACATTGCACTAATAATGCCAATATTGTCTCAACTTTCTGCCACCCATTTTAAATGAGCAAAGAATTCTGCCTGTCTGGCGTTAAACCTCCAGCTTGTTTCTATGTCAGCTCAACTGTCAAAAAGCCACAGCATGAAACTGCTATTAATGTCAGCGTGACGGAGAGTGTGACGGAGAGAGTCGCAGCCCCAGCCTGAAGCCAGAAAAGTCTAGTATCTGCTCTCATTCCATAGGGATATCCCTTTGGAGTGATGGTTAAGATAATGGACTTTCACGCGGGAGACCCAGGTTCGAAGCCGGGTGGGGAGGTTCGGATTACCTCCGTTACATAAATACAAATATAATTGACCTTACATTTTATCCCCTTTTTATCCCCAATTTAGTAATTATACCAATGATTTCCTTCCCACACACGTCTCTGTGTTGTCACTGCTGTTGTATCCTACTGACTCCTCATCATTATCATTATCCAGGGCTTCATTTGAGGGGGAACAAGGGGGGACATGTTCCCCCACCTCTTTTGTTGGATCTGGGACCTTCCCTGTCAATCACAATAGTGCTGTTTGGTCTTTTATATTTCCATCCTTCCAAATAGAGATCTTTTTGGTCGCAGCATTTTTCTGTACTTTATATTTTCATGTTTTTGTTCAATATCTTGTATTGTTTCTCATGTGGTGCTTCATAGGTGACAGTGACAGAATAGACAAGCTAGACAGTATATGTCACAGTTAGTTTGAGATTCGGTTAGATTGAGAACAGGAGCGCTCATTTTTGTGCACACGGTGGAGCAGGCGCCGCCTCCTTCGGGGAACTAGGAATAATTTGACTGAGGTTAGGGTTAGGATAAGGGTTAGGTTTAGGCATAGTTTTTCTGAGGTAAGGGTTAGGATTAGGTTGAGGCATAGTTTTACTGGGGTTAGGTTTAGGTTTAGGGTTAGGATTGGGGTTAGGTTTAGGGTAAGGTTTAGGGTTAGGGTTAGGTTTAGGCATAGTAGCATTCACCAGCGTAGGACTAATGCAGTAAAATGCTCTACCACTGGGACATGAGCTTCTTCCACATCCAGGTGAACAAAAACAAGCGCTCCTTCCCCAATCTAACTGGTTACCCAAACTAACTGTAACACATACACACATACATGGTGTTGGTGTCATACAATATTGTTAACAACAACAATATAATTTTTTTTCAAATACCAGTTACTCAGATTGACCATTCCAAATTGATAGATTTACTACCAGTGTTCTGATGGGCCACATGTGCCAAATGTTGCTGCAAATCTTATACTTTAAGGTATAAATTAAGGTATTTTTGTTTGTTTTTTTGTTTCTCGCTCAACAGTTCATGCTCGCGCAGCCCAGGATCCCACAAATGAAGCACTGCCATTTTCCCCTCCCCCAGAACACGGCCCAGTTTGTGTTCACATAAAGTAGACTTCCGACAAAAGCCTGTTGCACCACGGTGGATTTACACCCACACCCTCGGAGGTGGTGGCAGGGACTTTAACATTGCACCACCCGAGTGCAACTTCTCCTTTCTAAGAGTTCTCTGTCTTATCGTCATGATTGTTATTCTGCTGTCCATCAAGCTTTTTTTCTTTTGCTTTTTTTTGTCTACTTTTTTAGAGTAGACAATTATTTTTACGGTGCCGCAATTCAGTGCTGTATCCAGCGTATGACATCTCCACGGACTCCCTGAATGGTCTCCCAGGGTCAGTGTTGCTGGATTAGTGCAGTACAGTGCACTGTAAAACCGTGAGTTCTAAGTGAACTCTGAGAGTGTACAGTTGGGTACACTTGCTACTCTCTCGTTATTCTGCTCTGTCCATCCAGCTTTTTTTTGAGCGGTGGTCACAACGCTCCTATACGTGGCCGTGTGTGTGGGTCTGTCTGTCTGTCTGTCTGTCTGTCTGTCTGTCTGTCTGTCTGCGTGTCTGTCTGTCTGTAGCCTGCAGTAACCTTTTCTGACCACACATGTTAAGGGAGGGGCGCTGTTGTTCAGGCCAGGCCAGACCAGGCGCACACACACACACACACACACACACACACACACACACACACACACACACACACACACACACACACACACACACACACACACACACACACACACACACACACACACACACACACACACACACACACACACACACACACACACACACACAGGGGGGAAGGGGGGGGGGGGGGGACCACCGCTCAGTTCACACGGGTGTGATTTTAATATATATATAAATTTAGAATAGCCAATTATTTGTACCCCCTTTTCACCCCAATGTAGTCGTTATACCAATTGACAGGCTCCGCCCCAGCCTGTAGGAATACATACAATGCCTTTATCACCTCCCCGGTCAGGCTACCCTTCCCAGAACACGGACCAATTGTGTTCACACAGACGGCCAACACAGCCGGTTGCACCACGGTGGATTCTAACCCACAACCTCCGTGGTGGTGGGCAGGGACTTTACCACTGCACCACTCAAACTCATGAATAACATTTCATTTTCCTTGCATACTGTAACTCGCTCTGGATTAAAGGTGTCTGCTAAATGCATAAAATGATAATTGTAATGCATGTATGTGTTTGTCCTTAACCTTTGACTGCTTTGCTTTTAACTTGCTTTGATTTGACCAAAGAGAAATAGAGAGATTCAAATAAAAGAGCAAAGAGTTTAAAGGTAGGGTAAGTGATATTCCTTTGTTAGAATAAGTACTGAGTAACTCTATATTCTGATAATCAGTAATCAATGCTATGGGCTGTTTGTTCAGTAACAATGCTCTCTATGTCTCTTCAGCTCTTTTATAAACAGAAAATGTAATAAAGAGCTGGAGAAATGGTAAATAGCCTGCCCTATATCAATGATTACTGATGAGGACAACTTAGTTCTTTTTACAACAAGGGTTCATATTTTAGATAGTAATTAAAGAATATAAAAGATGTGAGTTAAAATGTTTTTTGTCATTTACTCCTCTAAATTATTTCGATTTCAGTGGCTGGGGGCATGCGTACAAGTGGCTAAATATGTCTTTTTACAAAGAATAAGCCCATTCCCAAGATGCACCGCAATCCTTCATGGTCAGAGGTGACTTCTGGAGTTACTGTAACTGGCAATAAAGAAATTGCATGCTTATTGTGTCTAAAAAGACATATTTAGCCACTTGTACACATGCCCCCATCCGTACGCATGCCCCCACGTTTTAGCACGGTAAACGTGATAAAACGATAGAACGAAGCAAATGAAAACATTTTAACACACACTTTTTCTCTTCTCTAATTACAATCTAAAATGTGAACCCTTGTTGTAAAAAAAAAACAAAGTTGTCCTTTAAAGGAGTAGTTCACCCAAATAAATGAGGTATTTTCTATTAATCCAAACACAATGAAGTCTTGAATTGATGGAGATTCTTTAATCTCCATCAATAATCTAAAGCCCCCTTTCCACTGCAAGGTGGAACCAGAACTTTCCAGAAGTTAGGTCCTGCTAGGTCCTGCTCCTGAGGTAGAAGTAAACCTGAGTTCTGGGAAGCTATGGGAGGGGCCAGCAGCGCTGCTGCTCTTTTTTGGGTCCTTCCCGGTTATGTCTGGTTGTATGGAAACGTAAGCAGAACTTGGTCCCTGAACTTCAAGGTTTCTTGAAAGTTCTTAGTTCTGGAAAGTTTTAGTTCTGGTTCATCCAAGTAGTGTAAAAGGGGCTAATGTCATAAATGTGATGACTGGATGCTCTCTAGAGCCTCTTTGACAGTGGTGGAAAAAGTACTCAAATGTTTTACTTAAGTAAAAGAATCAATACTGCAATGCAGAAATACTTGTAGAGCTTGTAGATTGGCTATTTTCAAATAGCCTAGGTATAAAATAGGGCTAAAGCAGTTCATTTATGTTTAATACAAAATTATAATTTATACATGTAAAGTAACTAGTAACTAAAGTTTTCAAATAATTGTCGTGGAGTAAAAGTACAATATTTGGATCCGAGATGTGGTGGAGGGCAGCATAGTCGTTCAGAATACCAGTGACTACTGCTGTGAAATTCTAAGACAGCTAAATGACACTACTTTCTACAGAAAATTACCTTCTGACCCCACTAATCAGTTTAAAGCACTTGTACAAGAAAAACTTGAATTCTGGTTTGATAATGGGGAACTCAGTAAAGGTGAATTGACTTTTATGAGAACTGACCATCCTATTGTTGCAACATTATATACACTCCCTAAAATTCACAAATCACAAACGGTGCCTTTAGTGGGCAGGCCCATTGTAAGTGGGATAGGTTCTCTAACCAATAATGTCTCCACTTTTGTAGACTATATGCTAAAACCCTGGGTTACTTCTCTCTCCTCTTACACAAGAGACTCCAGTGATTTTATCAACAAATTAAAAGCTATTAATGTACCCTCTGATTGTCTTTTGGTCACCTTCGATGTGTCCAGCCTTTATACCAATATACCTCATAATGGAGGTATAGAGGCTGTGAATTATTTCCTAAAACAACGAGACCCTCGTGACAAACCCAGTACAACATGTACTGTATAAGTGACCTCACTGAGCTTGTTCTCACTACAAATTATTTTACTTTTAAAGATGACTTCTTTTTGCAGACTAAGGGTACAGCCATGGGAAGCACCATGGCCCCCAGTTATGCCAACTTGTACATGGGTTTATTCGAGCTCTCGTTTATTCTTAATTCTGAGGTGAACCCTTTCCACTCCAGCATCATTACTTTTCATCGTTATATTGACGATTTATTCCTATTATGGGATGATACAGCTGAAAATCTGGCTCTTTTTCATGACTACTTAAACTCTCGGGTTGAACATTTGAAATTTACTCTAGAGTATAGTGATGCTCAGATCAGTTTCCTTGATGTGCTGGTGAAAAAAGAAAGGGGTCAACTACAGACAGACCTGTATCGCAAACCTACGGATAGGAACACCTTACTTCATGGAGACAGTTTTCATCCACAACATTTGGTTAAAAGTCTCCCCATTAGTCAGTTCCACCGTGCGAGAAGGATTTGCAGTTCCAATGAGTCTTATAAAAAACAAGCAGCAAATTTGACTGAGAGATTTCTAACAAGAGGGTACAGAACAGAATGGATTAACAATGCAGCAAAACGTTTTGAGTCAGCCACACAGGAGGAATGCCTGAACCCCACAAGACGCACAAAACAAAAAAATTATTCTCCTCTGTGTATTACCAGATATTCCCCATTGGGTTTTGAGTTTAGAAAAATCCTTCTCAAACACTGGCATATTGTGGAGACGGATCCTAAACTGAAAAATCAAACCTCGGTTCGAAGTGGAGCGGTGAATTTGAGCAGCTGTACCCTATGTGAGTGAGTGAGTGAGTGTAAACTGTGCCTGTGAGTGAGTGGTGAGTGTGCCTGGCCTGCACAAAACAGCGCCCCTCCTTTAACTAGTGTGTTGTGTGTGGCCACTCAAGGTATTGCCCAGGCTACGGACACGGCCAGCCAGCCAGCCAGCCACCCAGCCAGCCACCCAGCCAGCCACCCAGCCACATACCCACGGATATACCTGTTCATTGGGAGCGCTTTCACCGCTCCAAAAATGTGTTCACAGGGCCCCCTAAACTGATCTTTAGACGGTCCCCTACTATCAGAGACAAACTTGTGCGCTCTAATATTCCTTCTACAAAACAGACTTTCCTTTCAGACATTCCTCCTGGTAACTATAAGTGTTCAAACTGTGTTCAGTGCACATATACGACCAAAACTAAAGTGTTCACTCATCCACACAGTGGCAAAGAAATGACTATACATGGAGCTATTACTTGCTCAACAACTTTTGTTGTCTATCTCATTAAATGCCCCTGTGGATTGGCCTATGTTGGCAAAACTAGTAGAGCCCTGTGTACCAGGATCAGTGAACACAGAAGCAACATAAGATGCGGTGATGAGCGCAACCCTGTGGCAGCCCATTTCAAACAAAAGGGCCACAGCATCACCTCTCTTAGATATTGGGGTATAGAAAAAGTTAACAGACCACCGCGTGGTGGAGACCACAATCGTCTCCTACTACAACGTGAGGCTTTTCTATATCTTTACGCTCAATACTATGGCCCCTCACGGCCTTAATGAGGAATTTGACATAAAACCATTTCTGGTCTAGCTTTTTCTTTTTGTTTCAAAAAGTGTTTTTTAATATTTTTAATATTTTAATCTTTGTTAGTTCCGCATAGGCATCAAGTCTGATGCCATATGCCTTATGCCATTAATGTCCATATGTGTCCATAACTTGAATTTTACTTCATTTTGTACTATTTGTATGGTTTCTTGTTTACTGTTTTTACTCACAAGTGGTTTATTTTGCAGTTTATTTCCTTACTCTGCATTACTGAGAATACTACTATCTTTAACCCCCCCATTCTCTGATTTACTATAAAATGTTAATGTTACCTATGTATAGGCTAGACACTGTCAATCAGCAGCCTTCTCTGGTAATTTGGGTGGGTTTCACTGCCACACACCCACTGCTATGAGTACTTAACATTTGTATTTCCTGTATGATACCATGCCTGAAGAAGACCCGCACAGGGTCGAAACGTTGCTAAATAAAACAATACAGGACTCATGTAACTGATAATTATAAATGCATTTAAATAAATACATTTAACTGTGTTTAACCCTAACCCTAACTGATTCAGTGTATTTTTGACCCCATGGTGATGAAACCCCAGGCGGCATGCCCTTGAGCAAGACACTGATTATAAACATTATAACTCATAAAGGTACACTTACCGGTACATATAACTATATATACATGTAACTGTACCTCCTAATACCTTTATAGCAAGACACTGATCCTAAATAGCATTAACTCATACCTAATACAAATAATGATAACAGAACACGATGTGACGCAGAGCATTCTGGGTAAACACCTCCACCCAATATTATCCCTGTCAGTCAGTAGGCCTTCGATGACACAGATAAGTGTGAGAAAAGTTTAACTGGCCTCCCAGCATGTGCACTTCTACTACCGGGAGCTCAGACTCACTCCCTAGCTTCCATTAGAACTACAGACTCACTCCTTAGCTTCCATTAGAACTACAGACTCACTCCCTAGCTTCCATTAGAACTACAGACTCACTCCCTAGCTTCCATTAGAACTACAGACTCACTCCTTAGCTTCCATTAGAACTACAGACTCACTCCCTAGCTTCCATTAGAACTACAGACTCACTCCCTAGCTTCCATTAGAACTACAGACTCACTCCTTAGCTTCCATTAGAACTACAGACTCACTCCCTAGCTTCCATTAGAACTACAGACTCACTCCCTAGCTTCCATTAGAACTACAGACTCACTCCTTAGCTTCCATTAGAACTACAGACTCACTCCCTAGCTTCCATTAGAACTACAGACTCA
This sequence comes from Nannobrachium achirus, assembly GCF_963921795.1. NCBI lineage: Eukaryota > Metazoa > Chordata > Actinopteri > Myctophiformes > Myctophidae > Nannobrachium > Nannobrachium achirus. The sequence continues at coordinate 9,439,351 of NC_137812.1, forward strand.
CTCCCTAGCTTCCATTAGAACTACAGACTCACTCCTTAGCTTCCATTAGAACTACAGACTCACTCCCTAGCTTCCATTAGAACTACAGACTCACTCCCTAGCTTCCATTAGAACTACAGACTCACTCCTTAGCTTCCACCGTGGACTGAAGACTCACCTCTTCAGACTCCACCTAAATCCATAGCACTTACTACCCTCAATGACCATTCATGTATTATTTTTTTGTATTAAAAAGGCGCTTGGTCTACCTATGTTCTTAGATTACTATTGCTGTGCATTTGATGTATTGATGTATTATCTTGCATATTGTAAATCACTCTGGATTAAGTTGAATTAAATGCCTGAATTGTAAATAATAACAACAACAGGATGGTACAGTATAGGATGATAAGACAGAGAACAGAGAGAAAGCAGAAGTTATTTCTATAACTGTGATGTTGACATGCTGAGTCATGCTGTGGCTTTTCTTCCAGTGTGACATTATTAGAAGTGTGATAAATAATGGTGTGAAACACAAAGCACAATAATCTGCTGACACTGAATATATGAGGCTGGAAGCTGAGAGGATGTTGATAGAATACTTATAGGTGCTTGGTCTAAGTATGTTTGTCTTAGATTAACCTTCTAGTTCTATGCATTTGATGTATTACATTGCTTACTGTAAGTGTCTCTGGATTAAGAGTGTCTGCTAAATGCCTAAACAGTAAATTGTAATCCAGTGCATGTTATTGTAATGAAGCCATGCAGATATCTATCTTATAACAACACTCACGTGTACTAGGGCTGTCACGATTATGACATTTTACATGACGATTGATTGTCACTCAAATAATTGCGATTAACAATTTAATTGTGTTTTTGTGTTTGGCATGATATAGGCTTAGAAGTTGTAGCCTCGTAAACCAGACTCAAGATAGGAGGAGTCAAGTTTACAAGGCTATAGAAGTTGTACATGGCAGATATGACACATAACCTATACAAAGAAATGACTGACATATTTGACAACTTTATACTTAAAAAATTACATTGATAGTGGAAATAGCCGATCCATCATGTCTCCTTGTAGTGGACACTGTCTCCTTCACAGGAGCAGGACACCCTCATGGACCCTTGGGACAGACACTCAGAGGACAGCTGAGGACCAGACACTGGAGCTGGAGGAGACACAGTGAAACACAGTGGAAGACAAGACGTTAGACTGAAGGAAGATCAGACATTATTATCACTAGCACTATTACCAGTAAAGGTCTTTGCACACAGGTGCTATTTTCAACCGTTGCGATTTTTCAACGCTGGGAACGCTCCCGTTTTAATCAATGAAGGGTGCTCCACTGCCGACGTCAACGCCAACGTCGGACGCTCAAATTCGCCCCGGTTAATTTTTTGACGGCTTCCGATGCCGGCACGACGACATCATTTTGGTGGAGCCCTAGCCTTGCTGTACAGCAGTGTTTCTCAAATGGGGGTACGTGTACCCCTAGGCATACGCAGGGGTACCTGTAAGTGAGAAAAGAAAACTAGAAAATGGGAATATGTATTTAGTGTTACATTAGCACAACTATTATTGAATAGAAAGCAATGTTTATTTTGCCATTATTTATTTGAAACATATTGGCATGGGAACTGGACTTTTGATGTCAATTTTCCCAGCAAAAAGCTGTATTCAGGAGAAGGGGGACTTGGCTTCAGAAATCACTATAAGGGGAACTGCAGCCAAAAAGGTTTGAGAACCACTGCTGTAGAGTGTAGTGTCATCCATACAGTAACATCCAGAATGTACATGAGCTGGTTCCCTTAAAAGGGGGGGTTCAGGGAATTAAGCTATTTGTATGAGCTGCTATCACTACTCAGAGATGTGTTTGACTTACAGTACTTTGTCTTGGTTCCTATTTCTACTGAGTCTTTTAGTTACATCGAATACAATATTTTTATATTCATCTATTTTGACCGAGTTCTCCCCCAAAATGACCTTTTTCTATTGATTACTCACCCCATGGAGACATCAGAGTTCAATAATATTATTTAGCTTTTGTCACATTCTTAAAGGTGATACACCATGAAATTTCACTTTTCCTATTTTAAAACCTTTTTTTGGGGTCCCACTAGCTAGCACCTTCTATCCTCACAAAGTCCCATTTCTGACCGTTGTGTCTTTCTCTGGTTTTGGGAAGGTGGAGGTTAAAAGCATCCCACGGGTTCTCAAAACAGGCTATCCAGATTTGCTGCCGATTGTGAAAGGCCAAAGGTGGTACTGCAGCTGAAAATGCTCTGAGAGCCATTCAAAAATGAGAGGCTCTCTATTCAGGAGTGGTAATTTAGCCTCAAACCTTTTGAAAAACGTGTTTGGGACATAAACAATATGACATAAATACTTTTTAAATGCATGGTGTATCACCTTTAAAACAATGATTTGAGGATAATCTTTGTGTCTCCATAGGGAACCACTGCTGGTCAGTTATTGTCTGGTCTTAGGAATGTGACAAAAACCAAAAATATCATGGTGTCAGTAATCAATAGAAAAACCCTACAGTATGTACTGTGATCCTCTTACTATTTATACATCTTGAAGTGTTTATATTGTGTTGGGGTCTTTTTGCATACACAGGACTTTAACATCACATTGTAAATAGTGTAAATATGTTGTAACTTTATACATTGACATGTTGTAAACCCCTTCAATAACTTGTACCACTAATAAATACATCTGTTATGTTTAGATTGTAAACCTTCTAAGAGATGTAAGAGATGTATTTATTTAGGAGTCTTATCTTTATAGTGTTATCTTTATAGTGTAAACTATAGTGTAAACTAGTGTAAACTATAGTGTAAACTAAGTAAGTAAGTCTTGCCGAGCCAAGGGGCCCACATGGCAGAGTCTATCTCCTGTTCCTGTAGCGTGAGGCAGAATGATGTACATGACGTGATGGACATGATGCTAGTGCAGTATGTCACAGGGACTTACCCCCAATCCAACCCTTGACGATGAGTGCCAAGCAAGGAGGCACTGGGTCCCATTTTACAGAGTCTTTGGTATGACCCCACCGGGGATCGAACACCGACCTCCCAGTCTCAGGGCGGACACTCTAACCACCAGACCACTGAAACACTGCATGGTCTGCTGCTTCTGTCTGTTAGATACAACCACATCAGATAGGTCATCTAGTGCTTCTGTCTGACACAGAGACACACATCAGAGAGCTTTAGACCTCACTATTCTGTTCCTTTGTCATCCATGTTCACATTAACATTATACATCATCTATGATCACATAATTAGTATTTATGACTGATTAGATTCTACTCTGTTCAACACTGTCTGTCATTTCTGCTGCCCCATAAAGTGAGTTCAAGAGCTGACCGCAAAGCAACACAAATAATTATTGGCAAGAGAACAATAGTCAATACACAGAACACTGAATCCCTGCTTGAAAATACAATGTGTGTTTATTGTGTCTGTATGGAACTACATGCACTGTATGGAATATCTGATCTTCTGGTGCCATGGCATTGGTCCAACATCTCATTGTTCCTACATCACATTAGTCAGAATCTGGTCAATGTTAACCTGGTGAACATACTATGCCTAAACCTAAACCTAACCCCAACCTCAGTAAAACTATGCCTAAACCTAAACCTAAAACCTAACCCTAACCAAATTAGGACTACTCACCAGTTAAGAGTGGGGTGGCTCAGAGTAGATGACAGAGTACAGCAACTTGCAATGGGCCTGGTGTACAAGATACACTACACCTCCAAGATACCCATGTACCTGACTAAATACTGGTGTACAAGATACACTACACCACTAAGATACCCATGTACCTGACTAAATACTGGTGTACAAGATACACTACACCACTATGATACCCATGTACCTGACTAAATACTGGTGTACAAGATACACTACACCACTAAGATACCCATGTACCTGGCAAAATACTGGTGTACAAGATACACCACACCACTAAGATACTCATGTACCTGGCAAAATACTGGTGTACAAGATACACCACACCACTAAGATACTCATGTACCTGGCAAAATACTGGTGTACAAGATACACCACACCACTAAGATACTCATGTACCTGGCAAAATACTTTAAAAATGTTAAGGACGTCCACAATTACAACACCAGAGGCAGCGCCACAGATCACGTTCAACCCAAAGTCAACTCAAACAAAGGGTCAAACTCGTTCTTCTGCTATACAACCAAAATGTGGAACGACCTACCGAAGGCCTTAAAGGAGTGTGGTTCCATAGCATCCTTTAAAATCGCCCTGAAAAACCAATTACAGGCAGCAGCCGTTCGCAACTGGCAATAACAAACCTAGACCAGCTTCCCCTGACCCTTCTTTGTATTTACCTACTGTATATATATATTTTTTGCACTGTTTATTTTATTTGTATTTACTTTTTTTACTATATCTACTGCATAGTACTGTGTTCTATCCATCTGTCATTCAATGTTATATGAGATACTTCAATGGTTTCCTGTGTAAATATGCCAAGTGCTTTCCTAGGATCTCCTTTTAGTTGACCTTGTACCAGTATACTGTACCGTCATGAAACTGTACCTTTTACTATGCAAACTTCTAATAAAGTCTTCAATCAATGAGATGTAGGACTTATGGGCAGTCCCCGCCATTCTAGGGCTAGGCTAATTAGGTAAGTAGGCTAGGGTATAGAGTATATTATATGTGCTTGTTAAAAGTAATGAAACATTTTGACTTTAAGCAATCTGAGAGATGTATTAATGTCTTGTCACCTGTGGTGCTTTGATGCAATCTTTGTTGTTTTTAGATTATTAGATATAAATGATAATCACATGTTTAGTGTATTTAAGGCTCAGTGTTAAACCACCCAACTGACACACACTGCATCTTTAATTAAATTAACTCATAAATAACTCTGCTCACTTCACACTAGGTTTGTTTTTACCTTTACTTTGTAGATTTTTTTGGTTTTTCAGAAGCTTCATGGATGCTCTGCTGTCAGCAGACCTGTAATGAATATATAAATAAAGTGGAATTATAGTAAACTGAATTGTTGTTTGCACATGAAGCTTGTGGGTCCTTTAATGTGTTTGACCTGTAGATGGCAGTGTAACCATACAACGGCACAACCATACAACGGCCCATCCAGGTGTAAGTTAAACAGAGCCTAGAATTATTGAATGCTTTAACCAGTGAAAAATAGCAGATATACAAGCTAACAGCGCTCTGCGAGCTTGTAGATCTGATATTTTTGAAAAAGTCGTGAAAATGTGTGCAAATCTAGTATTTTCAAAGCGAACGTTTGTAACTCAAATTTTGCTTCTGGGTGGTCCTTGGAACTAAATATTTTGAGATGGGGGTCCGTGGCCAAATAAATATCATTTTGGGGGTCCTTCACATGAAAAGGTGTGAGAACCACTGACATAGTAGTCTCTCAAGAACAGACTAACTGAGCTCCATTTAAGTGAAAAGGACCTTTTTTTGACGATGGCTGGCCAGATTGCTGACATATAGAAACGTAGGTTTTTCAAAAGAACCTTAGAAGCATTCAAAAGACACTTTCAGAATCGGGTCAAAATTCTAATTTCCACTTAAAAAAAATAGCAGATCTACAAGCTCGCAGCGCGGCACTTGGTGCCGCGCTGTGAGCTTGTATATCTGCTATTTTTCAATAGTTAAAGCATAAAATAATGATACCCAATAATGTGTACCCGTTCTGAATGGGTTAAACATCACCACCATATCGATACATCTGGACAAAACTCATACAATAGAAGTACCTGTAATAACTGTTACTGTCAACATACCCCCACTGTCGAAAGATATGGCTTTCAAATCAGCCTTTCAACCCAGATTTCCCATAACTTTAGATCAAGTTGAGGATAATCGTCTTTTCACTGCTTAAATGCTGGATGCAACATATTATTTGTGGGTCGTTTAATGCTGAAAGACAGATTACCACACACTTGCATCCTGTTATGTAGAGACACAGATGGGGCAATTCTGGTTGAAATGAAAAACAACAAATGCAGCAGTAACTTGGTCACTCAGGAGACAGTAGTTGTGTGGAATTGAATCAGAGCTGTATTCAGGGTCCCCACACATCTTTACCAATTCATTTCCAAAACTTTCCAAGACTTTTCCAGAATATTTAACCCGATTTCCAGGACTATATAACAATAATTCAGCTCACTTACTCCTATGCACAATGCCCAAAGACAGGTAGTGTATGCCAGTGGTTCTCAACCTTTTCAGACCGTGACCCCCGAAATAATCATATTTGAACTGGGGACCCCCCCACCCTGACGAGCACTAAGAGTAGAGGAATTTTGTATAACACGGTTTTATTGTGAAAATAGTCAATCTGCATGCTCACAACGCGAGGCGTTGTGAGCATGTAGATCTGCTATTTTCACAATTTCTGCCCCTATATGAGACAATTTGGCCAATGTTTAATTTGTCGTTTCAGAGGTATTAACAAAATATAAATAACAAATCAATAAACAAAGACAATGCATAGCTATTTTTTCCAGGACCTTCCAGGACCCTTGATCAATTCTAAAACTTTTCCAGTACGGGAAAAATATTTTTCTAATTTCAAAACATTTCCAGGAATTTCATGACCGTGGGAACCCTGTGTATATACCGTCCCCTTCAGAAGGCACAATGGGCTCTTGAGAGGTGGCACGCCAAAAGACCTCTTGCACCAATCTGACAGAGAGAGAGAGAGAGCCCCCAGAATTAACTAGTTTAATTTTGTAAGAGAAAGTATGGAATGGAAATGATCAACCGTTTGGTGCATCTCTAACCTTTGAAAGAAGGGTTATAAGAATGTATAATGCTTTCTTACTATGATGATTATTATCATTATAGTGTAAAAATATTAATGTTGATTTAGACTAGATTGGGAACATTGATATGCACTTTGAACACTTTTGCCCTTTTCTGTAAAAGCCTTTATTTCTTTAATATATTTACCTGCGAAATAAATCATCCTAAGATCTTATTTTTATAACAAACATTATGAAAAGTATAGCCATAAAGATCTGCTTAAATATTGTGTGTTGAACCTATAATCTAATGGTGGCCTAACTTGATTCAAAGGTTTAGTTAATATATATATATATTTTTTAAAACACCTCCTTGGATCTAATGATCCTAGATTCAGGATAACTACTCTGATACCACAGCACCAGTCACAGAGGTTCAAAGGCAGAGGTTTCTGATGAAATTAGGAGGGACAGAGATGGATGTAGTTACATTTCAGAGAATCCTGTATGTGTATGGGATTGTGTGGCTTAATAAGAGTACGTGAAATATAATAACAATTACTGTTAACGTCAACATAAGATAACTAAAATTATCCACTACAATAATATGTCTGAGTCATGTATGTACATGAGAATAAAACCTTATTTTCTGTTTTATAACACTAATAATAATAATAATACAAAACATGGCTCTATAGCAGTGAAAGATCATCCTAGAATGTAAAACAACAGTCAACGTGTGCTGAAAACAGCAATAGAGACTGTTCTACCAGAGCCTAGAATGTCTGTGATCTCACATATAACACTGTGTGTAATATGGGTTAGGGTTAGGGTTATAAATACACAGCCATAGATCTGTCCTATCCGCGTACAGTTAGCAGACTTTATCCCACGGTAACAAAGTTCTCTGCATTGCGTGTGCTGTGCACTGAATCAATTCCTAAGGTGTGGAGTCAGGTCGGTTGAGGCAGAAAACGTGTGTTTAGTAAAATATCTCCACTTTTCCATGAGCTGAACACGAACACCATTCTCTGTCAGCGACGGAGAAAGGGGCTGAAATGACTGAACATATGAAAACTTCCTTTAGGAAAGCACGTGTGACGCATAAACGTATGCTTTGAGACTGGTGTGAGGTAATTAATAACACCACCTGCTGATTGTGTGCCCCGTACGTTTGTGCTTCCTAAAGGAGGAGGTTTAGATGCATTCTAACATTCAGTCCTGCACTCATTCTGGTGTTCAAGTTTATGACGAGACCTGATCAAGTGGAGACCACGTCAGCCATCGTCATAGTAACTACAGATGTTGTACACGGAGCTGTTATTTTATTTCAGATCTCAATGTCAACATACCGTATTGATTGTTGATTGGATGAAGAGAGACGTCGGTCAGAAGGACGTCACGTTGAGTTGTGGAACTTCCTTCTACGCTGTTGACAAACAGGAAGACAACCTCTTCTTCCTGTGAAGGAGATCCATATCACAATAAAAACACAATATAATAAAAATACAAAATAAAATAAACAGACTTCCATCATGTTCAGTTATGAACATACAGTACAGACAGGTACACCAGTGGTTCCACTGACAAGAGGACAATCTGACAGAACTATGTATAACAGGGGTCTTCAATGTATTCAGGCCAAGGACCCCTATGCTGAGAGAGAGATGAAGCAGGGACCCCCCAATATATAGTGTATACAATTGTGTTGCAGATTGAAAATGTTAGTAGACTTTAGACAGCTAGTCTTGTTTGACAGCACTATCAGTGTATGTTGGATTAATGTGTATTTTCAGACATTTAAGTCAATACTTAGTGTTGAGAACCCGGACATGTCCATACCCGGGGTCAGAGGAATGGCCGCTCGCCAGGTGGAGAGTTTAGGACATGATGAAATGAGGTTTATGATGTAGTAATATATCTGATTAAATAGGTAGGGATGTGTGTTTCTTAAAAATACACATCTGAGAAACCCAATGATAATAATGTTCACTGTTGTAATTGAGTTATCAGAGTATTGCATGCAGTTACACTGTAAGGTTGGAAACAACGAATTGACATTGTGCACGAACAGACAACGAAATATTAAGTGATACTGTGGGGCTTTGCTCATCTTGTAACTTCCTGTATGTACTGTCTGTCTCCTCTGAAAAATGTTCCACACAGCCCGTGAAGCGAGTGATTGCACTATATTCATTATAGTGTAAAAATATTAATGTTGATTTAGACTAGATTGGGAACATTGATATGCACTTTGAACACTTTTGCCCTTTTCTGTAAAAGCCTTTATTTCTTTAATATATTTACCTGCGAAATAAATCATCCTAAGATCTTATTTTTATAACAAACATTATGAAAAGTATAGCCATAAAGATCTGCTTAAATATTGTGTGTTGAACCTATAATCTAATGGTGGCCTAACTTGATTCAAAGGTTTAGTTAATATATATATATATTTTTTTAAAACACCTCCTTGGATCTAATGATCCTAGATTCAGGATAACTACTCTGATACCACAGCACCAGTCACAGAGGAGGACCACTGAATTGGTTCAAAGGCAGAGGTTTCTGATGAAATTAGGAGGGACAGAGATGGATGTAGTTACATTTCAGAGAATCCTGTATGTGTATGGGATTGTGTGGCTTAATAAGAGTACGTGAAATATAATAACAATTACTGTTAACGTCAACATAAGATAACTAAAATTATCCACTACAATAATATGTCTGAGTCATGTATGTACATGAGAATAAAACCTTATTTTCTGTTTTATAACACTAATAATAATAATAATACAAAACATGGCTCTATAGCAGTGAAAGATCATCCTAGAATGTAAAACAACAGTCAACGTGTGCTGAAAACAGCAATAGAGACTGTTCTACCAGAGCCTAGAATGTCTGTGATCTCACATATAACACTGTGTGTAATATGGGTTAGGGTTAGGGTTATAAATACACAGCCATAGATCTGTCCTATCCGCGTACAGTTAGCAGACTTTATCCCACGGTAACAAAGTTCTCTGCATTGCGTGTGCTGTGCACTGAATCAATTCCTAAGGTGTGGAGTCAGGTCGGTTGAGGCAGAAAACGTGTGTTTAGTAAAATATCTCCACTTTTCCACGAGCTGAACACGAACACCATTCTCTGTCAGCGACGGAGAAAGGGGCTGAAATGACTGAACATATGAAAACTTCCTTTAGGAAAGCACGTGTGACGCATAAACGTATGACCGGTGCTTTGAGACTGGTGTGAGGTAATTAATAACACCACCTGCTGATTGTGTGCCCCGTACGTTTGTGCTTCCTAAAGGAGGAGGTTTAGATGCATTCTAACATTCAGTCCTGCACTCATTCTGGTGTTCAAGTTTATGACGAGACCTGATCAAGTGGAGACCACGTCAGCCATCGTCATAGTAACTACAGATGTTGTACACGGAGCTGTTATTTTATTTCAGATCTCAATGTCAACATACCGTATTGATTGTTGATTGGATGAAGAGAGACGTCGGTCAGAAGGACGTCACGTTGAGTTGTGGAACTTCCTTCTACGCTGTTGACAAACAGGAAGACAACCTCTTCTTCCTGTGAAGGAGATCCATATCACAATAAAAACACAATATAATAAAAATACAAAATAAAATAAACAGACTTCCATCATGTTCAGTTATGAACATACAGTACAGACAGGTACACCAGTGGTTCCACTGACAAGAGGACAATCTGACAGACCCCTATGCTGAGAGAGAGATGAAGCAGGGACCCCCCAATATATAGTGTATACAATTGTGTTGCAGATTGAAAATGTTAGTAGACTTTAGACAGCTAGTCTTGTTTGACAGCACTATCAGTGTATGTTGGCTTAATGTGTATTTTCAGACATTTAAGTCAATACTTAGTGTTGAGAACCCGGACATGTCCATACCCGGGGTCAGAGGAATGGCCGCTCGCCAGGTGGAGAGTTTAGGACATGATGAAATGAGGTTTATGATGTAGTAATATATCTGATTAAATAGGTAGGGATGTGTGTTTCTTAAAAATACACATCTGAGAAAACCAATGATAATAATGTTCAATGTTGTAATTGAGTTATCAGAGTATTGCATGCAGTTACACTGTAAGGTTGGAAACAACGAATTTACATTGTGCACGAACAGACAACGAAATATTAAGTGATACTGTGGGGCTTTGCTCATCTTGTAACTTCCTGTATGTACTGTCTGTCTCCTCTGAAAAATGTTCCACACAGCCCGTGAAGCGAGTGATTGCTAGAGAAGCGCTTAACCACAAGCCACCTGGGGTTATAGCGGGGGCATAAAGACAGGCATACTGTAGAGTATGAACTTTGACAAAAAGAGTTGTGTCACTCAATGTTGCATCATGATGGAAAAAGTATCTTTGCCTCCGTCCTGCCGATCTCGCAGGACGGCTAACTGTCACGTACACTCTGAACGGATGGGTGGGGGGGGGGGGGGGGGGGGGGGGCTGTGCCGCCCCCCATGCATCTCTGAGGTATAAAATGGAAAGCGCCTAAAATACAATCTCTCTTCTTTTGGTTCAGACAGACAAGGAAACTATATTTTTACTGTGTTGCCTTTTGTTTTATTTTTGTACTCTTTTCTCTTTAATAAAACAATAAAAGCCCTTTTTACTTGGGAACCAAATACTGTGTTGCGCTGCTGCTCCATCCTCGGTCAAAGGTCATCTGCCATTTCTATCTCTTTGTAGGATTATTTCTGAGTTTGGGTGAGTCAAGATATACTGTATTATCTAGATTTTCATAGCCAAACGGTTTAGTCTGTTGTCATTTTAACGGTCTTGCATCGTCCTGTCCCTCTGGGAGCTCAGGACGGCTGCTGGTCAGCAGGCGGCGGAGGGGGGCTTTGCTCTCAGGAGAGCGAGGTTTACCCGGCCTGGTGATCACCGGTGGGAGCTCTAAATCCAAACAGAGGGATTTGGATTGCGAGACCAGCGTGGCTGAAACAAAGCCTGCACTCTGATTATCACAGGTGGTAATCTTTAGTACAGTGATACTGAGAAGGGAGACACGGAGAAGAAAGTGTGTCAGGATACACTCTCTCGCAGGTGCATAAAAACATCCTTCATTCATTGAGTGTCAGAAACAGCTCTGTTCTCATCCATGTGTAAAGTCACTTTGCTCGGAGATAACTCAGTCTTTAAAGAGTGCGACAGGAGTAGATTATGAGACGTTGATGCAGTGGTGTTTTTACTTGGTCTACTCTATGACGATAAAGTAGCCCTTTAAATACATCAGACGAATTCAGCCGAAGCACAGATATAAGTGAACTGTGGTGTGTGTGACCCCATAGTTGTAAAAGGAAATCCCCTCAGCCGATTGTAGTAGCGCACAGTCGTGGTCTGAGCGTGGGGTAAGTCACCAGTGAACCCCTGAAGTCACCGCTCAGCAGCAGAACAGTATTGTAAACCCGACCGCATGAGGTGCTGGTGTGCTGTGAGCTGGGGCGTGTGCCTGTCGGGGGGGTCATTTGGCTGGCTTATTCTCAACACTTAGTCTACTCTTTTCCCTCTGCACCAAAACTCTTTGCCAGGAATAGACGATCTACAAGCTCTCATTGTCACAGTCTGGGCCTGGCCCTTGCCCGTCCCATGTTTCTACCACACTTTGCTCGCCCCCTCCCCTCCTGTGAGTACCTGATTGACAATCTGAACTCCTCCCTGCTTCACAGCTGTGAGCTGTTCCTGATTCAGAGACTATTTAATCCTCCTTGTACCTGCTCTCTGTGCTGGATCATTGTATTTCTGTCTGTTCCTCAGTTGGGTGTGTTGTACTGTAGTGTTTGTTTCCAGTGTGTGCTTGTGTTTATGATTTAAGTTAAGTAAAGTCTTCGTTAACCTGTCCTCCGTGGTTTCCTGCCTTTACTTTGAGTTCTGCATTTGGGTCCTCACCACCGCCACACCAGATCATGACAGAATGATCCAGCCATCTTGGACCCAGCGGAACTCCCAGCCAGAGAGAGCCCCTGTCTCCCCACCGTGTGAACTTCCTGGAGGTCCTCGTTCCTCTCCTTCTGGGCCGGTGTCTTCTGACTGTGTAGCGGTTTCCCTCTGCGGCCCCTGTCTTCTGGGGTTCTCCTGCCCAGCGCCACCCCGATCCCAGGATGCGACGTCTCGTTGGGGTGTCCCTCGTCTACGTCTTCGCCAGGGGCCCCAGCCGTTGGGCCGTCGCTCGGTGGTGGTCCGCCCGGGCCAGTGACGCAGTGCCCCGCAGTCCAGTGACACGGAGCGCCCGCTGCTGCTTGTGCCCTCTGCTCCACTCAGTGCCAGAGCCCTGGCAGCTACCCCTCTCTCCCCCCTGTGAGGATCTCCGCCCCTGTGGCCTAGTTCGGTACCCCCTGTCCCCGTCCTGGGACGTCTGGAAGCCGTCCCTTGGAGGGGAGGTACTGTCACAGTCTGGGCCTGGCCCTTGCCCGTCCCATGTTTCTACCACACTTTGCTCACCCCCTCCCCTCCTATGAGTACCTGATTGACAATCTGAACTCCTCCCTGCTTCACAGCTGTGAGCTGTTCCTGATTCAGAGACTATTTAATCCTCCTTGTACCTGCTCTCTGTGCTGGATCATTGTATTTCTGTCTGTTCCTCAGTTGGGTGTGTTGTACTGTAGTGTTTGTTTCCAGTGTGTGCTTGTGTTTATGATTTAAGTTAAGTAAAGTCTTCGTTAACCTGTCCTCCGTGGTTTCCTGCCTTTACTTTGAGTTCTGCATTTGGGTCCTCACCACCGCCACACCAGATCATGACACTCATCACCTCGCAGCGCGAGGCGTTGTGAGCTTGTAGATCTGCTATTTTTGGCTAATGTGCCACTCAGATTAGGGATGCTAGGGTTGAAGTGGTTCATGTAAAAAACATGATCCTATCACACAAAGATTTGGCGGCCCCCCTGTAGTAACTCTGAGGACCCCCTAGGGGTCCCGGACCCCCTGTTGAAGACCCCTGACGTATAGGGTTACTTATGACAGCAATGATGTCATTAACACTCAGATGTCCTACACATAAATCTGTACATAAGATTGTGCAGCACAGCAGGAGGAGGAGGAACCCCAACATTTACAATCATCTGGAGCTTCTTGGAGCTCTCAAATCTTTGTGTGATATGATCACGTTTTTTACATGAACCACTTGAACCCTAGCATCCCTATTCCGATTGGAACATTAAAAAATAGAAGATCTACAAGCTCACAATGCCTCGTGCTGCGAGGTGCTGTGAGCTTGTAGATCGTCTATTTCTGGCAAAGAGTTTGGTGTAGGAAAAGAGTAGATTAAGTATTGACAGTTCAAGTGGTTAAATGTCTGAAAATACACATTAATCCAACATACACTGACAGAGCTGTCAATCAAGCTGTCTAAGAAATCTACAAACATTTTTAATCTGCAACACAATTGTATACAATATACCGTATATTGGGGGGTCCCTGCTTCATCTCTCTATCAGCAAAGGGGTCCTTGGCCTGAACACATTGAAGACCCCTGTCATAGAGTATAAACCCAGATATTAAAACACAGAACAGACATCATGGTCACAAGATTAACTTGAGACCTCACAGTTTAATACAGTTGTTTCTACACTCTCTCACCATCATCATCATCATCTATAGTTCCTTATGTCTTCTATTTAGAAATAGTAATGATACATGATAAGAGTCAGATAGATAAATAAATAGTTTGTTTATAAGGTGATCAATGGTTTATGGTGGTAATTTATATTGACCATCTGTAGACTGCAGAGGGCGAGGTGAGTCATTACAATCATTTCCCAGCATGGAGAACAGTCTTTCAAAAACACAACACATCCTTTAATTCAATGAGCAGAAAAATGGTTGTCTTTATGTTTTACTACAGTTGGAGACACATTGTCTGTCCTGGTGAAGGTCGAATTACATTTCTTTTTGCCAGTTCTTGACAGAGTGCTGGTCTTTGCATTTGATTTTATTATCAGAGACCCCCTTTTTTACTACAGTTGGAGAAACATTTAAAATTGAATGGTCAATATAATCACATCAGTGTAATGTGGCTTTTCAGACACTTTGGGGCATATGTATTCACTCCATACAGTAACTGGTCACGTTGATGGCAGAAAACGCAATTATAAATAAATGCACATTTTCTGCCAGAACTTTCAAAGGGATATGAAACTATAGAGGACTATTATCTGACTCCAAGTCTGAGGCATTGTTTATTGGGTGAGAAGTGAGAACACATGCAATGCTGAGCACTTTACTGCCACAGAGAACAGTCTGCTAACTGACTGCGTATAGGACCCATCTATGGCTGTGTATTAAGGAATATTACACAGAGTGTTATAGCCTATGTAAGATGACAGAGGTTGTATTTCTAGAGCTCCACTTACCCCAGAGGAATCCATTCTGAACTGAGCTCTGAGCAGCTTCACACTGAGGAGGAGTCATGGAGGACCCCCAGCTTCACACTGTGGAGGAGACATGGACCTCCAGACCGAGGAAGACCTTGGTACCATAATAATCCAGGCTGGAACCAGATCAGATGGACCCCCGCTGTTCCACTTCCACTCACCGTCCTGGTCTGTCCTAGGAGTAGTTTTTCAGGAAGGACTTTATTATCAGTTTGCATAGGAAAAGGTTCAGTTTCATGACAGTACAGTTCACTGGTACACGGTCTACTAAAAGGATAAACACCTCAAGAAAGCTTTTGGGCTTGTTTCAATTGGGGTCTTTCTTTAAAAACTCATATAACAGGGGTGTCCAAAGTGCGGCCCGGGGGCCAAATGTGGCCCGAGGACAACTTTTATACGACCCTCGGCTTCATTCCTAAATTGTACTATAAACGGCCCGCCAGCAAGATTATTTTCCCAGAGTATTATTTGTCTCAGCTTGTTTCCTGGCTATTTTATTGTATTTTTTACCTTGCATGTCTGGTTACATTTGGTAATGTGAAATTAATTTGTGTTTTCAGAGCAAACACCTGACAAAAGACCATTGATATGTACAGTATTGATGATGATAGTTAAATAAAATTGTTACATGTGATGCCTGCATGTGTATGTGCCTTTATTAGGCTATATGGTCAGACCGAAAGTAAATTATGTCAGGAGATAGTCGGCCCTAAGGTGTTTTAATATTTTCAAATGTTTGGAAACCCATGCATTAAGAGGTTTCTGCCCGACAACAACTACAGGTATATGTATATTTGCATACACAGCTTTTAAGAATCACACATGCAGTAATGTGCCTCCAATGTGTCTGCATCTTTATTAAAAACACATCAGGACTTGAGTCATTTCCCCGTCCACCAAGCCAGTTTGCATTGGTGTTTGCGTCACAGTGCATGCATGGCAACACTGGTTGTGACTGCAATGTAAATGTATGAAATGCATATAGGCCTATGTGTATTTATTTGCATGTACATGCAAACTGCTCTTTACCTTTAAATGAACCAACACGCACGCACGCACGCACGCGCACACACACACACACACACACACACACACACACACACACACACACACACACACACACACACACACACACACACACACACACACACACACACACACACACACACACACACACACACACACACACACACACACACACGTTTTTACCTAGAAACCCTTTATAATGAGCAGGCCTGGCAACGTTGGTTAGTTCTGGGATGAACATTATTTTTGGACCCTCTTTTTTTCTCCCCAATTTAGTCGTTATGCCAATGGATTCCTCCCAGGCCCACACACATTTCTGGGTTGTCACTGATGTTTCTATAATATCTATAATGCTACTGACTCAAGTGCCAGTTTGCACACACACCAAAAGTTCAAATATGGAAAAAAATAGTTTTCTGCCCGACAGCAACATTATAGTCTATAGACAGACAGATACCTTTATTATCCCAAGGGGGGAAATTCAGTCTATACTGTAACTTCCACATTAAAAATGCATGTAAATATAAGTGTTGCATTGTCAGAATGCATATAGACGTCCCTCAAGTGTTTCTGTACCTTTATTCATAATATGATGTTTTCTGAATATTACTGCAGATCTGTTTCATCTCAGTGCACTTGCATGACCGCGTTGTGGTAGTCAGGAGAGATTTGGCAGGAAATGTGTTTCTGGTTTCTTTCTACTAAAGACCAAAGCCTTCCTCGTGCAGTACCAAACCTACACATTATAGGGCACAAGTAGGCCACCTACTGCTATAGAAACCTTGAACCACTTTGGGGTGTGGAAAGTGCGGCCCGATGACAAATTTTACACGGCCCGTAGCTTCCTCCCTAAATGGTACTCAATGACCAAACATGAAGCTAGTTAGCATTTGTTTTTAGGTTTTTTAGAACTTTGATTATATTGTGTTTTTTTCTAGATAGATATCCATTTGCACTTGTTATATTGCTGTTGATGTACTGACATATTATCTTGTGATGTTTTGTATCTGCTTATTGTAAGTCGCTTTGGATTAAAAGCGTCTGCTAAATGCCTAAACTGTAAACTGTACTACAAACGGCCCTGCAGCACCGTCAAACAAGATGTTTATAGTATAAACAATGTTATTGTATAATTTGTCAGTATTCCTTGTTCCCTGCTATTTTGTTTTACCTTACACGTCTGGTTACATTTGGTAATGTTAGTTATTTGTATTTAATTCAGAGCACACACCTGACAAAAGATCAATACTGATAATGATATCTAAAATATTGTAATTGCGACGCATTATGTGACTTTGTTATGGTCCGACCCAAATTACATTTTGTCAGGAGATAGTCGGCCCTTGGATGTTTCAATATTTTCTAATGTGGCCTCTTTGAAAAATGTTTGGACACCGCTGTCATATAATATTGAATGACAGACATATAAAAATAGTTCACCCTCAAAATAACTTTTTTTATTGATTACTCACCCTATGGAGACCTGAATTCATGGATATTTGTTTGTCTCATTCCTAAATATCATGACCAGTCCAGCAGTGGTTCTCTATGGAGCCTCTGTTGTTCCCTATGGAGACACAACGGTTCTCCTCGGATTATTCTCCAAATTAAGTACCGTCATGAAACTGTACCTTTTCCTATGCAAACTTCTAATATAGTCTTCAATCAATCAATCAATCAATCAATCAATCAATCAATCAATGAATGCATGGGGTGAGTATGTAATCCATAGGAAAAAAGTCATTTTGGGGGTGAACTATCCCTTTAACCCTATAGCCCTCAAACATGACTCAAACCCATCCCAAAGGACAACCTCTTCACTCCACTGGCTTGTCAATAATCACATTCTCCATGTACAATACATACGGTATACAGTAGCCTATACACAGAAAATAAAATATCGTTTCCCGTCAGTCGCTTGCAGTGCAACATAAAAACATCAAGCCTATCTAAGAAACACAAAATGACCTCAAACTAAAAACAGCATAAACAACAACAATCAGCAATTCATCATGCAATTAATTTAATAAGTTATTCATTCTAAAACGTTACCAACGCACGCACGCACACAACGTCCTCAACAGCAGCTCTGGGTTGCCGTCCTCCATGGTCCCTGGTGTAATAGCCTAATCCACTGCAATCCACTGTCCAGCGGTCAGAGCGTGTTGTACGTCTCTCTCTCTCTCTCTCTCTCTGGGGTCCAACCTATGTTCCCCAGGTTCTATGTTCCCCAGGTTCTGTTCCCCATTTTCCCCTATAAAAAAGGTTCTATGTTCCCCTCTTACGCAAAAAAGGTTCTATGTTCCCACCTGCTTTCACAAAGAAAAGGTTCTATGTTCCCCGTTTACCTAAAAAAAAGGTTCTATGTTCCCCGCTCATACAAAAATGCAAGAAACAATTACAAATACTATATAGTGGGACAGGGGAGGACTAGGACAATCTGGGCACCATATTTTTGGGATGACTGGGTATTTGGACAAGTGGGCACCTAGTCGAGTGGGCACTTAGGGGTGGAGACTTCTGTTCATTATAGGGACATGTGGGCACCTGGACAACTGGGCACCTGAATTAGGATTTGTGTTTTTTGACAGCTGAAATCAACAATATCAGAATTCTGATGTTAACCTGTGGGCCACATTAAGTGAAGATGGGGGCCACCAGTTGTTATGTCACTGGTAGTGTCCACAGACCTCCTCTGACACACAGAGTAAAAGTTATATACCATATTATAATAAGCATTAGTGGAGACCAATTATATGATGATAGTTGAAAATGGGTGAAGTTGTCCTTTCAGCTTGTATAATTGTAGGCCTATTTACTTTTGTGTGTAAAACATTTTTCTTATCTGCTTTATAAATAAAGCACCTGGAAACTGCAGATGATGGCTAATGTTGATCATGCCTCTATTGAAAAGGATATACCGAAGGCTAATTGCCCAGGGCCCACCATTACCTGCATTTTTGGTTTGCGCCCACCATTTCCTGCATTTTTTTGTGAGCGGGGAACATAGAACCTTTATTTGGTTTAGTGGGGAACATAGAACCTTTTTTTGAGGAGCAGGGTGGGGAACATAGAACCTGGGGAACATAGAACCTGGGGAACATAGGTACGGTCTCCTCTCTGACCGTAGTTAGCCCTGGGCTATGACCGTAGTGCTGCTGGACACATGTTACCGTGTTCTGTTAGCAGACAGCCTTGTTGTGGGAGACAACAACAGCTCCGTTTCTCGGTTCCTGTCCTCCATGGTCCCGGTGTTATAGTTAGGGTTGTAATCCTCCTCCTCAGAGTTCCTCCACCAGCCTCCATCTCTCTCTCCTCTCCTCTCTGTCCATCCTACTGCTGCTGGACACAGCTGTGGACAATCCTGACGTCACCAACTCTACCGATGCGACGTCATCACCAGCAAGGGAATCCCTGCCGTATGGAATCCCACTGCCAGTGACCTTAATGGGGGGTTTCCCCATAGCCCATAGGGTTCCCCAAACGACATATAGTCCAGTCATTATATGAAAAAACCTCAAACAAATTGCAATAGTAGCAAACTCAACTGATTTTGTATCCTCATTATGTCCTTAGTGAGGGAAAAAAAGTCCCAAGGAATCCCATCGGGGCAAAGTTTTGAAAACGACCTACCTACCTTCACTTACTATACACTACAATATAAAGGAAAAAATGACTGAAAACAAATCTGCTTTAAGTGGGATATGAGGGGTCAAACTAGGGGTTTTTAATTATTCTGAATCCATTGCAAGCATTTGTTTTGCATGAAAAACATTCCTTGGGCTAAAAACGGACCCCAAAAGACTGTGAAAATTGATGACTCATCACTAAACCATCGTTTTGAGTGGCCATTTCTTGCCCAAGGAATGTAATTTTAGCTGGTAAATACTGCACAAATGAATGTGCCAACGCCTGCCATCTCATTTTAAAAAGAAGATTAGATTTTCTAAGTATAGGTTCATAAGCTGCCCCAACCACGTATTTTGTTTACTTTATGCATTTGTATTTTTCTATTTTATTTTTGTTTTGTACTGTCTGATTCTCTTTATTTTTCGTTTTTAAATGTGTAACTCTTTATATGTATGTACTTTAATGTACTTTTTAATTTTTGTCTATTTTATGGTGTCTCACAACTCCAAGTGAGTGGTCCTCAAACTATGAAATGAAATGTTGCCTGCTTTTAAAACTGTACAGTCTGAGGAGTGACACCTAAATAAAGTTTTCTATCTATCTATGTAACTGAGTTACGTAACTACGTTACATTTTGCTGTAACTTGCTGGTAACTGAGTTACATTCATATTTCTGTAACTCGTCAAGTAACTGACATACTTTTTGGGTCATTTTTGGCAAGTTACATAAGTTACAAGTGAAGTTACAAATGTCCTCAACAGATCATAATTTTCTTATTTTTTAACTTTATTTTTAGGAACACAGACGTTTACTAAAAAAAAGGCATATTTCTGCTGGCCTGTGACTTTTTTTGTAAGATATTATATTTTGTTTCATGTACACCAAATGTACATTCTCAACGCTGGGGAAAAAAAGGAACTCAAGTTACTCAAGTTACTTTTTCTATGTAACTTGAAACTTTATAAGTTACATTTCTCCAGGGGTATACTGTAACTGTAACTTGATCAAGTTACTACCATGGTGAGTTACTTGTAACTGTACAAGTTACGTTTTCAAAGTAACTTCCCCAACACTGGTCACTTCACTGATTCTATGGACAAGGAAAAACCCCCCTTCTGGGTTGTACTCATTCTACTCAGACAGTTACAGGTCCAACTAAACATTGTGACTGCTACATGTTAAATATGCATGTGTTTCCAATGCAGACTGCATGAGACAACATATTTGACAGTGGCAGAGGTGGGCAGAGCCCAGCCAAACGTGCATCCTGCTCACCCAATTTAAAATCAAAATGTTTTATTTTATTTTTAGATATATATTTTTGCCAATAGTATAAATACCACGGCCCTTTCACGGTCACCTGTCGCTGCTGTCCTGTCCTCCTCACGACCTCACCACCACCTCCTTCGTCCTCACTCTCTGATTTATCCTCCTCATCCTCCTCCTCTCGTTCCCCGTGCTGGTCATCGGGTGTCATCATGCCAGTGGCTGCCCCCTCCTCCTCCTCATCTGTGCCGCTGTTTACAGCACAGAGCCCCGCTGCTGCTGTGCTGTCGGCCTGTCGCTATCTGCCGAAATAACTTTGGCCTGTTTGGGGTCTGGCTGACCGACTGGTTTGAAGAACGTTAAAGTTTAGTTTGTCGCTTTGACATTTTAGCAGCCGCTTGCTTGCGTATTGTTTTGTTGCCCGGTAAACTCCATGGTAAACTCCCTGTGCAGTGTGCAGGGCTATGTCAAGTGAACAAATTTAGTGTCAGCAAATATAAGACTTCCGGTGACGATCTCTTCAGAATAAGAGTACCCCAAACGCCATTGAAAAACGATTAATTTGTATATGATATACACATTAAAAATATAGATTAAGCATTTAATTGAAGCTGTACAACGAAAATTATGTTTCTGTGTAAAAATAACGTTTTAATGACAAAAAATATATATACAACTAGATAATTGCTCTTCAATGGAGTGCATAGCCTTTACAAATTGGGCGCTGGAGAGGAGACGGCTTTTCGTGTCGGCACTTTTGACACACGCACGCGTTCACAGAGACCTCCTCTACCACACCACACTCTCCGCTAAGCGGGAGAGGCGGCATTGCAAAATTTGATGGCCGTCCAGTGCAGCCAGGCACTCAAAAAGTCCTCAAATGGCGCCGTTTTCCGACTCTAGTGGGCGCTGGAGAGGAGACGGCTTTTCGTGTCGGCACTTTTGACACACGCACGCGTTCAAAGAGACCTCCTCTACCACACCACACTCTCCGCTAAGCGGGAGAGGCGGCATTGCAAAATTTGATGGCCGTCCAGTGCAGCCAGGCACTCAAAAAGTCCTCAAATGGCGCCGTTTTCCGACTCTAGTGGGCGCTGGAGAGGAGACGGCTTTTCGTGTCGGCACTTTTGACACACGCACGCGTTCACAGAGACCTCCTCTACCACACCACAATCTCCGCTAAGCGGGAGAGGCGGCATTGCAAAATTTGATGACCGTCCAGTGCAGCCAGGCACTCAAAAAGTCCTCAAATGGCGCCGTTTTCCGACTCTAGTGGGCGCTGGAGAGGAGACGGCTTTTCGTGTCGGCACTTTTGACACACGCACGCGTTCACAGAGACCTCCTCTACCACACCACACTCTCCGCTAAGCGGGAGAGGCGGCATTGCAAAATTTGATGGCCGTCCAGTGCAGCCAGGCACTCAAAAAGTCCTCAAATGGCGCCGTTTTCCGACTCTAGTGGGCGCTGGAGAGGAGACGGCTTTTCGTGTCGGCACTTTTGACACACGCACGCGTTCACAGAGACCTCCTCTACCACACCACAATCTCCGCTAAGCGGGAGAGGCGGCATTGCAAAATTTGATGGCCGTCCAGTGCAGCCAGGCACTCAAAAAGTCCTCAAATGGCGCCGTTTTCCGACTCTAGTGGGCGCTGGAGAGGAGACGGCTTTTCGTGTCGGCACTTTTGACACACGCACGCGTTCACAGAGACCTCCTCTACCACACCACACTCTCCGCTAAGCGGGAGAGGCGGCATTGCAAAATTTGATGGCCGTCCAGTGGGGCCAGGTGCCAAAAAAGGTCCTCAAATGGTGCTGTTTTCCGACTCTCAGCTGACACTACCACTTTCTCATCAGTAGACACCTGTGTCTTTTTATTGTCATGTAGACACCAGTGTCTGAAATCTTAACTTCCGGACCCCATCTTTAAACCAATCCAATACTTGCTGGCAGGGCTGAGCATTGATCAAAATGTAAATACCATAATTTATCTATTTCACTGCAGATTAGATTATCATCCCTAACCCTTAAATTCAACCAATTCTTGGACTAAAATTGAGTTTTACTTGATGGCCTTCCTGCCCTGGCATTTGGCCTTTGTGCCCTCAAACAATGGACAACACCAAAGGCCAAGTGTCCTTGCCCCTAAAATGACAACATTCCAGGCCTGACCCCCACCCACCCATTATATAATGAGCAATCTAATCATTATCATTATCACCCTTCTCCGCCATGGCAACTGGCTGAACAGAAACTGATGGCCTTTAAGGTACAGTATGTTTGATTGTCATGTGAACTTGTAGAGTAAATAAGCTATTTTTGGAGAGCAACACATTGCCATTTTAGTTACAAACGTATGACCTATAAATCAGGGTCCATTTGGTTACAATGTATAGTGGATTGTTTGTTACCTGTTGTTAGTGGAGCAAACATTAATTTGTCCTGCCTTTAATGATTGCCTTCTAAAAAAGGAAATGACTGTAGTTGACTTTTGTGTAATCTTTATTTCAGGATGCTGTTCAGCGAGGCAGAATCATCTGTGTTCGTTCTGTTGCTGTCGTCTGTTCTCCTTCTTGCTACCGGGCATCAACCACCTCGACTACACCTGTACATGCTGCCATCCCTAGACTGCGCCAGAGGCTGAGATGGAGGAAAAAGAAGCCATGTCCACACACTGAAAGGTTAAGTGCTGGGAACTTGTTTCAGGCCTGCCATGACTCAGTAGAAGTGCTGAATAAGGGATTGTTACCAGTAGTTGAAGTGGTGCAGAGTGGAAGGAAGGGAGGAAGAGACGCAGAGAGGCAGGGGGAGAAAGGCAAAGTTAAGGGAGTGTTACCTGTAGTTGAAGTGGTGCAGAGTGGAAGGAAGGGAGGAAAAGACGCAGAGAGGCAGGGGGAGAGAGGCAAAGTTAGTGATATTGCCAGTGATAAGAATGACCAAGTCAAAAATCCTACAGATAATAACAAATTCAAATTATGTGGTGGCAGCAAAGATTTGGCAGTGAAAGACAAGGGTAAACATAATGTTAATTATCTACTCATTGCTAAAGCCATGCATGCAGTAAAACAACTACACACAGAATTCAATGCTAGCTTCTGGAAAGAGGTTGCAAGAAAACTTGAGTTGCCCATTACAAAAAGAAATAGAGAGATGAATTCTGTTAAAAAACTCCGTTCCATTTGGCTAGAGAATAGAGGTGATGTGAGAGGCCTTTTTAATCTATTAGATGAGGGAGACATACAGGAGGGAGACATACAGGATATGGATGACACTAGTGAATGTCCAATTGTTGATGATACCTTGACAACAGATAGCGCTGACAAGGTAACTGGTGCAGAGATGCTACAAGTTTACACATCTGCTACACCCATCAAAACACGTCTGGCCAAAAGAAAGGCCAAAGATCCTTTAGGTGATGAGTGGCTGAGGCCAAGTAAAAGAGCTCTCTTCTGCATTTGTCAAACACCAAATGACCCCAAAAAAGCTATGATTGCATGTGACAGTTGTAATTTACATCAAGTTGTAAATTACAACTTGATGACATCACACGTTGTACTTTACAATACAAACCCCAAAATCAATCCTCCAGTTCTAGGCAACACAGAAGGGGGGGAACCTTTTTTCTATTTCCACACAACTCCTCTAAGGTATATTAATGACATATTTCAATATTGAAAATGGGTAGTCTTCCCCTTTAAGGCCACTGTGGCCTCACTGAAAATGGGACTTGTCTAGAGTCTGAAAATGGTACTTTTCTATGTCTAGCCACACTGGAAGGCCATCAAATTTTTATTTTACACCTCTCCCGCTTAGCGGAGAGTGTGGTGTGGTAGAGGAGGTCTCCCCGAACGCGTGCATGTCTTCAAAGTGCCGACGCAGTGAGCCGTCTGCTCTCCAGCGCCAACTAGAGTTTGAAAATGTCTGAAAATATCACTTTTTTGAGCGGGTGGCTGCACTGGAAAGCCATCAAATTTTCATTTTACACCTCTCCCGCTTAGCGGAGAGTGTGGTGTGGTAGAGGAGGTCTCCCCGAACGCGTGCGTGTCTTCAAAGTGCCGACGCAAAGAGCCGTCTACTGTCCAGTGTCCAATTTGTAAAGGCTATGCACTCCAGTGAACAGCATTTATCTATTTAGATATATTGTTTGTTATTAAAACTTTTTTTTTTACACATGAACATATTTTTTGTTATATGGCTTTGTTCAAATGCTTAATTTATATTTTTAATGAGCATATAATTTGCAAATTCAACGTTTTTCAATGGAATTAATTACGAGCATTTTATTTTGAAGGCGAATGCTTCAAACCGGAAGTCTTATATTTGCTAGCTCTGACACCGGAAGTTCTATATTTGCTCAGTTCATAGTCTCGCGTGGCCAGACTGTTGCCTCCGCGATTTGGTCAAATGCTCCCAGCATACAGTCTGGCAGACGGAAATAGAAACGGTGAGTGCGAGATGAAGCGGAAGTGAAGCCCCCACGTCACTTCCGTTTCAGTCTCACATCACACATATTTATCATTATATAAATAAAAATCATATAAGCATGTTTAGCTTGCTGCTTAGCAGAAATGACATTTTAAAATGTATTTTTTTGAACGTTAATGCCCGTTTTCGATACTCGCCGTTCGGGAGCTGCTGTTCCAGACTCTATATTCACGATATTCCTGGCCATTCTATGGAGGCTGCCATTTTCCTTTTACAGAGGGCGCTGGAGCATTTTTAAACATCTTTTCACTTCCTCCCAAGTCGAAGAACAAGAGATCCCAAGGAAGTGACAGGGAATTGTCTGTTGCCAGATATTGCCAGAGACAAGCGGCCAGGTCTATGAATAATAAGCCCAATAGAATTAACTAGGTTCAGTTTTACTACTTTACATTTACATTTGAAAATAGCAGATCAGCAAGCTCACAATGTGTCACATTGTGACACATTGTGAGCTATATTTGCTATTTAAAAAATATAGAGGAAAGAAAAAACGAAAATAATTTGAATATTTTTGAAACATTTTAACAACACAAATCTGTGTGGCGGTCCCTGGCACCACATATTTTCAGATGGGGGTCTGCGACTGTGGACAAATCTGTTAATCTGGGGTCCTTGATATGAAAAGATTTGGGAACCACTGGTTTAAAAAATATTAGAAAGTAAGCCCAATAAACAACGACACCAATTGCTTATTATAAGCAGACATGGCAACACCGGTTCATTCAGAGCCAAGAGCCCAGAGCGCCTCTACTGACACTTTAATGCAAGGACACAGGAAACCAAATGATGTTTTTTATTTTCTTTCAGGATATGAACAGGAAGCCGGGGGCGGGGCCAGGAATATCGTGAATAGCATTCAGAGATTGTGGAATAGTTGTCTGGCTACGCGAGACTACTCAGTTCACGCTGCTAGTGTGCAGTCACTGCAGCGTGCGACCGAGGCCGAGGCGGAAACAAAACAACTAGTTGCGTGAAGCCGTGAACCTGTGTCATCACGTGATTGATATCTGTCAAACCCCTCTTTTGTTTTTCAGATTAAAACGCATACAAATATTTAAAAAAAACATATCAAACAAGGGTCACACCAGAACAACATAAAACAGAGAGAACATAGATTAAAAAAACAGTTTATTTATAGATTTTTATTGACAGGGAAGGTCCCGGATCCTTGATTCAAAATCAAATAGGTGGCGGATCCAATGAAATAGGTGCCGGAACAAGATCCGGCTTGATCCGGCACAAATTAAGCACTGACCACAACATACTGATATCTGTAACATTTATTCATTTTGATTTGGTGGGCAAGTCTAAAATGATGCATTGTTTAGAGCCACCAACACACCACTAAAGCAGTCTCTCCCTCTCTGTAGCGAGTCACAAAATGCACACAGAACAGAACAATGAAGCAGCGGCTCACTACTGGCTCACTCACTTCTAGTGGAAAATCTAATCTCTTCTAAGGTATGATTGTGTTTATTTCACCTCGTTTAAACCAGCAGTGAATGCATGGAACTCAGAGGATGAGGAGAGCAGAGAAGTGTTCAGGACACAAGACAGGGCACAGTGAAACCCCCCTATTCATTACCCAGCAAGCATGGTCAGGACCTGGACCAATCAGTGACGTCTGGATTGGGGCCAGATCAAGTCAAACCATGACTAGTCAGATCTGGCTATGACAACCGACATAAATGCTGGGATAGCTTTCTAGTATGTGATTTAACAAGGGGCTGTAGCTTCACACAAGGGTGATTTAACAAGGGGATGAGTCTGTGTGTACTAATTACACATATGAGAAGCAACATCTTGAATACACTTCTAGTCCAGAGTGTATTTTATGCAGATTGCTTAGTAAGACCCTAGTTATTTAGTAAGGACATTTGGTTGTGGTCTTCTCAAGTTCCTTATTATGCATATATATATATATATATATATATATATATATATATATATATATAATTTAGAGATTTAGAAATCAGTGTTATTCAGAGTAATCCTGTAAGTAACAAAAGGAATGATTTGATTACCATTAATGATCCAGCAGTCATTAAATAATAATATAGAATAAACAACCATTGTAACTTTAAAGCTAAACAGTGATTAGTTTAGAATAATAGTCATGATACAGACATGGACATTTCAACTAAGCAGTGAGTAGTTTAGAATAATAGCCATGATACAGACTGCCTAATAGATTTTTTATAAAACTGTTAATGTATGTGCAATGTGTATCTGTCACCTTTACCTCAGTAAGTTAAAGTTACTTGACACAAAAAGACTGTAAGCTCTCCGACGTCATCAGAGCATATATGGAAGACTTCTGTAAGAATAGACCTGTCCTTCAACTATTCTTGTCACACTGTCTTGTATAAATAAGACACTGCCCAGAGAACGGGAGGTGACTATGCATGCAGTGTACCTCAGAGCTCTCAATCTTGTTGTTAAATAAATATATTGTATTCATTGTCACTCTACCTTGTGGAAATTCAATTTCTATATTATATATTATTATAGTATGATCTGAAAAATGCTATAACAAGATATGGACATTTCAACTAAGCAGTGAGTAGTTTAGAATAATAGTCATGATAGGCTACAGACATGGACATTTCAAGCTAAGCAGAGTTTACACAGAACCTTTTCTGCGGTTAGAATGAGTGAGCTCTGCAGTGCAGCTGCTTCCTGTGGTTAACTGCCTTTTTTGGAGCTGTGTGGAACACAAGCTCCCTATACGTGGCCGTGTGTGTGGGTCTGTCTGTCTGTCTGTCTGTCTCCGTCCGTGTATGTAGCCTAAACTTCGGCGCGTAACTAGTGCCGCACCATTTACGCCACTCGCGCAATATATACATCAAAATGTGCGGCTCGGCCGGGAATGGTGTTCTATTACCTTTCGTTCCGATCCGCCTTACCATGCCGACGTAATCGGCAAAAAACGACGCTTAATTGTCCCCATTGACTTATAATGGGACAATGCAAGAAATCACTTTCAAGTATTTTTCTCTCATAAACCATAGGAGCTACAGTTTCAAACCTCGGAGAGGAGATTCATAATGATTTTAAGAATGAATCGAAAAATAATTACATCACTCGGCCTCATGGTGGCGCTATAACGTCCCACTTTACGTTTTGCCCCGTAACTCTTTTTTCCCTGGATTCCTTGGGTCAAGACGCATCTCCCCATATAGGCCACGCCCATTTGCGCCAGGATAGATTTTCCGCCATCTTGAATTTTCTCCAAAACACACTTTTTGCTCCTTTTCCTACATATTTTCTTCAAATGTCACAAAAATCGGTACACATGATCCTGGGTGACCAGAGAGGTGCTGTTGAGTCTAGCCTGCCCTTAGCATCAACTGCAATACACACACACACACACACACACACACACACACACACACACACACACACACACACACACACACACACACACACACACACACACACACACACACACAGCTCCACTTCAAACAGAGGTTCAATTTTTAAGCCTGTTTTCCACATTGTCATGTGAATACAGCGTAGCTCAACTTAGACAGTTTACTATAGGCAGGGCTGTATTAACCATTGGGCCGGTGGGGCCGTTGCCAGGGGCCCTTGGCTCTCAGGGGCCCTTGGGGGAACTGGCGACGCATGTTCATTGACAATTTACTCAAATTAAATGTATACGTTCATTAAAAATCAAATGTGTGGGCCCCTCTGTTGTCTACAGGTGCTTTCTTGGCCCACAGATGATCATCATGGCTTAAAATCTGTGCTGGGTAGTGCGCGTCGGGAGGGAGGGGGGTTATGGTGGAGGGTGGGGGGGCCCCTAAAAAAATGATTGGCCAGGGGCCCTCGCGGGGGTTAATCCGTCCATGACTATAGGTCACAGCACATGGCGTCACACCCTCATAGTGTTGCATGTTGTAGCATAGCTTAAAGAACAGCAACAAACTCATCATGTATGTACAGTGTAATCAACCTGTTATCAGGGGCTTTCAACTGATTGTGAAGCAGTGACCACCATCCTGACAGAAAAAAACACTTACAGGCAGCAGCCGTTCGCAACTGGTAAAAACAAACATAGCCCAGCCCTACCCTCCCCTGACCCCTCTTTGTATTTACCTACTGTATGTTTTTATTTTATTGTTTTTAAATGTTTTCCCTTTTTTCCTGACTATATCTACTGCATAGTACTGTGTTCTATCCTTCTGTCATTCAATGTTATATGAGATACTTAAGTGGTTTCCTATGGAAATAAGCGTAGTCTTTTCTAGGATCTCCTTTTAGTAGACCTTGTACCAGTGAACTGTACCGTCATGAAACTGTACTTTTTCCTATGCAAACTGACAATAAAGTCTTCAATCAATCAATAATTATCAACCTGGGGACCACTGTTGTGTTGGGTGGGGATATGCAGACTATAAGGTTAGTTAAAGGTAGGTTGAGGAGGCCCTTAAAGATTGCTCTAAATATGCCAGTGGTCCAGAGAACCAAACACTGATCTGTTTCTCTTGACTTATGTTATCCATCCTTCCACATTAAACTCATGTTAACTGATACTATAGTGATGTTACATGTAATGAATAAACACATTAAACTCATGTTAACTGATACTATAGTGATGTGTTACATATGAGTGAGTTAGATACCTTCTCCCTTCTTGACATTCTAACTCCCTTTTCTGTGACCTTTCTGACCTCAGATTTCCCAGTAACTGATTCATCTCAGTTCTCAAATTCGGCCCGAACCCGACCCTACCCGGCCCGACCCGACGTTATCGGGCCGAGCCGGGGCCAAAAATTATAATAATTAGTCGGGCCGGGCCGGGCTCCGGGCTCCGTCACTCAAGCAACAGAGAACAGGCGCATATCGCTGTCTGCCTGTCTTCAGCGCAGCACTGAAACCTGCCTAAGTTCCTAACCAATGGACCAAGGATGATCGGTGACGCATACGGAAGTATAGTCTATCAGTCTCATAGAGCAGTCTGGTTGTTGTGATGACGTCACAATCGAAACCTTTGGATATACGGAAGTCTGTCACAGGCAGCGAGTCACCGTTAGCTCCGTGTGGAGCGGCTACGATGAAAGTTTGGAGCTGCATGTTAAATTAAAAGGCAGCAGGCAGTTTCACAAGTTTGTAATAAGTTATAAATCCAAGAAAACTACTTTCAAAGCGGAACCAACCTGGATATTATTGACAAGGACTTAAGAGGATTGTATTAACAACAACATCAACATGACCAACCTAAAAGCACCATACGTTGACATCCTCTTACCTTATAGAGACGATCATCTCGGCTGGTAAGATATTATTAATTCCATTATGCTTTCTGGTTAATCAAGTGTCCTTTGCTGCTGCTGTGTGCATTTATATTAAAGGGTTTACAGCCGCAGCACGCCGCTTATTACATGCCTGAGTTGTATATGTTTAAGCATGGTGGTCAGGTGGTGTCGCGCACTAAACAACAGATCTGCAAGCCCAGAATGCAAGCCAGATGAACACGTTTTGGGTTTATAGATCTGCCGAGCCAGCTGCCTGACGATGCGTCAGGCAGTGACCGTTGAAAGGACGAAACATAAATCACGCAGGGAGCGACAACGGCAGAGAGAGAGAGAGAGGATGAGAGCTGTATGATTGAGATTGACTGTTGACAACAGGGATTTAACGTTAGCACATTTTGTGCAGAACCTTGCATGTTTCATGAACAATTTAACACGTGAAGTTGCCATTTCGCCAACTATTATATGTCCGTTCTCTCACTGTTGTAATTTGAGACACTGGTGCTGCCAGCTGCCTACTGGCGACGTTTCTTTTTTTTTCTCTCTCTCTCTCGGGCTTTCGGGTTTTCGGGCCGAAAATGATGATAATTGTTAGGGTCGGGCCGGGCTTCGGGTCGGCCCACTCGGGGCCAGTTAGGGCCGGGCCTTAATTTTCAGGCCCGTTGAGAACTCTAATCTCAGCCCACCAATGGTCCATGGCATGATTACAGGTAGCTTATAGCCTAGAACACATTGACTGTACAATGATAGTGTAGCTTATAGCCTAGAACACATTGACTGTAC
The DNA here is from genome assembly GCF_963921795.1 of Nannobrachium achirus. NCBI lineage: Eukaryota > Metazoa > Chordata > Actinopteri > Myctophiformes > Myctophidae > Nannobrachium > Nannobrachium achirus. The sequence continues at coordinate 9,470,968 of NC_137812.1, forward strand.
AATGATAGTGTAGCTTATAGCCTAGAACACATTGACTGTACAATGATAGTGTAGCTTATATCCTAGAACACATTGACTGTACAATGATAGTGTAGCTTATAGCCTAGAACACATTGACTGTACAATGATAGTGTAGCTTATATCCTAGAACACATTGACTGTACAATGATAGTGTAGCTTACAGCCTAGAACACATTGACTGTACAATGATAGTGTAGCTTATAGCCTAGAACACATTTACTGTACAATGATAGTGTATCTTATAGCCTAGAACACATCGACTGTACAATGATAGTGTAGCTTATATCCTAGAACACATTGACTGTACAATGATAGTGTAGCTTATAGCCTAGAACACATTGACTGTACAATGATAGTGTAGCTTATAGCCTAGAACACATTGACTGTACAATGATAGTGTAGCTTATATCCTAGAACACATTGACTGTACAATGATAGTGTAGCTTATAGCCTAGAACACATTGACTGTACAATGATAGTGTAGCTTATAGCCTAGAACACATTGACTGTAGCTTATATCCTAGAACACATTGACTGCCAACCAGCAGTGATAGTGGTTCACCAGCATGTGTTGACTTGCTGCCTGGTGTTCTGAAAAGCTGCTGTTCTACATGTAGACGTCACTACGTGCTGGAAAAAAAAGAAAAAGAAAAGAAAAGAAAACATACTTGTGTGTGTTTTCGATGGGTGTTCTCTCCTCAGCACACAGTAGCGCGACGCAGACACAGAGAAAGAGGATAAGCAACAAAAAAATAATGGGCCTGGAATAATCAGTCTAAATGCCCATTCCCACTGGGCCCGATAAACAGATAACAAATATCTGTCTCCAGTCAAGTGGATGGCAAGCTACAGATACAAAATATCCGTGACAGATATTTTTTTATCTGTTCATCTGGCCCAGTGGGAATGGGCCTTAACCTCCAGGATGTTGTACAGTAGCATGTGACAACCTGATAATAACACATTGATACTGACTCTGTGTGTGTGTGTGTGTGTGTGTGTGTGTGTGTGTGTGCAAGCTTGTTAACTGCCTTCAGCGGCTTCCCCATGCAGGGATGGATCACCCAACGGGCACAAAGGACCAGGTGCCCCCTGAGCTAAGGGGCCCCTGAGCTTGAGCCTCCGCGTCACTGTTATTAATGTTGAGCTTTCTGTCAACACAACCTAACATAATTATGTTATCCACTCCGATTCATCTAAATGGGCCCCTCATTCATACCATAGCATCATATAACACTTGACTGTATGGTCCTTAAGTATTACGTCGGTGTGTGTTCCATGTGCATGGCGCCAAAAAAACGTTTTTAAAGTCTCAAAAAAGAGCCCCTGAAATGCATAGAATAGTTATAACTATAACACACAATAATGTGTAGCTTATGCATGTTTTGCCGTTTGAAATTGACAATTTAATTGTTTTCAAATTAAGAAATAAGTATGCATGATTTGAACCTGCTACCCTTCAAATTATTGTTTATGCCACAATGACATACACATTTATTGAAAAAAAAGAGAGGAAAATCGAACAATATATAAAATTGGGTGCCGACTTATTTTTCAGATATATTATTATACTGTATATCTTTTAATAATACATTATTCACTATACTTCTTGCAAGAGTTTGGCCCCTATACATTATATATATATATATATATATATATATATATATATATATTATTATTATTTTTTTTATGTAAAGAATCTCACTTGACCCAGGCAGCCAGGGGGGCCCTTTGCATTTCAGTGCCCAGGAGCCCATTTTCTCATGATCCGCCTGCACTCTCATGTGCACCAGCATCCTCACCTGCAACATCTACTGTATGTGGTTATACATACAGTAGCCATATACATTCAACCACTTCACTCCACCTTGGCCATACATGAACATGTCACAGTTATCACCATAAAGCTCACAGTATCATCCGTACCACATGTTCAATAAGCCTATCGCCTTTACGCTATTTGTTGTGGTCAAAAGTGTTTGAATTTTTCATGAATGTGTTAGTAGTTAAAAACACATCAATGCCATCGTTGTCCCACACAAAGCCATCACACTCTGCTAAACAGGTGTTATGCTTTTATGTGTTTTGCCAAGTTCCAGAAAAGATGCACTGTAATTGGCCAGTGCAGTCACATTGATTGGCACTTGTGACGAATGCTCACCCCAAAACACACAGTCCACAGAGAGGAAGTTTAACCCACAGGTCCCTGGAAGAATACAACTCTTTCTTCTTTCATAGAAAATGAGTTTTATTTTAAACTCAGTGATACAGGGTAGAGCAATAGTATAACATAAAGAAAGGAAAAGGTAACATGTCTGTTAAAACAGAGCAGTATCATTCTGCTGTTCACAGGCTGAACCTCAGTGCACCTTGATAAACCCTCCCTACTGAAATAAACACAAGGAATTCATGAATTAATGATTTACATTTTTGATCCTTGTTAACACATAAAAAAATACAAAATTGAAATCTTGACCAAAAACAGAATTAGGTGGGAGCAAACTCCTATCGTTTGCATCACAATCCTTTAAAAATATATACATATTTAAAACACCTTCAGATAATATGTTGCAGGAAAAACAAAACAAACAAAAAACAAACACTTTAATATTAAAAAAGGACACCTGTATGTCATCAATATACATTCTTTTAGATTTTAAGTGAAGGAGAGAGAGAGAGAGAGAGAGAGAGAGAGAGAGAGAGAGAGAGAGAGAGATCAATACAAACAACAAGGTATCTACATATTTACACATACAGGTAGTATATGTATCCAGTGTCCAGTATTTACCTGAGATACTTGACCATAGAATCATATTCTATGATTCTCTGAATTGGTGATATTAACTTGAGTTGTCTTTGTTTATTTTAAGTCGCTCTGGATTGAGAGCGTCTACTAAATATCTACATTGTAAATTATAGATAATGGATGTTACTAAGGCAGAAGGATAATAAATATCATCATGTTGTACATGGTATTAAGGTATAAATATAACCATGTTTTACTTGGTATTAAGGTATAAATATAACCATGTTGTACACGGTATTAAGGTATTAATATCATGTTTTGTAAACATGGTATTAAGGTATAATATCATCATGTTGTACATGGTAATAAGGTATTAATATCATCATGTTGTACATGGTAATAAGGTATAACTATCATGTTGTACATGGTATTAAGGCATAAATAATCATCATGTTTTATAAACATGGTATTCAGGTATAAATAATCATCATGTTTTATAAACATGGTGTTAAGGTGCAGAGAGTATCAGGAGGACTCAGGTTCAACCACAAGTACATTAAATGCAGTATTTACATTCATGACATCATCAATGTTGTCATTCCATCCTGAGACCCACACTGTCACATTTAGACAACTTTTATCTTTTTATCTTATTTCCAGATAATAAAGCTGTTGGCTGATTGGAACTAAGATCTTTTCTCCAATCACATATTAATTTACTAAAAGTGCAAACATGCATTTTAACCACTTATATATCATATGAGTATATACTTACTCTTATGACAAATAGCAACAACACGCCCACAGTCACACCTCCATGCGTAAATAACAGTGGGCATAATGGGCAGCGGGTATAGCAGCCCCAACATACCATTTAGGGACATAGCAAGTTGCCTTGCCCACATTTGGCGGGTATAGGGTGAGGAAAGGGGTTATGGGTGGCTCACTATCAGAGAGACCAACAGTATGTCTACTCTACCTCTGTAGACAGAGAGACAACACTATCTGTCTATTCTACCTCTGGATCAACAAGGAGGCAACAGTTACTCTACTACTGTGAATGACAACATAACCATGTTTATCACAGTCCAGACACCAGGACATGTACAAGCAGACTACCCTGACTACCCTGTCCTCTCCTGATGATATCTGAGTTATGTCTGAACCCATCCACTCATCTCTCCCTCCCAGTAACAGCCACTCTACCCAGAGGCGGCCCAGTTAATAGGCAGAGTAGGCGACTGACTAGGGGGGAAGGGTGCCCACCAATGTAGCCTACCAATATAATCAAAATACATACAATAAAAACGCTTTTGGGCACACAAAGAAGAATAAATACACTTTGCACCCTGTTCTGTTCCTCATCCACTGAACTTGAATGCACCTAAATGGGGGATACGCGCACGTAGAGGCAACCCCAAAAGCCGTGATTGTAACACATTCTCAGCTGCGCTCAAACTAGAGCCCTGCAAGCCCGACGGGACGGGAGTGAGTGCTGCCTGCCTGCCTCCCATAGCCTTCTAGGCTAATAGCCTTCTAGGCTATGGGTTCTATGCGTATCTATAGCAACACGGCTCTGATTGGTCGTGACATGAGTACATTAGCCAATGGAGAGCCGCATCGAGCCGAGAACTTGACGGCTTTTCTTCTCACACACTCACACAAGTCTACTCTGCGACTCTGCGTACACAGCGAGACTAGAAAATTTGGAGCACTACTGTAGTTTCACCCATTTCACCGTCATTTCTCAAATAAATCGCCCTGTAATGATTCCCCGACCTCCCGAGTCCCGTATCAGTTACGGGATGCGTGCGTGCGTCTTTACCCTTTAGTACTGGACGATACTCTGTATTTTACGAGATGGCTTGTAACCACGGGCGGCAAGCCGACAATAATATCAATATCTAATTGCTGTGAAGATATACAGTAACATAACAAACGATGGGTGGAGGAAGATTTCTTGCGTTGTGATGTGTGTGTAATTACTTGCTGTGCTGTTGTGTTGTGTTGACTTCTTTCTTTTAATCAGAGCGCAAGACGAGCACAGCTTTAGTATAGAGGGCTGTACATACGTCTCTCAGTCTCCGTCCTCTCCGACCATAGTTTCGTCGGAAAGTTTCGACTTTCTGACGTGCATGCAGCTTTCCGAACTCAAATTAGGAGTAATCCTTTTCAGAAGTTGCAAGAGATGTCATTTTGTAGTTGAACTGGACCTTTCCGATGCAAATTTCGGTGGTCTGTGACAGTATGGACTCCCCTTGAGAGTGTAGCTACAGCAGCGCGCAGCAGTGAAAGCCACGCACAGTGCGCACACAAATAATTAATTAATAATAAGGTGACAGGCTTCGGGCCGGGCTCGGGCTTTAAATAGCGGCACCAAACGGGCCACGGGCCGGGCCTGGACTGAAGTCCACGGGCCAGGGCCGGGCCCGGGCCCACATTTTAGGCCCGTGCAGGGCCCTAGCTCAAACACACAGAGGCAAACAGCCTGCTATGTCTGTGTGTGAGGAAGCAGGGGAGGGGAGCGTCGGTCATCACGACGCGTTGTGAGCTTGTAGATCTGCTATGTCTGCTGCTTCTGCTCAGCATACTCTTAAAAATTGCCGCAGTGCAAAGTATGAGTACTAAAGTATTTAATACATTATTAAATAATGTATAAACATTTTTAAAAGGCTTTCATATAGCCATGATATGTTTTTCAAATGAGGTTTGCCCTAATATTGGGGCATTGAACAGAACCTGTCTACACCACTGGTTTGGGAAGATTTTTGTGGGATCGCGAGTAAATACCCTCGTGTCTGATACTTAAAATATTAATTACTTAAAAAAACTTCAAGCAAATTGAAATAATCGATCTACAAGCTCACAACGAGTTGTTCTCTTCCTCATTTTGTGTCTGGAGCTGAAAGGAGAGAGAAATATAGAATGACAGACAGAAAAGTTAGACACAGACAGATGGATCCAATGTAGTTATTATTTAAATCACAAGCGCCTGTTAACTCATTGAGTGCCTATGACAAGTTTGATGAGTTATATAAGTGTGTCCATGTTGCCTATGATGAGTATGACGAGTTATATCAAGCCCCTATCATAGTCGGCACCGCGGTGGAAAGCTATCCACCGTGGTGTAGTCTTTTTGAGTTATAAAACTACAACATTACGTCATTACTCGCGGCGAAGAGCTTTCCACCGCGAGTCCCGACACATCTCTCTGTTTTTACTATCAGACGGATAGGCTCTTCACCCCGTTCACTGATTGGTCGATCTAGACCAGTCAGTCACGGTGAATAGGACTTCACCGTGACTGACTATGATGGCCTCCACTTATTTTCTGACTTGAGGTGGAAAGCTTTCCACCTAAAATTTGCAGTGGATAGCTCTTCACCCTGGACTCTGATAGAGGCTTCAGTATGTTCATGTTGCCTATACTATGACGAGTATGACGAGTTGGGGCCAAAAGTAGCATTTTGTTTTTGAAAAAAAAAACAAAGAATGAACTAGAGTGAACTTTTCATCAATAATAAATACATTATAATACATTATATCTATATAATAATCAGAAACTACTCAGCTCGCCGACCATTATTATCATCACTGATGCACCTTTATAATGTACCAGATCAGCATAGGCTGTTGGAGCAATAAATAATCACATTGTGAATGTATTAAAATAACATTCCAGGCACTGATAAATATCATTCCATATTGTATATCATATATAGTAATATAAAATATGATATTCAAGTGGATGCACACAGGCCAAATACGGCCCCAGTAAAATGCTTTTCACACACACACACACACACACACACACACACACACACACACACACACACACACACACACACACACACACACACACACACACACACACACACACACACACACACACACACACAACCAAGTCACACATCAATTGCATGTAATACACATATAGAGAGTAAAGTTGAATATGAGTCCATCCATAAAACAGAGAACTCACCTCAGGATGCTGGGCTCTCATCAGGTGGAACCTTCATTGGTGTCAGTTCTGAAACAGCAGAGAGAAGAACACTTAATGTGAGAGAGGGCGAGATCATTTAGCGACCTACAACCGGGTCGCAACGCGGTCGGTAGTTTTCAGTGACCGGGTCGCAAAAGCTACCGACCGGGCCGGTAAATCACCGACCGTGCCGCTAAATCGACCGACTGGGTCTCTAAATCAACCGACCGGGCTACTAACCCTAACTCTAATCCTAACCCTAACCATAACCTCAGTAACCATACCTCAGTAACTAACCTACCGACGCAACCTACCGACCGGGCCGGTAAATCACCAACCGCGCCGCTAAATCAACCGACGGGGCCAGTAAATCACCGACCGTGTCGCTAAATCAACCGACCGGGGCGCAAAAGCTACCAACCGGGTCGCTAGATCTACCAACCGGGTCGCTAAATCTACCGACCTAAATCTGCAGGCCGGTCGGTAGATTTAGCGACCCGGTCGGTCGATTTTGCACGCGTCGGTGATTTACCGACCCGGTCGGTTGTTTTATCGACCGGTCGGTTGATTTAGCGACCCGGTCTCTGAAAACTAGCGACCACGTTGCAACCCGATTGTAGGTTGCTAAATGATCTCGCTCTTACTGCTTAATGTTGGAGTTAAATCATGTGTATTGATCTGCACTGGAGGGTCTTTTACTGGAGCTTATGGTCTGAATTCATTACTGTGTATATCTGGAGCTTATGATCTGAATTCATTACTGTCTATATCTGGAGCTTATGATCTGAATTCATTACTGTCTATATCTGGAGCTTATGATCTGAATTCATTACTGTCTATATCTGGAGCTTATGATCTGAATTCATTACTGTCTATATTTGGAGCTTATGATATGATCTGAATTCATTACTATGTATATCTTGAGCTTATGATCTGAATTCATTACTCTCTATATCTGGAGCTTATGGTATGATCTGAATTCATTACTGTGTATATCTGGAGCTTATGATCTGAATTCATTACTGTCTATATCTGGAGCTTATGGTATGATCTGAATTCATTACTGTGTATATCTGGAGCTTATGGTATGATCTGAATTCATTACTGTCTATATCTGGAGCTTATGATCTGAATTCATTACTCTCTATATCTGGAGCTTATGGTGTGATCTGAATTCATTACTGTCCATATCTGGAGCTTATGGTATGATCTGAATTCATTACTCCCTGCTCCCTATAAGAGGAGTCAGAGGACTAGAGTGAACTCATCATCAATATTAAATACATTCATAATAATCAGACACTACTCAGGTCGCCGCCCACCTTTAAACGTATCAGATCATCAAAGGCTGTTAATAAATAAACATAATGTAATGCTATTTATCAGTGCATACTGGAACCAGATCAGCATAAGCTGTTGGAGCAATAAATAATCACATTGTAAAAGAACATTCCAGTATGCACTGATAAATAGCATTAGGCCTATATATTGTTATATATAAAATTAGTCAATGGGAATGATATTCAACTGGTGGCACACGCGCCAAATCCGGCCCCAGTAGAGATTTCTTGAGGCCCCTGGAACACATTTTATATTCCAATATTTACAAATATATTATTATTAGGTTGCTTGTACAGGATGACCATTTGAATTATTTTCATGATTGTGTTACTATAAAATATCAAACACACATGCACACACTACCTTAAACAATTTACAATATATTTTGAACAGACAATTATTAATTATTATTATTTCACAAATACTTTTGGGAAAATTTAAGGGCTTTGGACACGTTATTTTCGCAAAGAAAAAACAGACAATTTTTTTTTTTTTAAAGAAAACAATGATTCTCTATGACCTCTTGCACACCGGCTCAGAATTTGCCATGTGGCAGGTGGCTGCAGCATTTTTTCCCGGTCGAACCCAGTTGGATTTGTGCGTCTTGTTGCATGCGGTAAAAACTCATCGACTCCTTTTATGACTCCTCTTCGGATCCGCAGTAAGGATTCCGCACAGCCTTGCACACCAAATCCAATGCGTTTTAATCATGCAGCAAACGGAAAGAAACGCAACGGTCCTGTGAGCAAAGCCCATTACTGTGCCCACTGACTGATTAGCCTGAACCTCCTGTTGAAATAAATGAAACATTACCTTCCTGTGGAGGCTGTGAGGAGGCTGTGAGGACTGACATTAATGATACGTCTTAAATCCTACTGTCCTACGAAACCATACTCACCTCAGTACACAACACAACAACGAGCAACGACTAGTAAATATTCATTTACCGTTTGTCTCTGTATTGGTCTCTCCATCATCCCCTGGAGAGAGAGAGAGAGAGAGAGAGAGAGAGAGAGAGAGAGAGAGAGAGAGAGAGAGAGAGAGAGAGAGAGAGAGAGACATCAGTCTACCAGTTCATGGATCAGACTGGACCAAACTACTCATCTATCTAACAAAATGTCCAACATATCCAATATGATTGGGAGGGAAATTAAGCTGGCATTTTTGTCTTAGTCATTTGTAAGTGTGCCTGCAGCTCACTAAGGCTTAAGGCACCTTGTGTTCTGGAGGTAGGGTCAAATAAACTAATATAGTGGAGGGAAATTACAATTCGACCCACCTCCAGAGGTAGGATCAATTTTCAAACTTTACCGTTGGATTTCTCGTACCCATAAACGGTGAAGGTAACTGGAGTTATGGAGGTTTAAAGCCCAGCCAATAGAAAGACAGCAGAGGGTGCGTGCGTGCGTGCGTGCGTGCGCGACTGTGTGTGCTCAACAGATATACTGGAGCCAATCAATCCTCAAGGACCCCTTGGGTCCCCGAATCGTACTGAGACCAAAGTGACCTCATCCACTCCCTCATAGCACAGCATGAAGCAACAGGTCCTACACATTTAGCTAATCAAGTAGCGCTCCTAGCTACTGTAGCACAATGACTAATATCTCTGTAAGAACACACACACACACACTATGTTCAGTTACATTGTAACCTTTGTTCTCTGAGTGAAGAACATCTCTCCTCGTCATACAACTGGAACAGCTTAGTTCTCTTGTTCCTCTACTGTAGGTCACTTTACAATCAGATGTATCAACTTTGGTCAATCTAAATTCTACTGTTTTAATTGACGTTGATACATCATGTGATGAAATGTTCTTTTAATCATGTTATTTTATTCATTTACATATTCTGTATATATTTTTTATTCTTTTCATATTGTTGCTGTGTTTTGTGTTGTTGTTGTCTCGACACTGTAAAAGAGGCTCTCAGCCCTCAGTGTGTTTTCAGAGAAATAAATAAAGGTTGTAATGAAAGTTAATTGTTTTATCATCATCATCATCATCATCATCATTAATTAGTAGGAGGTTCAACTGCTTAAATAAAATTCAAACTCACCTCCAGATTGTACAGGTTCACGATCAAGCCTCTTCCTTATACGATCTGAGATGACATTCAAACACAGTGACAACATGACATGACATTACATGTCAAACATGACATGACAAACAGCAGGAGTCGTCAGCCTTTTTGAATTGAAGTTCCATGTTTTCATGTTCTTGATAGTCAGAGTGTCATATCAACATTTAGTTTAATTATGACACCACATCAAAACGGCATATTCACCAATGGTTCTTACAAAGACATTTCTTCTTAGACCCACTTAGGACGTTTTTAAGAGGATTTTGGCAAACACCAATGTTTCTTATCTGTTCTTAGGTAAGATCTGAATCTACACACACAGGAAGAGCACTCTTAGGATGGCCTTTGAGTTCTTAAGTGTGACATGTTTGTGCAAAAATAATTCATTCTCTAAGTTTCTTCAATTCTACATGTTGTATAATGCAGTGGTTCTCAAGCTATGCGTTGGGACCCCCAGGGGGGTCCCCAAATTATTTTGGGGGGTCCTCAGATGAACAGTAAACAAACGTATAGAGCAGGGGTCTTCAACGTTTTCAGGCTGGGGACCCCCAAACTGATGGGGAGATGGAGCAGGGACCCCCTACCACCTCGTAGGGTGGGGGGGGGGGGGGTCGGGGCTACGACATATTTTTTTATTTTAAACATGTACAAGTTACAGCGAGCAGGGTGGGCCGTACCACTACCATTTCTAAACATACTACAGGTACTTATTAACTGAGAACCAATGTCAATAATATCAACAATCTGTCAATTGCATAGTAATCATGTATTCAAGCTATTCAAAATGGATAGAATCAAGATTTATTTTTTAACATAAATGTAAAAAAAAAAACATTTTTTGAAATCTTTTCTTTTTTTTTTTATTCACGGACCCCCTGCAGTACCGCCGCGGACCCCCTAGGGGTCGCGGACCCCCTGTTGAAGACCCCTGGTATAGAGGGTTTATGTACATTTCTAAAATGACAATTCAAGGATGTTTTAATACCTCTAAAATAACACATTAAACCGTGGCTAAATTATCAAATATTAGAGGCAGAAATTGTGAAAATAGCCAATATACATGCTCACAACTCCTTGCAACGTGATCTTTGCTTCTGGGGTTCCCGGGTCAGTGGAACAACATATTTTGAGATGGGGGTCCGCGGTCAAGTTCATGTAATTTCAGGGGTCCTTGACATGAAACTAGCAACTGATATCAGTTTTTTATCAGTTTCAGTTTTTCAGATTTAGAAGACATTTTTTTAGAATGGGCCTCAGGTCTTAATGGGTTAATTGCATGTCATTGCTGAGCAGTAAGTCAGTAAGCATGTTGTATGTTATGTGGAACTGCACATCTGATGAGAAACTTACCACGATATTTCACCCACAGCACCACCAAACCAACTGCAGCGATGAGAGCAGCGATAACACCAGCAACAATGCCTCCCGTGGGTGGGGGTTTGGGTGTAGGTTCTGAGGAGAGGTTTAATAAGTTCTGTGTTAGGAGACTAAATATGTCAAAAGGTCAACACTGCAGACTGTAACACAACATGATGTAGTAAACTACATACCTTCATGATAAAGACTGTAACAGTGATTCAGTGTGTTCACATGATGTAGTAAACTACATACCTTCATGATAAAGACTGTAACAGTGATTCAATGTATTCACATGATGTAGTAAACTACATACCTTCATGATAAAGACTGTAACAGTGATTCAATGTATTCACATGATGTAGTAAACTACATACCTTCATGATAAAGACTGTAACAGTGATTCAATGTGTTCACATGTAGTAAACTACATACCTTCATGATAAAGACTGTAACAGTGATTCAATGTGTTCACATGATGTAGTAAACTACATACTTTCATGATAAAGACTGTAACAGTGATTCAATGTATTCACATGATGTAGTAAACTACATACCTTCATGATAAAGACTGTAACAGTGATTCAATGTGTTCACATGATGTAGTAAACTACATACCTTCATGATAAAGACTGTAACAGTGATTCAATGTGTTCACATGATGTAATAAACTACATACCTTCATGAAGCAGGTTGAGATAAGGATCACTCCGCTCCCTGCTGAACGTGTTGCTCACTTCACAGGTGATTTTTTTAACTTTCCCATCTTCATCCTTGGTGACAATCAGCCGATTGGAGTTTGCTCCAGACACCATCCATTCCCCTTCATCTTTCTTCCAGCGATAGGTGACAGGACCATACTCTCTGACGTCCCCACGCACAGACAAACACTCCACTTCACAGCTGGTGGAGTCAAAATCACAAGGTGGATTGGTGAACACCACTGGCTTTGGGACTTTCTCTGTTGAGGAAACAATGAATATAACTTAGTGCTGATGTTGTCTCCAGACTGCAGTGAAAACAAAACACATGTTGGCTGTATGATCTTCCTCAGGTAAGGGTTATGGTGCAGATATATTTATATTCATGTTCTATAGAAGCAGTGAGCGGTTAGTGGCATCATTAAAGGTTGGATGTTTTTACTTTTCTCAAAATCATCACAGGACACCGCTGTTCTAGAGGGATTCACATTTTGGACAGCTTGCATTTTATCAACACACCCACGAGCAGCAAACAATGTGATTCACTGCTGACATGTACAGTATACGTGCTGTTATGGTTAAAGTCATAGTCACACTGCAATGACTCACAATACGTGTTCTTTTCATATTGAGCTGTTCCCAGACCAGTTTAACCTGACAGGTTCTGGTCTTTTACAGCTTATAGAACAGAGCAGCACTGATTCTCTTCAGCATCAGCAACAGACTGTATGAAACATTATCAAACATTGTTACTTCTTTTTTCCCCATTTTCTTTATGGACCCCTACCCCACACCCTCTATTAACCCATTTAGTCATGGAACACATTGTTACTTTAACCACAATGTTATGCTTTAAAAACTATTATAAAACTGTTAAATAAGCTCAGTGAATATTTTCACAAGATTCTATAAATGTCTTCTAAATCCTTCCTTTAAATCAGTGGTTCTCAAACTTTTTCATGTCAAATTACAGGTCCCCCCCCCACCCCCATAAGCAAATATTTGAGTTACAAATGTTCACTTTTAAAAAGCTATATTCAAATATTTCTAAAGATTTCACGATTTTGTAGATCTGCTATTTTTCAAAAGATAAAATATAAAATAATTCCAGGTCTTAATGTTTATGATAGACCCATGATAACACATGACCTTCACACAGGACACAGTTCATACTCACTGATCAGTTTAACCATGTAAGTCTTGGACTGCAGTCGACCGTTGATGTGCACAGAGTATTCTCCATCATCTTCTATGGTTATATTGTAGATGACCAACTTTACAGTTTCTTTATCCAGTTCTGTGCGGTTTTTAAATGTCCCGTAGTAATCCACATCAGGACCAAGAACCTGATCCCATTCTGCTGCTTTATTGGGTCCATGTTTCCACAGGATGTCAGAGATGGATTCAGTAACAGAGCTGGTATCTGGAAGCAGGGTAAGGTTTCCTCGTGGTTGAATGTATCTCACATGTTGAACTGTGGAGAAAAGATTACCGTATTTCAGTCAATGTGAACATTTAAAGCAGTCAGCAACAGTCTTCTGACTGGGATTTAGTATTTAACAATGCAGAAAAAAATGGTCAATTCCCAGTACACCAGTAATAGACTGTGATTGTACTGGTCAACTCCCAGTACCCTTTGTTTAGCGCTTTTATGTTTTATGGTCATGATTCACCAGGATCCTGGATGGCTTGGTTCTAGGCTTAAAATAATTTATTGCGACCGTCAGGTCGCACTTACTATCAAAACCTCCACCAGCTGTCCGTCAGTCCGTCCGTCAGTCCGTCTGTCTGTCACACGTCACACGTCACACTTTTGCCCGGCTCATATCTCCGCAACCGTTGCCCTGATCCATGCCAAATTTTGCACACATACTCCTTGCCTGCCAAATCACAACCTCCCCACCCATCAATTCACACATGACCCTCTTCTAGCGCCACCCTGAGGCCGATTCTTGCAAAACACATTTTTGGACACAGCTCCTACAATTTTTGCTCTAAAATCACGCAAATCGGTACACAGTATGTCTACACTCATGTCATCAACATGGATCTGTGTCATATAGCGCCACCATCAGGCCGATCTTTTCAAACACATTTTTGGACACTGCTCCTACATATTTTGCCCTAAAATCACGCAAATCGGTACACAGTATGTCTACAGTCATGTCATCAACATGGATCTTTCCGGGGGCGCCCGCTGGCCTGGTGGTCAAGGTGCGTACCATATACTAGGCTATGATGCGTGCTGGCGTCGCCGGTTCGATTCCCGATCCGGACGACCTTTGCCACATGTCATTCCCCATCTCTCTCCCCATTTCCTGTCAGCCTACTATCCTGTCAAATAAAGGCATAAAAGCCCAAAAACAAATCTTAAAAAGAAAAAAAAAACATGGATCTGTCCCATATAGCGCCACCTTCAGGCCGATTTTTTCAAACACATTTTTGGACACTGCTCCTACAGATTTTGCCCTAAAGTCACGCAAATCGGTAGACAGTATGTCTACACTCATCTCATCAATATGGATCTGTCCCATGTAGCGCCACCAACAGGCCGATTTCTTCAAACACATTTTTGGACACTACTCCTACACATTTTGCCCTAAAATCACGCTGCGACCTGACGGTCGCTTATCTCCCTATTAGGGAGTCTTACTGGTATACTATAGTGTTTGTTCACTTCAGTAAGAGTTAAACAGCTCTATGTTGTGACAGTAACCATTGCTATAGAGCGTTTGTTCACTTCAGTCAGAGTTAAACAGCTCTATATTGTGATAGTAATCATTGCTATAGTGTGTGTTCAGTAACAGTGTTAAATAGCTCTATATTGTGACAATAATCATTGCTATAGTGTGTGTTCAGTAACAGTGTTAAATAGCTCTTACTAGTCTATATTGTGACAGTAATCATTGCTATAGTGTGTGTTCAGTAACAGTGTTAAATAGCTCTATATTGTGACAGTAATCATTGCTATAGAGTGTTTGTTCAGTAACAGTGTTAAATAGCTCTATATTGTGACAGTAATCATTGCTATAGAGTGTTTGTTCAGTAACAGTGTTAAATAGCTATATATTGTGATAGTAATCATTGCTATCCACAACTTTCCAACATCCCATCATGCATTGCGCAGAAGTTGCACAGAGTTTCCGGTGCCGCAGCCAAGTGTGATCTACAAGCTCACAGCGGTTGCATCTGCGACGCGACGTGAGCTTGGATGTCTGCTGTTAATCCGGAAGTGTGGTGCAAAAAAATATCAAGTAAATTCCCGCGGAAAGAGGTGGATAGAGTGTGTGTTAAGTAACAGTGTTAAAAAATGCAATTTTTTAAATGCCAATAAAAATAAATCATTTTATAATAGAACAATTCAATTCCTGATACAGTCGCTGCTTTAATTTGTAAATGGCTACCAAACATTTTGTTTGATGCAGGACAAAAAATATTTTTATTTTATTTTATTTTGAGTCTCAGTGAATAATAAAAAACTTGTATTATTTTTCAAAGTTTTGAAAATTTTTAGGGCAAAAATTGTAGATGCAGTGTCCAAAAAAGTGTTTTGCAAGAATCTGCCTCATGGTGGCGCTAAAAGAGGGCCATGTGAGAATTGTGGGTGGAGGTTGTGGTTTGGCAGGCAAGGAGTGTGTGTGCAAAGTTTGGTATGGATCGGGGCAACGGTTGCGGAGATATGAGCAGGGCAAAAGTGCGACATGTGACGTGTGACAGACAGACTGACGGACTGACTGACTGACAGCTGGTGGAGGTTTTGATAGTAAGTGCGACCTGATGGTCGCAATCATCTATGGATTATTTCCAAACCAAATCTTTTTCAATGGACACGTATATCTGTACTGTAGCCAAACTGATGGCAGGGGGCAGCCTTATGCAATGAATGAATGTGAAATGGCCCGCCCTCCGTATTTCAGAGTGTAGAAATGCATTTTCTAGATCAGGTCCACAGAATACAGCCAGGAAGTGAATTGGCCATCCATTGATGTTTACGTGAGGTGGAAATTTGAGAGCAGCGTTACGGGAGATGTTTTAACTGTACACACCCGTGCGACCCCTCATCAGCTTACAGTCATCAAACAAGGTAAAAGAACGAGCGTTCGTATTGGCGACGCGCCGCGGTCAGAATTAATAATTTTCTATTGTTTTAACTGCATATAGTAAAAGGGTGGTTTACGAGGCTAACCCCTGTGGACCGATGAATGCCAAAAGAGTCACCATTATCCCATTTAATCCCTATTTTAATCCAGACATATAAATATCCAAATATTGTGTCATTAGTAACCCTTTGGAATAAATAATACATACATCTTACATCAGACAAAAAGTTTCGCACTAAAATTGTGTTTCTATCAAAAATGATGATAATTAAACATTTTCAAATAATATTTCTGTGGTCTAGAGCATTTATTTTGTCACGTTTACATAATGATCTATAATGAAAAATAATGTAGCTATTCAACCATGTAACTTGATAACAGCCCTGTTACTGTAATTTCAGCTCTGTTACCATATCATTTTAATCCAAAATAATCATAAATGGCTTTCTCAGCTCACAGGGGGTGAGCTATAGTCCTTTAAGCAGTTTAAGCAATGATATGCATGAAGTGTTAGAGTAAATATTTGAAAATAAATACTGAAATTAGTAAAGTGAAATGTGACATTATTGAAAAGTTGGGTACAATAGACTTTGAAAGTGGCTTAAATTTATTCAAATCAACTCACATCTGAAATCAAATGGTTATTTAGAGAGAATGTTACTTTCTTCACCTAATGGTAAAGGAATTATAAATATTTATTTGAATGATGTTTCAAGTATAGCAAACCATAAATAAAACATTTAATAAAAAATGTGTCTTTAAAGCCTGGGCTGAGATAATCATGCTTTTAATAGTTTATTAGCTAATATTGAGGTGTACAAGCCCAAATGTCCTCCAATTCTGGAACGACTCTATATGGGATGGGGAATGAAGGGTAAATTACATCTTTCTGTTTCCTCATCCATGTTTTGAACATTAAATCTTACCAACACGGAGATGGATCAAACCGCTTCTGTGCAGGGGTGGAATCTCGTCGGTTATTGCAGAACACTCGTAGGTCCCCTCATCTGAGAGCCTCACCCTGACCAGCTTCAGTGAGATGTTACCATGAGACAACTCTTCATGAAACATTGATGTCCTCTGTTTGTACAACGGGTTGACATCTGCCGTGTCACGTCCATCTTGGAGAAGGTGCACATATTCTGGATACAGGTCATCTCTGGTCCACTTCACCGTCTTCTCCTCCATGTTGACAGGTGGTTTAATGTGACATGGAAGGATCACAACATCTCCCTCTTGGACCAGCACAGGCTGAGAAGACCCGATCACCTGAGGTTCTCCTGTAAGTGTAAGTAGAATTGAGCCGGAGTCCTGTGTTATCTGTGTTACGCAATATGCAGGCACTGATTAAATGGAGGCCTTTTAGTTGCTTTTTGTGCCCCCGGGGGCCACATGAACTGGGGGTCCCTGGGTTTTGGGTTAACCCTAACCCTACTGCAGTGTATGTAGACTCTAAGAGTTACTATGTAAGGGTCCATTTGATTCCATTTGTAAACTCTAATGTAAGGGTCCATTTGGTTCCATGTGTACACTCTCAGAGTTACAGACCTGTAAGGGTCCATTTGGAACCCCCTCAATGACCCCTAGTGTTCAGAAACAGAGTGTTGCTGCTCCCTACTACTATAAAATAATCCATGTCTTTAACAATGATCTTATGACTGCATCATCTAAAGTCTGAGCATCTTTGGACTGACATGGTTTGGTATCAGAGTTAAATTATTGATGAATACGACACTATTAAAATGTAATAGTTAAACACTATTCGTCATGCCAAATTAATGTCAACCTGCAATATAGATTTTCCCCACTTACAGTAGGCCTATATTGTCTTTATATGGAGTCTGATGCTGTCATGTTATTTATAGCTACTCTACACAGTTAACTATAATGTTGAATCCACTGTGATGAAGTTAAAGGGGAAGACCACCCATTTTCAATATTGAACTATGTCATTAATATACTTTATAGGAGTTGTGTGGAAATAGAAAAAAGTTCCCCCCCTTCTGTGTTGCCTAGAACTGGAGGATTGATTTTGGGGTTTGTATTGTAAAGTACACCGGTGTGATGTCCCACTACTCTGTGGAACCGAGCAGAGAATGGAATTTGGACCCAGAGCTGGCTGAAGTCCACAACAATGAAATCCAGAAGGCAGGATATGTGTCCGAGGTGGTGCCTGAAGATGATGGGGAGAAACCTCAGAGTGAGAGCTGGCATCTTCCTCATCATATCGTCTGACAGCACAGTGGAAAGACTTGTCTCGTCTTCAGTTGCTCCTTCCGGGTGGCTGGACAAAGTCTGAGGCTGTTTCTCGATGTAAATGCTTGTCTAGACTTGAGTCCTCGTGAACTTGTGATACGTCAACAGTTGCTGCCCAAGTACCATTCCAATCTCAAGTCTGCATTTGACCAAGTAGAGACCAAATTCCCGGATGTGAACTTGATCCTCCCACTTTACGGAGTATGCATCGGAGCTGACTTCTGTAGACTTTCCACAGCAAATGGCCCAGAATGCAACACAACCCGGATAGGACCGCCCACAAGAGAGCCAGCAAAAAACAAACCAGTATGGCTGACACAGACGGACCGCAGTACATGTCCGAATATTTGTTTTCGTTTTGCCACAGAGTGTCATTTTATGATTTATTTTAGGCTTGAATGTTGTAAATTAACTTTTAACCGGTGCACCGAACGTTTGGACGCTTGAGTCGCCGCCAGCCGCCGCTAACCTGACTGCAGATGACCGGCCATCAGGACTACACTGTTCCAAGCAATTCCAAGCAAGATGAATGTGTACAGAGAAATATGCATGTGTTTATTCATATTTATTAACAGGGGTGTGTGAGTGTGTAGGGCCACTGTTTATAGGACTAAAGTTGCATTAATAGTTTTCACACCTCTTAACAAAAGCTGTCAACAATGTGTGTCAATGCGATATATGTAGGAATGGAATATGCATATGAATGGTCCATTGTGTGTCATGCTAAGTACAGACTACAGTAGACAAATGGTCCATTGTGTGTCATGCATGCTAAGTAGGCTACAGTATACGAATGGTCCATTGTGACATGTGTGACATACAAGTACAGTAGACTGAAGCAGTCCAAAGATGTTTTGATAATGGCTTCATGAACTCATTATTTAACTTACGTCTGCAAGGTGTGTGACAGTTGGCTCCGTCCATAATCAGGTAAATAGAATAACATTATGCAGTATTGTGTTAATAAATAGGCCTACACATTAGATATTAGGTTAATATCAACAATTGTTTACTTCATGTCATATATACAGTTACAGTACAGTACATCATTCATGAATTGAATTCCTCTCCTCTTTCTTTCTAAACATCAATTTAATTCTGTTTATATTTTTGGAAAAAAAATTGGAGATCATCTCATATGCCTGTTTGTGTGCGATTTTGTTTTATAGGCCACTTTATGTGTGAACGTAAGTTTTAACAACTCTTATTGTGCCAATTCTGAACTAGTTCGGCTTTATTTGGACCTTATCAGGGTGCCGATCCCGAACTAGTTCGGCTTTTAAAAAAAAAAGAAATTTATATATATATATATTTTTTTTTTTCGAGCCGGGCCGCCGGCCGTCATCTGTTTACACGGCCCGCAAAAGCGTCGCGCCACTCCAATGCAATCCAGGATCTTTAGAGCTCATTTTCTCTGTTCCATGCATATCCATGAGGTGTGCAAGGTTTAATCATGGCTAAATCGCCGAAAATAGGGCTTCTAAAATGCTTGGTAGCCAATAGCTAACTTCAAGCTAACTTCATCCTGTCCCTGTTCATGCAACAAAGGAAAGTGTTCAGGTGCGTCATGGCTGTGCACGGCTTGTGCATATACAACGCTTGTCTATGGTTGATTCTATGGCCATTGGGCGCCCTCTAGTGGTGAAAAGGTGGCATTGAAAGGGTTAAGAGATAGCCTCCTATCATAATAAATGCCAAGTCGTGTATTTCTTTTCCTGGCTGATAGGCCTAACCCTACATTATTAGCATATTAACAAAAACGTTTTAACATTTATATAATTATAGAGAATATAGGCTACGTTGTGGTTTTATGTCCTCACTTATTTTAATAGCTCTGGATTAAGAGCACCTGCTAAATGCCTACATTGTACATTGTAAACAGTGGTGTTTGTATAATATTTTTATATTGTAAAGTGCAGGTGCCTATGCCTATTTTATACTACAAAGAAACCTGATCTACAAACAAACAAGGCTTTGCATAATTAAGACGAGTTATTAGTTTATAGATCTGCTCTGGGCATATCCACACAGAGGACAAGCTGAGGTGGTGACGTCACCGCGAGTACGCTGCAGTAAGTAACGTTCCAATCCCAGAATCAGCGACGTGCGTCCTCCTGTCCTCGGAAGTTCTTATTCCCAAGGCGAACTTGCAAGTCTGAACTAACAAGGACCCAAGTCTTCAGTTACCAAGCATTCACATCGAGAAACAGCCTGAATGACAGTCTGCTTCCTGGCCCAACCCTTGGACCCTCCTTGCTTGGGGTCCTCATCCAGTTCCGGCAGCATTCTATAGCATGTGTAGGAAGCATGAGGCTTCCTACACACAGTAAAGCCATATGCCCGTCACTCTCTTTGGGGCATGAGAGGAGGAGAGTGGAATCCAATTCATTCCCTATAAAAGTCAAGTTTTTTTTCTCTAGCAAACCTCTTGGCTTAAGGACAGCCTTAAAAGGCAAGTTGTAAGCGAGCTGCCACAAAGCAGCCAAGCTGCAAGGAGGATCTGTGATGAGACAGAAGGTCGGGGTTCAACCGCCAACCAATAGGCTAGAAGGGCCGTCCTGCGATCCACTGGGCGGGGTTTCACTTATAGTCTAGTCTACAGCATAGTCTTGTGTCTGCAGTGACAGACTCCCAAGTTCAGAACAAAAATGATTTTAAAGGGGGAGTTCAGTCAAATAAAGATGATAACAAGTGTATTCCCAGTTTGTCACACAACAGAGTAATGTATTATTAACCAACAGACAAAATTTGAATGATGAAAAAAATCAAAACGTTTAAAAAGTTTTGTTTCAAAATGTTTGAAATCCAATATAATATTTTTCTGGCCTTTCTTCCAAGGCCTGTAGGGGCGTGGCCTATGTACAGCATGAAGCCACTCCCATTCACGGAGGTATCTGCTTCCGTTTTCAGGGGTGTTAAAAAGGTACTTTTACTCAAAAAAGTAACTAAGTACATTTACTCAAGTACTGTAATTAAGTACCATTTTGAGGTAGGCTACTTTGACTTGAGTAGGCTATATATTTTTTCCAAATTAAAAAAAGAAAAGAAAAGAAAAAAAGCACACAATGTGTCAAGCTTGTAGATCTGCTATTTTCAAAATAGCATAGGCCTACTTGATACATTTGAAAAAGTTTGCAGTAGTAGTGATACTTTTACTCAAGTAAAATATTTGAGTACTTTTTCCATCACTCCAGTGTTTTGTCGTCACAGGACGTGCAGCACACACACACACACACACACACACACACACACACACACACACACACACACACACACACACACACACACACACACACACACACACACACACACACACACACACACACACACACACACAGGGAGAGATGGAAACTGACGCGATGGGGAGAGGGAGAGAGAGAGAGAGAGAGAGAGACTTTCTGAACGTGGCTAAATGCTAGGCTAGCAGCAGCTAAACTCTGTGGAGGCATGGAGGCACGCGCTGCGTGTGGGTGCTGTGTGTGTGTGTGTGTGTGTGTGTGTGTGTGTGTGTGTGTGTGTGTGTGTGTGTGTGCCTGTGTGTGTGTGTGTGTGCCTGTGTGTGTGTGTGTGTGTGTGTGTGTGTGTGTGTGTGTGTGTGTGTGTGTGCCAGTGGTGAAAGTGGTTAGAAATTCTTGCCGGAACTGTCATAAATTGGCCGCGCGGCGCGGCCGCAAAAAATTTGGGAGGCTCTAATCCCCCAAAACCCCTGGCCTGAAATGCATAGAAAACTGCATTTTGGGAGGCCCACCTGCTGCCTTTCTATAATAAGCCTCTTCATATTGTTCATTGTTCCATACAGAAGGGTAAGCATATATATATATATATTGTTATATTATATATATTATTATATATATTATTATTAATATTATTAACCAGTTATCTAAAGTAACTAAGTAGACCTACATTTACTAAAGTACTGTATTTAAGTACAGGTTTTTAAGTATAGCCTAGCCTACTTTACTGGAGTATTTCCAATACTTTTAATTCTACTCCACTACATCTCCCATTTCCAGATGCAGAATTGAATCATTTTGGTCTATTCTGCATTTATTGCCGCATGCAGGCACAGACACGAGTCCTCCTAGAGATGGGATTTATGGCTCTTTGAAGTGAGCCGGATCTCTGGGATCCGTTCCTTTCAAAGAGCCGTTCAAAAGACGTAGGCCTACATTTTGATACTTCTACTACTCAAGTACATTAACATTCCAAACTTCTACTTGATTGCAGTATTGATATTTCTAAAGAAATTGAGTAATTTTCCCACCACTGTTCATTAGAAAGTAACGGCTCCCTACTGTGAACCGAATCATATCGTTCATTTCAAAGAGCCGTTCAAAAGACTCGATTCGTTCGCGAACGTCCCACCCACTCGCTCCGTGTCAAACAAACACTGAAATGCAAACAGACTGGATCACACTGACCTAAACAAACCCACGGGAATAATTTAGAAGCACTTTATCAGAAAATATAACTAGTAACACTTGTGTACTGTATGTTAATCTGACTTTAGTATAGGCTATTGTTTTCTTCCTGGACGTGCGTTTGTGGCTGGCTATTTAACATGGGATTTTGACAGCTGGCTTCTCTTCTTAACGGAACGCCGTTCCGGCCCCGAATGTTTTAACGGAACGGGGGTTCCGGCCGTTCCGGCTCACTTTCACCACTGGTGTGTGCAGCAACAACAACAACAACAGCGTGGACGTTAGCGTTTAGCGTCCAGGCTAGCAGGAAGAAGGGAAGAAGTTGCCTAGTAACTGATCTCATAGGCTATTCAGTAGCCTATCAAAAGTAATTAAGTGCACCACGGTGACAAGCATTAAAATATGACTCCCCAGTTATGATTAAAAAACGCAAAGCAGTCTTATTCCACAATGCTTTAATATAAAGTTCCAATTTTTTTACAGGGGTTTAGAAATGACTATTCTACATGTAAAATGTGTCTATAAAGAAATAGCTTAATTCCCTGAACTGGGTCTTTAAAGTGCGGGTGCCATGATTTATTCCCCCTCTAAAACATGATTATCAACTATTATGATTATACTAGGAGGAAGATTTTTTCCAAAAAAGTGTACAGAAAGAGTTAAAATGTGTTTTTACGTGGCCACACCCCCAGTTCATTAAGTATGCGTGGTTGTCGTGGTGGGTGGTGACCCAGCTGAAGTTAGGCACACCCCACAGTGTTGGGTGAATGGTAATTAGGGGAGGAGTTGATTGTGTGATGTAATAAGTATGGGTGTTTTTGGAACGGCACGTCTGACCCAGCAGGTAGCATCCTCCAGCTAAAAACCCAAATAAAAAGAGAATGCATAATCGCTCATAACAACCACACCAGGGGGTCTAATGAAGTACTGTCAACCTCCTAGACACATGAAAACCAGAAAAAGTACAAAACTATGGCACCACCTCTTTAAGTAAATTAAAGTAAAGTACACATGTGTAAGAGCCATTTGAGCCATCTTATTATTTAATTGATGATGTCACCAAAGGGCATGGTCAAGGCCAGGTTGTCTAGGTATTTAACAGGCTCAGTAATCAGGCACAGACAGGTGTTGGCATACAGTTTATGACTGACATGAGCTGTGGTCTGTGGAGAGCATTTAACTGTTTGTTTATTTACATATTTATTATGCTGAAGTATATGACTGAGAATACGTTTGTTCATTTGAACGTTTGGACTCCAGTTAATATTGATCACACTTCTGAACTCCTCAGCAACCAGTAGAAGCCAGAGTATAGGCCTTTGGGCGCTATAACGTGATTAAAACATGCTTAAATATTTGACAATTAAGGTCTACTATTTCAAATATTTGTTGCGACCGTCAGGTCGCAGTTACTATGAAAAGCTCCACCGGCTGTCTGTCAGTTTTTCTGTCCATCACGTAACACTTTTGCCCTAGTCATATCTCTGCCACCGTTGGCCCTATCAATGCCAAACTTTGCACACAAACTCCTTGGATGGCAAATCACAACCTCCACCCCACCTCCAGGCACCCCCGCAGCTCCAGGGACCCCCAGGGACCCCCTGGTGCCACCGCCAAAAAGTGCAAAAATGACCAAATGACCATCCCAGCGGGGCAGCTCACGGGGAATTCCCGGGGACCACCGACTCCTGGTGCTCCAGAACGGATGCAAAAGTGATCCCTCGCCACTGCAGCGCACATAAAATGCCGTAACTCGGAGTAGGAGCGACGGGAGAGGAGGTGTGGAGACAGCCGCCGGTACAGCCACTGCAGCCCGCTAAAAAGGCCGCAACATGTGACCTGACGGTCGCTATCTCCCAATTATGGAGTCTTACTGGTATCATGGTTTATAATTGAGGTTGTAGGCTATAGGCCTATAGTATAGGGTGTGCCAATATGTAGTTCTAGAGCGGCCATTTCTTGGGTCAACACAGCCTTACACAGGTGTTCTGATTGGAGTAGAGCATTAGTTCTATGCCAATCAAACAATTGAAACACCTGTGTTTGACCCAAAATATGGCCGCTCTAGAACTACAATTGCGTCACCGTTGGCACACACTATAGCCTACACTGGCCATAGCCAGCCAAACAAGGCCAATGTGCACATTTGATCACCCCCGTTAGTTAGGCCTATATCCTATGCTACGTATTCTCTATAGGCTAAATAGGTCAAAAAAACAGTGCGTTCTTTCTTAATCAATCTGATTGAATGATTGATAGATTGATTTGTTTTAAGTTTGCATAATATTCAGATATACACTCAGTGGAGTCCTTTTGTACTCAATTCATAAAATAAATAAGAATCTCACACACACACACACACACACACACACACACACACACACACACACACACACACACACACACACACACACACACACACACACACACACACACACACACACACACACACACACACACGCGCGCGCGCTTCGAGCCCCCGGCCGCGACGTGGCGTAACATTGCAAGAAGACGTTATTTTTGATAACATATATATGATGAAGTGAGCATGCAAAATTGGAACTGGGACACTGTACATCCAATCAGGTTACTCTCCTGATGGGATAAAATTGTCAGCCCACTTGAAAACATATTTTTAGTTTATTAAACAGTTGGAGATACCCCTGTGATGGGTATTTTGTTGTGGTTAATTTCATCCTTTTATCAATTCATATTGATTGTTGGATATGATTTATGATACATAAATGTATGATTCATGTATGAGGCTCATATGACCATAAGGGTTATATTATGTGAACTACTGTCTGAACTTACAGTATAGGAGACCATGTCGTTAAAGTGAATGAAAGCCTTCATAAGATACAACTAATTAAAATAACTATTAATGTTAGAAAACAAAACAGGCTGCTAATATTAAGTAGGCGACATAAAAATGTAATACATTTCTGAAACAATAGACAGACAGGTTGTGTTGTTAAGCAATGGACCTTCATGCATGGGTATTAATATGGATTCCACGTTGTTAATCTATTAAAACCAGAACTAAATTGTTAATTAATTCATCGTAGAATCCAATTCCAGGCGGTTCCTCCGTTCAGCGGGACGTTCTGTAAGATCTAAACCGAGCAGACTCCTCCACAGCGGAGACAAACCGTGTGTACTGGCGTGGTGTTTTCCTTTTTTCCCCCCTTACCAACAGCAACAGAGTTCGTACTCGATGCGAGCCGCGGTGTGCGTTCATGATTTGAGCCCCCGCGCGTTCATATAGCGGTAGCGCTCGTTCGCATCCATGAACAAAATCGATGAAGCAAAACGCGTCACATAGGCCCCACTACGTCACGTTTTACTACCCGGAAGAAGGGGTGAAAACGCCTCATGCGCGGGAGATTAAGTCTATAAGGCCTAACAAAAAAAAACTTTGGTTTCCGGTTGGCTGTCATTTTAGGGCTGAGTAGGTAGGGAATTTATTTTATTTTATTTTTTATTTTTATTTTTTTGTGGGCATGATGGGTAGCAAGGAACTTTATTTTATTTCCTCATGGGAAGGATGGGTAGGTAGTTTTTGTTTCCTATGGCAATGATCGATATGCTTCTTTTTTTAATATATTCTGTTTTCCTGAGTTACCAATTTCTAAATCATTAAATGGTTCATGTACACTGCACTTACAAAATAGTGTCTGAAAACAACAAACAATAAACAATTGAAATAGAATAGAATGTCCACACACTGGTTGAATACTTTTGAGTTTTAATTCAACTCTAAGTAAAGTACCAAAGTAAAGTGCTGTATCACTCACATACCAAAAATGAAATAAGAACATTCGAAAGTAAAAATTGAGCTTTGAATTAATTTATATTTAATTAAAACAAATCTGCCGCACTTCTCGTGAGATTCTGGGCGCATGTAACGTTAAAATGTGGCTGGTCTCGCGAGGCAGAAG
Source organism: Nannobrachium achirus (assembly GCF_963921795.1). Lineage (NCBI taxonomy): Eukaryota > Metazoa > Chordata > Actinopteri > Myctophiformes > Myctophidae > Nannobrachium > Nannobrachium achirus. The sequence goes on from NC_137812.1 coordinate 9,497,912, forward strand.
TCTCCATTCGCCGCTGCAAAAGTGGGCTGATCTACAAGTCCACAATGCGTCGCTGATCCAATACGTTGTGGGCTTGTAGTTTAAGGGTGCATGTTTAGCGACACCGTCATACAGCGAAGAATAAACCTCCAGCTTAACTTTCCCTTCACACTGACCGTCCTCCGCCTCGCAGAACACACACAGTGCTTTCACTGCTTTGCCTCCGAGTTAAACTAGCTCACGTTTAATCACACAATGTAACTTTAATTGATTCAGAATGATAACGAGTCAAGCTGAAACGGGCGACTCATTTGGTAGTGACGGGAAGGCAGACTGTTTACGAGACTTCTCCAAAAAAAAACACTATGTAAAGCATGGATTTCTTCTCTCACTGAGTCTCCCCCCGCACGCAGCCACGGTAACGGTAAAACTCCCTCCGTCACACTACTCTTGTAGACTACCTAATTTGGTTCAAACGAAAACATAATCCATTGGTGTGATTATAATTGCTCGTTTCACGTCGTGGTTGTTCCACTTCCAACTTCCATCACAGCTGCTGTGACGCTTCGCATAGACGATGCGATGCTGCTGCTCTTGCTTTTACCAACGCCAGTCGCCAGGCACGTGCACACAGACATCAAACGGGGCTTGAGCCCCTGCCCTTTTAAGAGAGAATTGTCCACCAAAGGGCCCTTTTAGAAATGTCAGCCCCTGCCTCTCTTAACATTCTCTGCACGTCCCTGACCAACGTGGTCCCTGACCAACGCGTCTCCTCGCGATGACACTGAATAGTAAAACAAAATATTTGCGCACATGATATTTTAGACGAAAGAAAACTTTGATTAAACTTCGCGAATGTGGTCGCACCAAATATATTTTTTGTAAGACGTTTTTGATCGACTCGGTCGTCACAGTCACTATAATATTTAAATGACAAAGAGATAATATGCAAACATGGACAGTCTGACAGCAGAATTGAGGGTAGGCGAAATGGCTCAGACAGGTAGGTGAAAAGACTCTCCTCCACGGCGAAAATGCCAGGCGAAAGGACCAAATGCGTGTAGGCGAATATGTTCTAGGCGAAAGTGCTGGTGACCATAAATTCTATGTGATCTAGTTCTATATTTTAAGACTGATTCTATGTGTTCTAGATCTATATTTTTGTTCTATGTGTTCTAGATCTATATTTTTACATTCTGTGTTCTAGGTGTGTGTGTGTGTGTGTGTGTGTGTGTGTGTGTGTGTGTGTGTGTGTGTGTGTGTGTGTGTGTGTGTGTGTGTGTGTGTGGGGACATAGCGGTTTATAGGGAGCCGGTTTCACCACGCAAACAACATCTACAGTAGCCTACAATCCTGTAAACATTTTGGGAGTTCACTAAACAATATTAATAATAGCCTACTGTGACTGAAACAATAATATTGTGATACCTAGATTGTTATTTTTGTATGACATATAACTACTAGATAGATGATGGGATATTATACAATTTAATTGTATATTATAGTATATGTATATTATTGTGTATTATTATTCAATAATTGTAACAATTATTGTTATTACTAGGGACATCCAACAAACAATGCTTGCAGGGCAGAATTAGGACGATACCCACTCATTATAAAAGTAAAAAAGAGAGCACTTAAATTCTATAATCACCTAAAAGAAAGCAACCCAGACACGCTCCATAGCATAGCCCTCAATCACAGTGAAAACCTACAGGGTTGCCCCCTCAGCCAGCTGGCCCAAGGACTCTGTACACAAACAGAAGCACAACTACCAAACGGAAAACACTTTGGACCAAACCAGATTATAAGAAAACAAAAAGAAAGCTACCTGACATACTGGAAAGAGACAACCCAAAACCAAAGCAAAATGGAATGCTATCTGGCACTAAAAAGAAAATATACATTAGCAGAATATCTGAGCACAGTAAATGACCCAAAACTCAGGAAAACCTTGACTAGGTACAGACTCAGCGAACACAGCCTTGCAATAGAGAAAGGCCGCCACAGACAGACCCCGCTCCCAAGGGAAGATAGACTATGCACCCACTGCACTCAAAATGTGGTAGAAACAGAGCTACACTTTCTAACCACCTGCCCACTATACCAAGACATCAGAGACAAATACTTCCCACAGATTACACACACCCGAAGTGAGTTTGAAAACATGACCAATGATGAAAAACTCCCATACCTACTGGGAGAAATACAACAATGTTCAAACACAGCAGCAAGATTTGTGAACTGTTGCGACAAAAGAAGGCTAGAAACACAACCACCCTAAGGACTATAAACCATGGATTGACATCTAGACCTACTGCACATACAGTATGAAACAGAGCCGCTACCTTTAAATGCATTTTGAGAAAAAATAATGCTGTTATTTGTTCCAAAAGCTTCATACCCTGTATATATAAAATGTCACAATGCGACATAGCTCTGTTTACACAATGCTGTACCCCTTCCCAATGTATATATGTTCCCCATTTTCAACTGTTTTTATTTTATTTGTGACACTTGCTTTGGCAATGTAAACGTATGTTTTCTCATGCCAATAAAGAATTGAATTGAATTGACAAGCACCTGCGCACCGCAACCTCTGCATACCAGCCAGACCTGGGGCGATTAGTGGCCAATATGCAGACTCAAGTTTCACATTAAGTAAGTAGCCCTATAGCTGATTTATGAAACTATTCGTTTTTAATATTCAAGCAGTAACATGATAATATTAACAATATTTGTTGTGTTGGCCTTTACTACTGTATTTACAGGTCTGCCAGGTCTGGATCAATAACAGCCTGTCAGTAATAGTACTGAAAGACAGCATATTCATGATTCTTTGTGTGTCTTTTACTGTATTTACAGGTCTGGATCAATAGCAGCCTGTCAGGCCATGGCTACATGCAGCTGAAGTGAGATGATGTTTTCTCCAAAACCCCTAAGAGACTTTTTTGTATTTTATTTTATAATTTATTTTATTTGTTACAAAAGAAGAAGGACTTAATTTTATTTCAAGGATATTTCAAGAATTGTTCCACTCTGTTACACATTTTCAATACAATTCAAAGGAGCTTTGTTACAACAGAACAAGTACTTAATTTTATTTCAAGGATATTATTTGAAAGAATTGTTGCACTCTGTTACAATTATTCAATTAAATTCAAAGGAGTTTATTGGCATTAGGATAAATACCTTGACATTGCCAGTTCACTAGCCTCACATACCCAGACAATAGAACTGTTGTGTATATTAGTCTGGTCTCAGTGCTATTTGTTTCCAAGGGGCAGTTACAAAACGATTCTACCAGATCTGTTCATTTCCACGTCACATTGTGTGATAGTCCGGGAAAAATGGGGGTGAACGTGGATTCGCCTGTAAAAGTTTTTTTCTCAACTGATTCTTGTAGCTTGGGGTCACCAAGTTTATCATGGGACGCACATACAATGGACAAGGAGCTTTATGTACGTGATCAACAGGAGTCACACAGCGACTTCTACCAGCATGATGGCTTGGAGAGAAAACATCTCGGCATCGGAGATGCAACCATCTATGGCTTGATCTCTACAAGAAACAAACCCCCGAATTTCAGTGGAAACAGGCGCTCTTTGCTTGTTTTTCTTCTGTTACTTTGTGGAGACGTAGAACAACATCCAGGCCCGGTACTGACGAGGCAAGCAGCTGCTCGTATTGCGCGAGAAACTGAGTTGTTTTCCCAGTCTGTGACCAGCGAAGACCCCCGCCACACGGACGCCACCGCGGGCCCCGAGTCCCTGGACCCCGACATTACCGCGGGAACAGCTCGGCGTGAGGACAGTTATGTCGCAGAGCCCGAGACATTGGCCTCCGACCACGACACCCCTGACTCACGGGCCCCCGGCGGTGAACACTCGGCGACCGCACCCGCGATCGCACCCACGGACCCCGGCGGCAACACCAACGCGGGAACAGTTCGGCGCGAGGAGGACAACAACACGACACCAGACCTGGGCGTGCGGAGCCCACTGCGGCCCCCCACGGCGGCGCCCTGCATGGCCCCCGCGCCCACCACCGAGGCTTCGGATCAGAGGGTCTACAGGGATCGTAATCAGTCGTGGCTTGCTAAATATCTTGGCTTCGATTCAACCTGCGCCGACAACTCGATCCCCTGGGCTGAAGAGACTTCGTGGATCGCTCGGTGTCTGGGGCTTCGAACAACAAAGGAGCTTGAACTCCCCCCCACCCCCACCGCCCCCCTCCCCCCACTACAGACTGACATTCTTGCCGAAGAGACTTCGTGGATCGCTCGGTGTCTGGGGTTTCGAACAACAAAGGAACTTGACCTCCCCCCACCCCCACCGCCCCCTCCCCCCACTACAGACGGACACAAAGGAAACCCCCTCCCCCAGCCCTGATCATGGTTATCTGGCCACCTCAGACATGAAAGGTACTTTTGTGAAAAGAGGACTGAAAATGATTCATCTCAACGTCAACAGTTTGAAACCCAAACTGGAACAAATCAAAGCTATGTTTCTTGATGGTAAGGTCCAAATTTTAACCTTCTCAGAAACTAAACTCGATGACTCATTCTCAGATGCTAGCATTGAAATAGCCAATTACACTGTCATTAGGAATGATAGGAACAGGAAGGGAGGTGGTGTATATTCACAATGATTTAAATGTTATCACTCGCCCAGACCTACACCACAGCTCTCTTGAAACTGTATGGGTCGAGATAATTTTTGAACATGCTAAAAATATACTAATATGCGCTGTCTATAGACCCCCTGACCAGAATGACTTCTTTGAGCTGTTTGAAGAGAGCTTAGCAAAGGTGGACGGTATTGAGTACTACAGTTTGGGCGACTGGAATGTTGATGTTTTGCGTAAAGAAACACCCCTGTTCAAGTCCTTTAATGGGTTATGTAATCAATATGGCCACTCAGCTTGTTACCGTACCCACTAGGGTGACGGAGCACTCCCAAACCCTCATAGATCTCATTGTTACCACAGACAAATCCAAAGTCACGGCTAGCGGGGCTATTGTATGCAGTCTTAGTGATCATTACATGATCTACTGTACGCGTAAAATACACACAAACCCAAGGCTAGTGGCCACAAAACAGTTGTAGCTAGAAGCCTCAAAAACTACTCCAGTGAGGCTTTAAATCACACACTAGTGAATACAGACTTTTCCCCTGAACTGCAGTGTACAAATGTCGAAGGAGCATGGTGTGGTTTTAAAACCAAATTGACCGATGCTCTAGACAACGTGGCCCCCTTGCAAACCACCAGGGTTAAAGCCCGCCAAGAGCCATGGTATAACTCAGATATTACCGAATCAGCTAAACTCAGAGACAAAAAGTACAATGAAAAACGTAAGTGCTGCAAAAAGCTTAGAAAAAAATTCAACCCTGACCTCAAAATCCAAATCAAACATCTTACTGCTCAGTGCAAGAAACTCAGAAACCAGACAATCGCCCTAATTAGATCCGCCAAAAAAGACTACATCGATGTCAAAATTGACGAATACAAAAACAAACCACGAGACCTATGGAAGTTGCTTAACAACCAATTAGGCTTAAAACCTAAAACCATATGCCACAGCATAAACATCAAAACGGACGCCGCTCTCATTTCTGACAAATGTGAAGTGGCTACCCATCTTAACAAAACCTTACCACCATGGCCCATTCACTGGTTGAAAGACTGGTCGCCCCATCTGGGCGGTATGGTGTAAAATTTGTTAAGAAATTCTACAATAAACTGGGCGTCAGAAAAGACAGTTTTAAACTTGCCACAGTGACAACTGATGAAGTGTTTAAAAAACTGAGCGCCCTACCTCAACACAAGGCCACTGGCCTTGATAAAATTCCAGCTAGATTTCTCAGAGATTCAGCCGCCACCATTGCTCCAATCATTACCCACATAATTAACCTTTCCATCGAACAGGGTCATGTCCCACAGGTCTTCAAACTAGCAAAAGTAACCCCCCTGCATAAAAAAGGTAGCAAACTAGACCCTGGAAACTACCGTCCCGTTTCCATTCTTAGCTCTATATCCAAAGTCATGGAGAACATAGTCTACGAACAGATTGCAAGATATCTCGATGAGAATAATCTGATTTACGAGTTCCAATCTGGATTCAGAAAATCTCATTCCACCGACACATGCCTTCTCTATTTGACCGACCAAATCAAACGCGAAGCGGATGACGGCAAATATAGCGGCATGGTCATGATGGAGGCATTTGACACCGTAAATCACTAATAGAGAAACTAAAAGCCATCGGTCTTGACAGCGCAGCAGTGAGTTGGATGCAATCTTACCTGGTGAGGAGGGAACAGGTGGTGGAGATTAACGGTACCCTGTCCCCCCCCCCTCCCAGTAAGCTGTGGTGTTCCTCAAGGTAGCATACTGGGACCTCTGTTGTTCCTAAAATATGTGAACGACATGGCATCTGCTTGCGACTGCAACCTGTTCCTGTTCGCGGATGACTCGGCTCTCCTAGTCTCGGGCAAGGACCACTTGCAGGTTGAAAAGACACTTAACTCTGAACTAAGTAAGATCTGCACATGGCTTAACGATAACAAATTATCAATTCACCTGGGAAAAACTGAGTCCATCCTTTTTGGATCAAATCATAACCTCAAAAAAGTCGATAACTTCACAATCAAAGTGGGTGACAAGGTCATAACACGAAAAAACGAAATCTCTTACTTAGGATGCATCCTTGAAGCTAATCTTTCCAGTGAAAAGATGACTTCTAAAGTAATAAATAAAATCAACCAACGAACTCGTTTCCTACACAGGGTTTCCTGCAGGAAAAAGTCTTGACCTGGGGGGGATTTCCTGGCGCACGCGCAATGCGCGTGCACAGAATATTTTTGATAATTAATTAATTCATTCCAGTAATTAATTCACTTAATTTTTAATATTAATTCTTATTTTTGCCCTCAAAATAATAAGAGAACATTTATTATTTTTGGCCTAAAGAAGTAAAGAGAAGTGACTTAATTATTTTCAAGGTATTTGTACTTTACTTGTCTATTTCCAGTTTTCAGTATTTTGATTCCTTCTACTCCACCACAATTTCGGATCCAAATATTGTACCTTTACTCCACTGCAAAAACATACATTTTATTTTCATAGACCTGATTGCTCGTTTCTCTCTCACAAACAAAACATGGCAACGCTGAGCAAAGTTAGACGGTCGGAGTTGTTTTGGGGGATTGAGAAAACTCATAGCTAAAGACTAGTTTCTCCATAACAGTCACTTCATGTTCGCACAATGAAGAATGTCGCCTTACGGGTTGCATTGCGCGATTTTGAATTAGTTGCAGGCAGTTGAGCGCTCATCGTGTCCGGATGCACGTCTTTTTTTTGCATAATGTGAGCTTGGGACTGGGGGGGAGAGAGAGAGAGAGAGAGAGAGAGCGAGAGAGAGAAACGGAACACTATTGCCCCGTTCAAGTAGGCTAAAGAAACATATCCAATGTTAATGCAGGCAGCATGTAGGATTCGCATTTGCAAACTGTTGACTCGCTGGGAGGGTAGGTGAAGATGATGAAAACTTTTTGTTGTGGTTCTCATCTGGCATCGCGTCCCATCGGACACATAGCGGCACTGTTAGCATGTCGGCTAATACTATAGCTCTCCCTCTCTCTGCAAGTGTGTGTGTGTGTGTGTGTGTGTGTGTGTGTGTGTAACTAATGACGACGACGTGAAGTCTCTTTGCAAAAAAGGGTGGTGTATGCTCTGCGTGCTGCAGCCATACAGCACAGCACAAAAGAATAAAAAATAACAACTATGTAACACAAATCTATCTGGTGTTAATGTGCGCTGATAGACAGCGCAGGATGCATGCACATTCTTGAACACATTCCAGAGCCGTGTCGCCTGCCTGTACGCTTTTAGGAGGAATTTTGCATCATTTTCCCTAGACGTCTGGCCGGGCGGGGGCGATATCAGACCGGGGGGGCCACCCGGCCTATATAACGGTGGCGGAAACCCTGGACTACAGAGGATCGCCCCGATGGTCAATTTCAACACACTGAAGACCATAGCTGGTGCAATAATCCAGCCCCTCTTTGACTACGGAGTCCACGTATGGTATCGTGACGCCCCACAAGCCCTGAAAACTAAACTCCAAACAGCCCAAAATAAACTAATTAGGGTCCTGCTTAACCTTCCCTATCAGACTCACCTCACCGCTACTCACCAGTTTACCACTATGATACCCAAGTACCTATCAAAATACTTTATAAACATTAAGGATGTCCATAATTACAACACCAGAGGCAGCGCCACAGATCACTTTCAACCCAGAGTCAAAACCAACAAAGGGTCAAACTCTTTTTTCTGCTATACCACCAAAATGTGGAAAGCCTTACCGAAGGCCATAAAGGAGTGTGGATCACTAGCATCCTTTAAAATTGCCCTGGCAGCAGCCGTTCGCAACTGGTAAAAAATGAACCTAGCCCAACCCTACCCTCCCATGCCCCTTCTTTGTATATACTGTTTGTTTTAGACTTACTGTCTTTTTTTTGTTTTTCTTTACATATCTACTGCATAGTACTGTGTTCTATTTATCTGTCATTCAATGTTATATGAGATACTTCAATGGTTTGCAGTGGAAATAAGCTTAGTCTTTTCATGGATCTCCTTTTAGTAGACCTTGTACCAGTGAACTGTGCCGTCATGAAACTGTACCTTTTCCTATGCAAACTTCTAATAAAGTCTTCAATCAATCAATCAAACCTCTTAAGGATTCAAGAGGATGACCAGTGATATCCATTGAGCATTTTATATTATTAATAATAAAAAATGCTCAATGGATATCACTGGTCATCCTCTTGAATCCTTAAGAGGTGACCCCAAGCTACAAGAATCAGTTGAGAAAAAAACTTTTACAGACGAAACCACGTTCAGCCAAAAATCACTGTTTTTTTCCCGGACTATGAATAAATATTATTTGATAACATTTGATCATTTCATCATTCCATCCATGACAATATTTTGGTTCAATGAGGTTTGGCCTGGCTTGTATAGATGGAAATGTGGCTGTTTTCTGTGTGTTTCCTTAATTATTAGACTTGTCATGAAGTCTGTTACAGGCCCCTGAGCCTTCCTAAGATGAGTAGCCCAGCCCCTGGACTAGAGCTTAAAAATTCAGCCCGAGCCCGACGGGACCCGACGGGTCGGCGCTTTTATAATCCGGTAGGCAAGCGCAGCGCGGTAACATGATGTCTCTGTGACTGTGTAAGCAGCAACTTGCAATGGGCCTGGTGTACAAGATACACTACACCACTATGATACCCAAGTACCTGTCAAAATACTTTATAAACATTAAGGATGTCCATAATTACAACACCAGAGGCCGCGCCACAGATCACTTTCAACCCAGAGTCAAAACCAACAAAGGGTCAAACTCTTTTTTCTGCTATACCACCAAAATGTGGAAAGCCTTACCGAAGTGTGGATCACTAGCGTCCTTTAAAATTGCCCTGAAAAACCACTTACAGGCAGCAGCCGTTCGCAACTGGTAAAAAAAATCTACCCGCCCCTTCTTTGTATAGGCTACGTACTGTTTGTTTAGACTTACTGTTTTATTTTTTTTGTTCTCTCATTTTATTTTATTTACATATCTACTGCATAGTACTGTGTTCTATTTGTCTGGCATTCAATGTTATGTGAGATACTTTAATGGTTTCGTTTCCAGTGGAAATAAGCGTAGTCTTTTCATGGATCTCCTTTTAGTAGACCTTGTACCAGTGAACTGTACCGTCATGAAACTGTACCTTTTCCTATGCAAACTTCTAATAAAGTCTTCAATCAATCAATAAAATATTTTTGAAACATTTGTAGTGTCTGTTTTTCAAGAAAAGATTGACACTCCTTTAAGGCCAACATGGCTTACTAGCCAGGGATCATTTTAAGCTCTAATATGGACTATTAGTTCATAAAGATCAAGATAATAATAAAATAAATGCACACCAATTACGTTTTTTTCAATAACAAAACTTGACGTTACCTGACAGAGAGGTGTTGAAACAGCTCCATAATGTTACCAGCAAAATGTTGAACTTTCTCCACATCATGATTTGCAAAGATACACCCGGCTATTCCCTTCTCAGAACAACCACCTGCTTCAACAGAGTTTCCGTTCTCAGCCTTGTGGTCTATAAAACACTTCCCCAAAAATATTCTCACTCACCACACACGCACGCACGCACACGCACACACACGCTCGAGCTCCGCCCCTCTCGTTCACTTCACACAAGGAAGATCAAAGAAGGAAGGGACACTGACGTCATTTTAGGCTCCATGGCCATCCGCCATGACACTTTGGGTGGCAGAAGTGGCACCGGAGGTTCGGTGAATAACATTGCGTCTATGAGCTTCGGCTGGGACAGCTCATGAACAAAAAATTATTCTGAACGATAGAGACCTTTATAAAACACTCAGCTCAGGAATATAAAAGAAAACATGTCACACATTGTTTTGTGCTGTGTTGCTTTTCGGTGAGTACACTGTATAACATTATAGAGGCATCTAAAGAGCACAATTTACGTTTCTGAACTAGATAGTATCGCGAGACTCTCCACCATTCCCTGTCTGGAATCCAAATCTCGCGATAGCTCTGAGACAGAAACAGACGCCGCCGCTGTTTAGCTGCCTCAATAACATTATGTACCGTGCACATCGAAAAGCATGTGATTGTAAAAATACCTGTGATATGTCTTCTTTTATATTCCTAGAGCGATTACACAACAAAGGTCTCAATCGTTCAGAATTATTTTTTGTTCATGAGCTGTCCCAGCCGAAGCTCGAGACGCCAATGTTATTCATCGAGCTTCCGTTGCAAGTTCCGCCCACAGACATAGAAAGGTAGACGCCTCTTCCGGCTGGGGGGTGCTGGTCCAAGACTCCTGGCAAAAAAAATAAAAAGAATTACGGAATTCTTCCCTGTGCGTCACAGAAGCGGAAATTCGGTCGGCCAATCAGAGGCAGATGGGGCAGGTTTTCTCATACGCAACGCTGAGCCGCGCAACATCAGGAACTGGATGAAAACAAAACTGGAGATGTCACCAAACACTCAGAGATTTGTGAAATAAGTTCCCAGAGAGAAACATGGTCGTTTCATGTACAGCTCCGGGTTGTACAGATGCACATTGGAAAATAGAACGCTGGGAATCACTTTCCACAGGTAAGTAACATGATTCATTAATCTGTCTAATGAATGTAGACAGGAATGTGACCAAATCCTGGATCCAACTCCATGTCTGGTATTGACACTTGCTTTGGCCATATAAACGTGCCAATAAAGCTCCTTTGAATTGAATGGGAAAAGTCCCGGAAAAGACGCGCTGTGATTGGCCAGCAGTTTTTTTGAGTGACAGTCTGTCTTCCACACTCCGCCATTTCTGCCAGGACTCCTTGACCAGGCGCGCCAATGAACTGCAGCGGCGGGGGAGGTATCTAGCTTTTTATATCTGTGGTTCCGCCACCCAAACTAGGAAAAAAAAGAAGGAATCTGCATAAGGGGCGTGCACAAAATGTGCGGGGGTATGGCACATGTGCAGTACAATCTGGCCAGCACCTACACGGCTCAGATGGCGGCGTGTGACCATTAAATGGTAGTGTTTGTTTTGTCCTACTTTAAGTGCCTGCTGGGGACTTGCTCTTTGCTCAAATTAAATGTTCTTCTGCCACAAAATAAGTAGGCTTATTTGGTGCCCTAATAGGCACAACTATGTGTTGCATATCCTGAATGAATATTAGCTATTATCTATAAGTTATAGAAATCCATCGGATTCTTCTCATCTACTGCTGTTTTACTGATATTTTGTGTAAGTGCTTATGAATAAATTAAATTGTGCGGTCTGTTGAATTTTTTTGCACCATACATTAGTCTGACTACAAGTACGGCACACAGTACAAGTTCTAAGACATATAGACTACTTCAAAGTACAGTATTATATAATAGCATCCCTCTGAAGACCAATTATTTCCCACAATTGACACAATTGTCAACTAAAAGGATAAACACCTCCAAAGAGCCTTGGGCTTGTTTCAATTGGGGTCCTTTAAAAAAAATAAAACCCAGCACTATGCAGAAAATAAAAGAAAACCTGCAGCTGTTTAGGTGATGAGTTGAGAGAGAACAAAACAAACACACACCTCGCTCTACTGAGAACGGATCATGATCTTTTTTATCTAGCTCCTCTGCTGGAACACTCCACCATGGCAGCTCCAGTTACACTGCGCATGTGCCATACCCCCGCACATTTTGTGCACGCCCCTTATGCTCTATCCTTCTCTTATTAGTCCTAGCACCCAAAGTGTCATGGCGCATAGTCTCGCGTGGCCAGACTGTTGCCTCCGCGATTAGGTCAAATGCTCCATTCAGAGATTGTGGAATAGTTGTCTGGCTACGCGAGACTACATGGCGCATGGACCGTGGTGTGCCAACTTCCGGGTGGTTTCCTCTCCTTCTTTGATACTTCTTGACTTCACACTTACGCCCTGCAGCGTGACCCTATGGTGTAACCAGAGTCGTCTAATCAGAGAGTCCTGCCACTGCGGGGTCAGAAACAGCGCTGGTCACGTGGTTCATTGTCACTTTGACTTCAATGCATTTTGTAAACTTCCGGTTCGCCGTTTGTCACTATACGCCAATAGATGTGTGCGTAGAAGACCTGGCCCCATGAAGTGAACGGGAGTGACGCAACTCTCCGTAGGTAGAAGGCTCTGGGTGTAACCTGTTGTGTACGTGCAACACACTAACCCTTCCGGTGCGTTCACCAGTCCGGTCTCTTAAAGAGACATACACACACACTTGTAGCTGCAATATATTGATTGATTGATTGATTGAAGACTAGAAGTTTGCATAGGAAAAGGTACAGTTTCATGACGGTACAGTTCACTGGTACAAGGTCTACTAAAAGGAGATCCATGAAAAGACTAAGATTATTTCCACTGGAAACCATTGAAGTATCTCATATAACATTGAATGACAGACAAATAGAACACAGTAGCCTACTATGCAGTAGATATGTAAAGAAAAACAAAAAAGAAGACAGTAAGTCTAAAACAAGCAGTATATACAAAGAAGGGGCAGGGGAGGGTAGGGTTGGGCTAGGTTCATTTTTTACGAGTTGCGAACGGCTGCTGCCTGTAAGTAGTTTTTCAGGGCAATTTTAAAGGATGCTAGTGATCCACACTCCTTTATGACCTTCGGTAAGGCTTTCCACATTTTGGTGGTATAGCAGAAAAAAGAGTTTGACCCTTTGTTGGTTTTGACTCTGGGTTGAAAGTGATCTGTGGCACTGCCTCTGGTCCTGCCACACATGACATCTCACATGACATCACATAGACATCTCCCCACCTTTGAGTCGGAGAAGGAATTTGGCGTAGCCTATACTGCTGAATACAAAATCAGTGCAAAACATGGACTCTTAGGATTAGCAGTGCAATAGAAACCCTCTGTAAATTCAATCATCAAAGAACAATAAGAAATAGAAACTGTTAATCTAAGTGCTGTGACAAATAAACATTCCTCCCCCCTCTTTTTTTTTTTTTTTTTTTAAGATAGACAGAGAAAGGCACAGCAGAACAAACAATGACACAATGTTATGGGGTGGACTACCCAGTCACCTCTATAGACAAATTTCCTGTTTGTAAACAAGAAAGGAACGGGGGTTCAAGTTAAGACTATGATAAAAAAATTGGTCTTCACGGCTTTAATCAAAGTAGATTAAATATGCATTGTTTGTAATAACTTGTTCACTGATTTAAAATGGTGTTTCAGAGTTGGATTAGTCTTTCATTTAATGTGCCTATAATTAAAATGCTACAAGGTTTAAACTAAGGGGCTCTTGACTGTGTGGCATATCTTCAGAATATACGGTAGGCTACAAGTCTCACAAAGGAGCAATTATGCGTCGACATTCCAGCCAGGGTAATTGTGGGCTCGCCTGTAAGGCGAGCACACTTTAGATATTGTCATTATTTATCTATCAGTTCTCCTCAAAACTTCGGAGTTCGAATTAGTGGCAGCTAGGCCTTATAGTGGCAGGCACAGTGCTAGATACAATTGCACCGATGTGACACAAACCCACACAACCAAAAGGGAAGAGAGGAAGGAGGGTTCCCCCTCCCCTCTGACCCATTATTCAGCCCAACCCAGTAACTTTGTAGGTTGGGATTAGGAGTGACTGTACAGCGCAACATGCACCCAGACGAGGCAACGGACGAACGAGCGAACGAACAAACCTAATTATAGGCTTTAACATAGAGAAAGGTTTTTAATCTACTCTTAAAAACACAAAGTGTGTCTGCCGTGCGGACAGAGACGGGGAGGAGGTTCCACAACTGAGGTGCCTGATACTTAAATGCTCTGGCTCCTGTTCTGGCCTTGGGTATTTTTTTAGGAACGACAAGCATGTTTTCATATTGCGGACGCACTGGTCTAGCAGTACTGCGAGGCTCAATGAGCTCTTCGAGGTACTGCGGTGCCAGACCGTGATATGCTTTGTATGTGAGGAGGAGAATTTTAAATTCAATTCTGTATTTAACCGGGAGCCAGTGTAAAGATGCCAGAGAAGGAGTGATATGATCACTTCTTCTGGCTCCTGTCAATACACGGGCGGCAGCATTCTGAACTAGAAAATATTGTTCCTTCGAAACAATTGTGGGCTCGCTTCAAGCCAGAAAACAATGGCTATAAAAGTACAAAATGTCAAGATTGCAGGCATTGCTCTCTTTGACGGTCCATTTTGTTCCAAAAATGTGTTGTGCAAAAGTTGACCCGCTGTTGGCGCTATAACAGGCCAATGTAAGAAGGGTGGTATCTGTTCCTTGACCTATTGGGAATGTGCTTGCAAGATCTCACGCACATTGCAGGCTGTGTTCATGATTTGAGGTGTTTTTGGCTTTGGCCACTTTATCGCTGCTTGCTGCTATGTTTATTATTCTTATTATTATTATTTTTGTGTGTGCACATCATAGGCATATTAGATAAAGGTCCTTAGATTGTGTGTAGAATGTTTCATGCAAATTGCTAAAAAAAATCCTAACGGGTTTAAGCGTTTCACAAACTGCTCAAAATGATATAACACCCCCCTTTGGCCAATTGGGGTAAGATTGATTTGGTGATATTTGGAATAACACTCTACATCTTTTCCAAATGCCATGAATATGTTACTTTGCATGTATGATTTAGAGGCAGAAGAATAATTTGCATAAAACTGCAATATTCATTGAATTTATTAAAAAAGCATGTTTCAATTTAAAAAAAAATCCGATCTGACAGATCTTTAGATATTGGTCCAAAGTTCACGTAAAAAAAGTTTTGTGCACGTGACGCGAACATTCCAGAATAAAAGTGAGTTTAAGTGTTTTACAAACTGCTCAAAATGGCGGAAAATCTAAGGGCGGAGCTTACTTAACAAAGACACAGATGTCTTCCGCTCGAGTCAAAGCACGCGTGTAAGCAAGTTGCATGACTTCAAATGAAACGAGTCATGACTTATGCCCGTTTGAAGTTTGAATTTTCAAACGCTTCGTATAGCGCCCCCCTTTGGCCGATTGGAATAAGATTGGTTTCAGTGATATTTTGACTAACCCTCTACATCAGGGGTCCTCAATAGGCGGACCGCGGTCCATGTCCGGACCCAGGCGCACCTCCGTCCGGACCGCGGCACATTTCTGAGAAATCTCCGCACAGTTGTATCTGACGATCGGACTGACTGTGTGTGATTTGTGTTTGTGTGTGCGTGGGTGTGTATGTGCTCATTCGCTCAAACACATACACAGGCTCACAAGACACACCCCTACGCCAATTTGCAAGCCCACAAAGCGTAGCGGGTGCAACGTGCTGTGGGCTTGTAGATCAAAGGTTTTCCTTCCCTCCGAAGCAGCGCTCTCCATGCTGCTCCCCCCTCCCCTCCCCTCTCCACACACTCATGCCGCTCGCTGCCTGAAAAAGTTGCTAAAACCTCTTGGAAACCATTGCTCCCACTGGATTAATAACTTAGAGATCTTCTACCTTTGGCTGTTCAATTGGAGAGGACAACAGCAACACATTAATATCCACGATGTAAGGCTCCAACTGCTTGCATTAGACGAGAAATGGTCGCGAAACTCGCGATGCGTGATCATGCGTCTTTAACAATGTGATGTGTCGTCGCATATTATTGCCAGCTATCCTAGGCTGTGTTAGGTTAATAACTATGACTCGTTGACCCTGATTTGACTGGCCATTTGACATAGGCAACCAGCACAGTCTGGCTTGTGCAGTACGTGTGTCAACTGAATGTCAAGTAATCCTCTCCCCCTCACACTAAGTTTCACTTTATTTTCCATTCTGAACGACAAGCCTTAGATTGCATTCATGCTCTTTAGTTTCCAATAATTAAACTATAAGCCAGTGTTTTATTGCTACACAATAAATGTAAATAATGTAGCCTACTCTACATGCATAAATAATTATCCATTCATCCATCCATCCATCTTCAACCGCTTATCCAGCATCGGGTAGCAGGGGTAACAGTTCCAACTGAGATTTCCAAAGTTCCAAATAATAATAATAATAATTAAAATAAACAATTCTAATGATTATAAAATAAACATACATACATACAGTACATACTGTATAAATGTATCCGCCTTATTTCGCCTTCGCCTTTTTTTTCGGACCCGGACCTGTTTCAAAAAAAGATTTCTGGACCTTCAAGATTTGTATTTGAGGACCCCTGCTCTACATCTTTGCCAAATGCCATGAACGTGTAACTTTGCATGTAAGATTTAGAGGCAGAAGAATCATTTGCATAAAACCGCAATATCTATTGAATTATTAAACAAATATATTTCACTTTAAAAGAAATCCGACCAGACAGTTTGACCGTATTGGTCCAAAGTTCATGTGAAAAAAGTTTTGTGCGCGTCACGCAAAAATCCCAGGAGGAGATAGATTTTTACTGTTTTTCATATAATTCCAAATTTTGGGGGATCTAAAGGTCAGAGGTCAAAAGTCAGAGCGTAAAAGTTGTTCGGCATGAGGAGACGCATACGTGTATACAGGTTTCATGGCTGTACGTATAACAGAGCATGAGCTCTACCTGTTCAAAGTTCGCACTGTCGAAGGCTTCCTACAGCGCCACCATTTGGCCGATTGCTTTATAAAATAATAGCACACTTCGCCACTGTAAGCTGAACACATTGATGTTTTTATTTTCATTTTCTGCCTGAGTATGTAGGAGTAGAAAGGAACCAAAGTTCCCGTCTACTGACTGCCTGCCTGATAGATAAACTAGAAAAATATTGTTCCTTCGAAACAATTGTGGGCTCGCTTCAAGCCAGAAAACAATGGCTATAAAAGCACAAAATGTCAAGATCGCAGGCAGTGCTCTCTTTGACGTTACTGACGTCAAAGATTGGTCCATTTTGTTCCAAAAATGTGTTGTGCAAAAGTTGACCCGCTGGTGGCGCTATAACAGGCCAATGTGAGAAGGTTGGTATCTGTTCCTTGACCTATTGGGAATGTGCTTGCAAGATTTCACACACATCCCAGGCTGTGTTCCTGATTTGAGGTGTTTTCGGCTTTGGCCACTTTATCGCTGCTTGCAGCTATATTCATTATTATTTTTATTGTTTTTGTGTGTGTGCACTTCATAGGCATATTAGATAAAGGTCCTTAGATTGTGTGTAGAATGTTTCATGCAAATTGCAAAAAAAAATCCTAACGGGTTTAAGCGTTTCACAAACTGCTCAAAATGATATAGCGCCCCCCTTTGGCCAATTGGGGTAAGATTGGTTTTAGTGATATTTGGACTAACACTCTACATCTTTGCCAAATGCCATGAACATGTTACTTTGCATGTATGATTTAGAGGCAGAAGAATAATTTGCATAAAACTGCAATATTCATTGAATTTATTTAAAAAAGCATGTTTCAATTTTAAAGAAATCCGATCTGACAGATCTTTAGATATCGGTCCAAAGTTCACGTAAAAAAGAGTTTTGTGCACGTGGAGCGAAGATTCCAGAATAAAGGCGGGTTTACGTGTTTTACAAACTGCTCAAAATGGCGGAAAATCGAAGGGCGGAGCTTACTTAACAACGACACAGATGTCTTCCGCTCAAGTCAAAGCACGCGTGTAACAAGTTGCATGTCTTCAAACGAAACCAGTCATGACTTATGCCCGTTTGAAGTTTGAATTTTCAAACGCTTCGTATAGCGCCCCCCTTTGGCCGATTGGAATAAAATTGGTTTCAGTGATACTTTGACTAACCCTCCACATCTTTGCCAAATGCCATGAACTTTGCATGTATGATTTAGAGGCCGAAGAATAATTTGCATAAAACCGCAATATTGATTGAATTATTAAAAAATTATATTTCACTTTAAAAGAAATCCGACCAGACAGTTTGACCGTATTGGTCCAAAGTTCATGTGAAAAAAGTTTCGTGCGCGTAACGAAAAAAACCCAGGAGGAGATAGATTTTTACTGTTTTTCATATTATTCCGAATTGTGGGAGACCTTAAGGTCAGAGGTCAAAAGTTAGAGGGTAAAAGTTGTTCGGCATGAGGAGACGCATAAGTGTATACAGGTTTCATGGCTGTATAACACAGCATGAGCTATACCTGTTCAAAGATTGCACTTTCGAAGGCTTCCTACAGCGCCACCATTTGGCGGATTGCTGTATAAAATAATAGCACACTTCGCCACTGTAAGCTGAACACATTGATGTTTTTATTTTCATTTTCTCACTAAGTATGTAGGAGTAGAAAGGTGCCAAAGTATTGAGGAGAACTTACTAGATAAATAAACTAGAAAATGTGCAATTTGGGAAATTGCGAGTGTGGTTGCTCGCCCCGCCCCCCTCCCACGAGTTTTGCAAGACGATTATGTTGTCACGTCGCTCCCGAGATCGTTTGTGTTTCGTTTTGAGAGGGTTGTTCCCCCTGAAAAACGTGTTTTGGCCTGAAACGGTTACGTTTTGTGCGTTTGTGGCGCCCCCTAAGGGTCGAAGTGGAAATGCTTTTGGGGATTTGTTGAATATCCCACCCGCAACTTGTGGTTAAAATTTGGTGTTGACTGGATGTTTCGTTTATGATTTATGGCTATTTTTGGCAAGACGGGCCCCTCTCGCTAACTTTGGAAGCGTGTTCCGGACGAACGGTATGGACTATCGAAATATCGCTTGAATATGTTTATCGTGTCGGTTCAGAGATCTTGTGTACCGATTTTTGTGACATTTGGAGAAAATATGTGGGAAAAGGAGCAAAAAGTGTGTTTTGAAGAAAATTCAAAATGGCGGAAAATCTATCCTGACGCAAATGGGCGGGGCCTATATGGGGAGATGCGTCATGACCCAAGGAATCCAGGGAAAAAGGAATTTTAATTTTCCGACCTAAGGTTCAAGAGTTACAGGCCGAAACGTAAAGTGGGCTGTTATAGCGCCACCATGAGGCTGACTGACAATATTATTTTTTATTTATTCCTTGAACTGATTATGCATCTCCTCTCCAAGTTTTGAAACTGTAGCCTCTATGGTTTGCGAGAAAAAAATAATTGAATGTGAGTTTTTGCTATTCCCATTATAAGTCAATGGGGGAAATTAATTCACTAATAAATTAATATCAATTAAACGATACAACCTTTCTCTTAGCAAAATAATAGCACACGATTCCCGATGAAGCCGGTCGATTTGACATATGGCGCGAGTGTGTGGTGCAAAAACTGTGGGAGGAGTAACGCGCCAAACTTTTGGTTATACCCAAAGAATAAATAAAGTTTCCCTAGAACTAGAAAAGCAGTTCCTGCAGAAACTGCGTGGGCTCGCTCGAAACTGTTATGAAGTAATAGTAGAAAATGCATTTAAGCACAAGGGTGTAAAAAAAATTTTTTTGAAAAAAAAAAATTTTTTTTGAAAAAAGTTTTTTGAAAAAAAAAAAGATTTTTGAAAAAAAAAAGATTTTTGAAAAAAAGAATTTTTTAAAAAAAATCTTTGAAAAAAAAAGTTTTTTAAAAAAAAAAAGTTTTTTAAAAAACAAAGTTTTTTTTAAAAAAATAGTTTTTTTAAAAAAAAAGTTTTTTGAAAAAAAAAGTTTTTGAAAAAAAAAGTTTTTGAAAAAAAAGAATTTTGAAAAAAAGTGAAAAAAAAATGTGAAAAAAAAAAAAAATGAAAAAAAAAGTTTTTTGAAAAAAAAAAGTTTTTTGAAAATTGAAAATTGGTATGGAACTGCCGATGGAATTAGATCTACAAATCATGAGGATGTGACTGGTTTTAGAATTAGATCTACAAATCATGTGGATGAGACAGGTGATGGATTTAGAGCTACAAATTATGGTATGGAACTGCCGATTGAATTAGATCTACAAATCATGGGGATGGGACTGGTTTTAGAATTAGATCTACAAATCATGTGGATGAGCTACAAATTATGGTATGGAACTGCCGATGGAATTAGATCTACAAATTAGATCTACAAATCATGGGGATGGGACTGGTTTTAGAATTAGATCTACAAATCATGTGGATGTGACAGGTGATGGATTTAGAGCTAAAAATTATGGTATGGAACTGCCGATGGAATTAGATCTACAAATCATGGGTATGGGACTGGTTTTAGAATTAGATCTACAAATCATGTGGATGTGACTGGTTTTAGAATTAGATCTACAAATCATGTGGATGAGACAGGTGATGGATTTAGAGCTACAAATTATGGTATGGAACTGCCGATTGAAATAGATCTACAAATCATGGGGATGGGACTGGTTTTAGAATTAGATCTACAAATCATGTGGATGTGACTGGTTTTAGAATTAGATCTACAAATCATGTGGATGAGACAGGTGATGGATTTAGAGCTACAAATTATGGTATGGAACTGCCGATTGAATTAGATCTACAAATCATGGGGATGGGACTGGTTTTAGAATTAGATCTACAAATCATGTGGATGAGCTACAAATTATGGTATGGAACTGCCGATGGAATTAGATCTACAAATTAGATCTACAAATCATGGGGATGGGACTGGTTTTAGAATTAGATCTACAAATCATGTGGATGTGACAGGTGATGGATTTAGAGCTAAAAATTATGGTATGGAACTGCCGATGGAATTAGATCTACAAATCATGGGTATGGGACTGGTTTTAGAATTAGATCTACAAATCATGTGGATGTGACTGGTTTTAGAATTAGATCTACAAATCATGTGGATGAGACAGGTGATGGATTTAGAGCTACAAATTATGGTATGGAACTGCCGATTGAAATAGATCTACAAATCATGGGGATGGGACTGGTTTTAGAATTAGATCTACAAATCATGTGGATGTGACTGGTTTTAGAATTAGATCTACAAATCATGTGGATGAGACAGGTGATGGATTTAGAGCTACAAATTATGGTATGGAACTGCCGATTGAATTAGATCTACAAATCATGGGGATGGGACTGGTTTTAGAATTAGATCTACAAATCATGTGGATGTGACTGGTTTTAGAATTAGATCTACAAATCATGTGGATGAGCTACAAATTATGGTATGGAACTGCCGATGGAATTAGATCTACAAATTAGATCTACAAATCATGGGGATGGGACTGGTTTTAGAATTAGATCTACAAATCATGTGGATGTGACAGGTGATGGATTTAGAGCTAAAAATTATGGTATGGAACTGCCGATGGAATTAGATCTACAAATCATGGGTATGGGACTGGTTTTAGAATTAGATCTACAAATCATGTGGATGTGACTGGTTTTAGAATTAGATCTACAAATCATGTGGATGAGACAGGTGATGGATTTAGAGCTACAAATTATGGTATGGAACTGCCGATTGAATTAGATCTACAAATCATGGGGATGGGACTGGTTTTAGAATTAGATCTACAAATCATGTGGATGAGACAGGTGATGGATTTAGAGCTACAAATTATGGTATGGAACTGCCGATGGAATTAGATCTACAAATCATGTGGATGTGACTGGTTTTAGAATTAGATCTACAAATCATGTGGATGTGACAGGTGATGGATTTAGAGCTACAAATTATGGTATGGAACTGCCGATGGAATTAGATTTAAAAATCATGGGGATGGGACTGGTTTTAGAATTAGATCTACAAATCATGTGGATGTGACAGGTGATGGATTTAGAGCTACAAATTATGGTTTGGAACTGCCGATGGAATTAGATCTAAAAATCATTGGGATGGGACTGGTTTTAGAATTAGATCTACCAATCATGTGGAAGTGACTGTGTGTGTGTGTGTGTGTGTGTGTGTGTGTGTGTGTGTGTGTGTGTGTGTGTGTGTGTGTGTGTGTGCGTGTGAGTATGCGTGTATGTGTGCATACATGCGTGCGTGCGACCGTGCGTCCATGTGTTCCCTGGACCACACTTTGAGAACCAGATAAATAGCCGATCTACAAGCTCACAAAGTTACACAGTGCAACTTATTGTGAGCTTGTAAATCATGTGAGACCACTGACTCAGCACTGTAATTAAAGTTAATAAGGAGCACCTTTGCTTCTGAGCTGTAGAACTGTTTGTTCAAGATATGGGCCATATCCATTGGTTTGAATAGGGAGCGCAAGTGTACGAACTGATCGCTCTCCCGGAAACACGAAAAGTTGAAAACACATAGTCTTTGCTCGGGGAGTGGCTCGGTGAGTGGCTCTACGAACATTGCGATTCTGATGTTAAAAGGATCAATAATGTGCGCATGAGAGCAAGCTAGAAATGTTTGGGGGAAAATAAAAAAAATCCGAAAAACCAGAAAAAAAATGACTTGAGGTGAATCTGAGGCGCGACCCGGCACTCAGAGGGCCATAGATGAAATTCTGTAAGTCTCTGTTTTATTTTAGTTGCACTTTACGAAACACGACGAGCGTGGCTACAAACGTGCCAAAAAACATGCATACATTTTAAATATTCTGGCCGTGAGGACGATTCGTTCAGAGAACTTCATTACTTTAAGAACAAGTCTCCCACACTCTAGCTACACTCTAGGACTGGTTTTCCCGCCAAAAATATCCCCAAAATACCCCAAAACACTCTACCTTTGGACTGCGATTGTGGAAGAACGGTATGACGTTTTCGAATACCGTTTGAACCACGATGAAGTCCAAAAGCGTGTGAGCGTTTTTCAAGTTTGAATCGCGTTCCTACGTAAATGTATGCCAGAGTAATGAGGCTATAAAGTTTAGTGAAAAAGTAAAAATGTTAAAGTCAGATCCCATTCATTCTCTATGGGATGAAAGATTTATGAATAAAGTTAAATATTTCAAACAGTATAAACTTTTTTTCAAAATTATTAAAACAACAATGAAACTTCAAACCTCGCTGAACATTTCAAAGTTGGAACGAGGTTTTTATGTGAAAGTATGAAAGAGCTATAAGAGCACAAAGAATTTGCACCAGAAAAGTGGGCACTTTTCTACATAGACTCCCATTATAAGGAGGAAAAATTAAAGTTTAAAAGTTAAATATTTCCAAAAATATGAAATATTTTGAAAAGAAAAATACAAGCACACATCACTGTAGAAAGCTGAACATGTTGAAGTTGGAACGAAGTTTGTAGCACAAAGTGTGAGGGAGTTGAAAGCGGACGAAGAAAGGGTACGGAACCTTGGAAGTTAGAAACTAGAAAATTTGCAATTTGGGAAATTGCGAGTGTGGTTGCCCGCCCCGCCACGGCGCGAGCGGCGGGGATGCGCCTCCGGGACCCAGAGGAAAACGCCGGGGCCCGAGGGAGAGGACGTAGGGACGGATACCGGCGGGGCCGCGCGACGCGCGATTCGAAAAGCTGCCGGTGGGATCCTGCGTTCTTGATATAAGGATATGGTTTCTTGTTTTAGAGAAATAGGCTCCTCCCACGAGTTTCGCAAGACGATTATGTTGTCGCGTCGCTCCCGAGATCGTTTGTGTTTTGTTTTGAGAGGGTCGTTCCCCCTGAAAAACGCGTTTTGGCACGAAACGGTTACGTTTTGTGCGTTTGTGGCGCCCCCTAAGGATCGAAGTGGAAATGCTTTTGGGGATTTGTTGAGTATATCACCTGCGAATGGTGGTTAAAATTTGGTGTTGACCGGATGTTTCATTTGTGATTTATGGCTATTTATTGCGAAATGGGCCCCTCTTGCTAAGTTTGGAAGCCTGTTACGGACGAACGGTTTGGACTATCGAAATATCGCTTGAGTATGTTTATCGCATGGGTCCATAGATCATGTGTACCGATTTTTGTGACATTTGGAGAAAAGATGTAGGAAAAGGAGCAAAAAGTGTATTTTGAAGAAAATTCAAAATGGCGGAAAATCTATCCCGACGCAAATGGGCGTGGCCTATATGGAGAGATGCGTCATGACCCAAGGAATCCAGGGAAAAAATAATTTTAATTTTCCGACCTACGGTTCAAGAGTTATAAGCCAAAAGGTAAAGTGAGCTGTTATAGCGCCACCATGAGGCCAAATGATGTAATTATTTTTCAGTTAATCCTTGTATGCATTATGAACCTTCCCTCTAAGTTTTGAAACTGTAGCCCCTATGGTTTGCGAGAAAAAAATAATTGAACTTGAGTTTTTGCAATTCCCATTATAAGTCAATGGGGAAATTTAATTCACTAATAAATTAATATCAATTAAACTATACAACCTTTCTCTTAGCAAAATATAAGCACACGATTCCCGATGAAGCCGGTCGATTTGACATATGGCGCGAGTGTGTGGCGCAAAAACTGTGGGCCGTGAAACGCGCCGAAAAAAAAGTTTATCTAGAACGAAATAAAGAAATAAAGTTTCCCTAGAACTATAGTGTGTTGCCCTGTAAGGGCAACCACACTAACTAGAAAATTTGCAATTTGTGAAATTGCGAGTGTGGTTGCCCGCCCCGGTGCGAGTCGCGGGGATGCGCCGCGGGGACCCCGAGGAAAACGCAGGGGTCCGAGGAAGACGACGTCGGGACGGATACTGTCGGGGCCGTGCGACGCGCGACTCGAAAAGGTGCCGTTCGGATCCTGCGTTTGTGATGTAAGGAAATGGCGTCTTTTTTTTAAGAAATAGACTCCTCCCACGAGTTTCGCCAAGCGATTACGTTATCCTGTCACTCCCGAGATCCTTTGTGTTTCGTTTTGAGAGGGTCGTTCCCCCTGAAAAACACGTTTTGGCACTAAACGGTTACATTTTGCGCGTTTGTGGCGCCCCCTATGGGTCGAAGTGGAAATGCTTTTGGGGATACGTTCAGTATACCACCTGCCACTTGTGGTTAAAATTTGGTGTTGACTGGATGTTTCGTTTGTGATTTATGGCTATTTTCTGCTAAACGGGCCCCTCCCGCTAACTTTGGAAGCCTGTTACGGACGAACGGTATGGACTATCAAAATATCGCTTGAATATCTTTATCGCATGGGTCCATAGATCATGTGTACCGATTTTTGTGACATTTGGAGAAAATATGTAGGAAAAGGAGCAAAAAGTGTGTTTTGAAGAAAATTCAAAATGGCGGAAAAATCAATCCAGGCGCAAATGGGCGTGGCCTATACAGGAAGATGCGTCATGACCCAAGGAATCCAGGGAAAAAATAATTTAAATTTTCCGACCTACGGTTCAAGAGTTACAGGACAAAACGTAAAGTGGGTTGTTATAGCGCCACCATGAGGCCGATTGATGTAATTATTTTTTTATTAATCCTTGTAATTATTATGAACCTTCCTTCCAAGTGTTGTAACTGTAGGCCTTACCGTTTCCGAGAGAAAAATACTGGAATGGGAGAATATTATTTAATTAATTTTTCCCCATTGACTTATAATGGGATACTAATAAATTAATATCAATTACACTATACGACCAATCTCTTAGTAAAATACAAGCACACGATTCCCGATGAAGCCGGTCGATTTGACATATGGCGCGAGTGTGTGGCGCAAAAACTGTGGGCGGTGAAACGCGCCGAACTTTTTTTTAGGACTAGAATGATAGTGTGTTGCCCTGTTAGGGCAACCACACTAATAAATATAAACTGGGGTATAACAAGCTGGACTCGCCTTCAGCGAGCCCACAATAATGACAATATCTAAAGTGTGCTCGCCTTACAGGCGAGCCCACAATAATGACAATATCTAAAGTGTGCTCGCCTTACAGGCGAGCCCACAACTAGCTGTAGGCTGTTCAGAGACTTACTTGGGCAGCCTGATAGTACTGAGTTGCAGTAGTCCAGCCTAGAGGTAACAAATGCATGGACTAGTTTTTCTGCATCACTTTGAGACAGGATGCGCCTCACTTTAGCAATGTTACGCAGATGGAAGAAGGCAATCTTTGAGGTTTGCTTGATGTGAGAATGAAAAGACATATCTTGATCAAACACAACCCCCAGATTCTTCACAGCGGCCTTAGAGGCCACAGTAATGCCATCCAGAGCAAAGTTCCTATCTGCCAGTTTGTCCCTTAGGTGCTTAGGGACGTTTCGTTAATTTTGGGAGGGGCCCACTAGGAGAATTTTAGGGGAGGGTGATGCTATTTTGATTTTAGTGTCAGGGCGGGTGATGCTATTTTAATATTTGTGTCAGGGAGGGTCATGCGATTTTGAATAAAAGATATTCCTGGTTTTTATAGGTTGTATGTATTTTACTACAGCGTTCCTTTCAATAATACTATTATTTAATTAAGGAACGCTGTAGTAAAATATAATAGTCAATGATACCCCCCTCTGCTTTGTCTTCAATGGTACAGCCGAAGAGCCGATCTATCTGAAGCTTCACAGAAGTGCGGAACTTCAGTAGTCAGTGCAGTGCTTGAATGAGTGGAGCACTCTCTGGCCTCTACCAGATTTCATGATTATTTAATCAGATCGTATGAGCATTTACACTGCACGATCCTCAGTCTTGAAGATTATTGGGTTGTGTTGTGTGTCCCACTGTGCGAGAGCTGAGAGACCTGCGAGAGACCCATTCACACTACAATTGTGCACACATAGACATCAAAGGTGTGCCTTCTGGGTAACTTAATTTCCCCCTTGGGATAATAAAGGTATCTATCTATCTATCAAAGGGCTTGAGCCCCTGCCCTTAATAGCCGCGGTGAGGGCGGATTTGGATCAATCAAATATAATTATTAATTAATTTCGGATAACCGCAGATTAAATAATGCAGGAAATAAATTATGACACAATATATCTAACAGTAAAAAAGTGAAATCTCTGAATGCTTGTGTGTGTGTGAGTGTGTGTTATTTTGTGTAATTTGTTAATTTTTCATAACGAGGCACCAGTGCTCCAACGATACAGCTGCGACCACTTAAAGGCATCAGCATCACAACATGCCTTGTTGCGCTAAACTTACCTCTAAAGTTGAATCTCTTTCATATATCCTTCACCACCTCACGCAAATTGCAAAGTATAGGCTGCTGTAGGTAAGTTAAACTTCCCACTAGAAAGCTGTGTGTGTGTTTGTTTATTCCTCTCTCTGTGTGTGTCGCTCTTGTCTCACTCTCGCATGCTCTCTCTCTCTCTCTCTCTCTCTCGGTGAAGTGCGTGCCTGTCTGCAGGGACGTGCAGAGACATTTTAGAGAGGCAGGGGCTGATATTTCTAAAAGGGACTTTTGGTGGACAATTCTCTTGAATGCAGCCTTCAGTTATGGTATGGAAAGGGCCCGGGGACATTTGCATTTTTTACCATAGTAAAAAAATGCATTCATGGGCACTTTTTACAGACTGATCTGGCAGGGGCTCAAGCCCCTTTGATGTCAATGTGTCTACGTGCCTGCCTGCCTGCCTGCCTGTCTGTCTGTCTGTCTGACTGCGTCAGCGCAGCTGAAAAAAGACGAATAGAGATTCTGTAGGCTAAATCAATGAATGCATTTCTGAGAATACCAGAAAACAATAATAATTTGACATTATGTTAGTTGCGGATGAGGATGGATGCGGATATATAAATTGGATAATATAATTAATGCGGTTGGATAATGGGCGGATAATTAATTTGCGCGGAAAGCATATCCTCTACTCTCTAACATCTTTCTTGGTGTTCAAAAAGCAATTAAATTGATAATTTTCTTCATTAAGGAGTACAGTATGTGGATTATCAAAGCTCATACTATCATAGTGGTATACATATAGCCTAATGAAGGTGGGGAAATAGACAATAGTCTATTCGTCAATCGCAGTTATTTTGTATGATGATTAATCGTCTCCAGAAATTCCAAACCGCACAAGTTAAAGTTTTAGAATTAACTGTGGTAAATGTCATGTTTTTAGGGGAGGGTCAATCATTTTTTGTTTAAAGCCTGGGGAGGGTCATTGATTTTCCCCCAAACTGAGAGGGAGGGTCATGGCATTTTATATCAGGGCTTATATATTTGCTCCTGTAACTACCTTCAATAAAAAACGAAAGCTCCCTTAGGGCCCAGAACAATAACTTCTGTTTTGTCAGAGTTGAGGAGTAGGTAGTTACTGGTCATCCAGCTCTTTATGTCTTTGAGACATGCTTGCAGATTAGCCAGTTGATCCGTTTCATCTGGCTTCATTGACAGATATAATTGAGTGTCATCTGCATAGCAATGGAAGTGTATAGAATGTTTTCTTTTATACAGCAATCGGCCAAATGGTGGCGCTGTAGGAAGCCTTCGAAAGTGCGAACTTTGAACAGGTATAGCTCATGCTGTGTTTGAGGTAAAGCCACGAAACCTGTATACACGTATGCGTCTCCTCATACCGAACAACTTTTAAGCTCTGACTTTTGACCTCTGACCTTTAGATCCCCCAGAATTTTGAATTATATGAAAAACAGTAAAAATCTATCTCCTCCTGGGATTTTTGCATTACGCGCACAAAACTTTTTTCACATGAACTTTGGACCAATACGGTCAAACTAGTCTGGTTGGATTTCTTTTAAAGTGAAATATAAATCTTTAATAATTCAATCAATATTGCGGTTTTATGCAAATTATTCTTCAGCCTCTAAATCATACATGCAAAGTTACACGTTCATGGCATTTGGCAAAGATGTAGAGGGTTAGTCAAAGTATCACTGAAACCAATTTTATTCCAATCGGCCAAAGGGGGGCGCTATACGAAGCGTTTGAAAATTCAAACTTTAAACGGGCATAAGTCATGCCTCGTTTCGTTTGAAGACATGCAACTTGCTTACACGCGTGCTTTGACTCAAGCGGAAGACATCTGTGTCTTTGTTGAGTAAGCTCCGCCCTTAGATTTTCCACCATTTTGAGCAGTTTGTAAAACGCTTAAACCCGCTTTTATTCTGGAATTTTCGCGTCACGTCCACAAAACTTTTTTTACATGAACTTTGGACCAATATCTAAAGATCTGTCAGATCGGATTTTTTTTAAAATTGAAACATGCTTTTTTAATAATTCAATGAATATTGCAGTTTTATGCAAATTATTCTTCTGCCTCTAAATCATACATGCAAAGTAACATGTTCATGGCATTTGGCAAAGATGTAGAGTGTTAGTCCAAATATCACGAAAACCAATCTTACTCCAATTGGCCAAAGGGGGAGCTATATCATTTTGAGCAGTTTGTGAAACGCTTAAACCCGTTAGGATTTCTTTAGCAATTTGCATGAAACATTCTACACACAATCTAAGGACCTTTATCTAATATGCCTATGAAGTGCACACACACAAAAAATAATAATAATATATATAGCTGCAAGCAGCGATAAAGTGGCCAAAGCCAAAAACACCTCAAATCATGAACACAGCCTGCAATGTGCGTGAAATCTTGCAAGCACATTCCCAATAGGTCAAGGAACAGATACCACCCTTCTCACATTGGCCTGTTATAGCGCCACCAGCGGGTCAACTTTTGCACAACAAATTTTTGGTCCAAAATGGACCAATCTTTGACGTCAGTAACGTCAAAGAGAGCACTGCCTGCGATCTTTACATTTTGTACATTTATAGCCATTGTTTTCTGGCTTGAAGCGAGCCCACAATTGTTTCGAAGGAACAATATTTTCTAGTTAATATGTTAATTCGCGCTGATCATCCTGTTTTGTTGTGTGAATGTTTTTGATTGATATGCGAGCACACTCATTGTCACGAGCACACACAGTGGTGGGGAAAAGTAGCCTACTCAAATCGTCAAATGTTTTACTTAAGGCCTTAATGTAAATGTTATTTCAATAAACTGACGATTCCTTTTGATTGATTGATTGATTGATTGATTGATTGATTGATTGATTGATTGATTGATTGATTGATTGAATACTTTTGTTGGCGCAGCAGCCATATTATCACCAGCTAAGGTCTGGATAGCCAAGGTCTGGAGTGACATTTTGTTAGTTACTAGTTACTTTGCAGACATAAATTATATTAAAGCTGCAAGCAGCAATGACCGGGCCCTCGGAGCTCTACCCACGTCACAAGGGGTAGCAGCCAATTAGCATTAGAATTTAAGAATCAGCATTAGGATTTGTTAGCATTAGCATGTGTTAGCATTAGTATTAGCATTTGTTAGCATTAGCATGTGTTAGCATTAGCATGTAAGAATTAGCATGTGTTAGCATTAGCATTAGCATGTTTTAGCATTAGCATGTGTTAGCATTAGCATTAGCATGTGTTAACGTTAGCATTAGCATTTCTTAGCATTAGCATGTGTTAGCATTAGCATGTGTTAGCAGTAGCATGTTAGCATTCGAATGTGCTAGCATTAGCATTAGCATGTTAGCATTAGCATTTGTTAGCACTAGCATGTGTTAGCATTAGCATTAGCATGTTAGCATTAGCATTTGTTAGCATTAGCATGTTAGCATTAGCATTTGTTAGCATTAGCATGTATTAGCATTAGCATGTTAGCATTAGCATGTTAGCATTAGCATGTGTTAGCATTAACATTAGCATGTTAGCATTAGCATTTGTTAGCATTAGCATGTTAGCATTAGCATGTGTTAGCATTAGCATTAGCATTTGTTAGCATTAGCATGTGTTAGCATTAGCATGTTAGCATTAGCATTTGTTAGCATTAGCATTAGCATGTTAGCATTAGCATGTGTTAACATTAGCATTAGCATGTTAGCACATTTTTGAGAGAAAAAAATTGAGAAAAAAAAATTTGAGAAAAAAAATTGAGAAAAAAAAATTGAGAAAAAAAAATGTTGAGAAAAAAATATATATATGACACCAGCCGCGAGTCTGTACGACAAACGGTTCATGAGTTAATTAGGCACTTCCTGTTTGGTAAAGGGCACTTTCTGTTTGGCGAAGGAAGTTTGACACATCGCCACGGGCACGCCGTTTTACGAAAACTCACGATTCGCACAACTTTTCATCGCTAAGGTGTCTTGAGTATGCCGAGCGAACTTGAAGTTGATCTGATTAATCCCCTAGGAGGAGTTCGTTAAAGTACAACACATGAAAACGGCCAAAAATGCGCCAAAACGCCACTAATTAGTCAAAATGGCTGACTTCCTGTTTGGTTTCGGACGTGGCGCCGAGAGACTTTTTTGTGAGTCCGGACACAATACAGATGTGTACCGATTTTCGTACTTGTGGGTGAAACCGTATAGTGGGGCTGTTGCGTTGAAATATTGTAGGGGGCGCTGTTGCGCCATTAGGCCACGCCCCCTTTTTTTCTTTTTTTTATTACGTAATTTTTCGCCACTTCTGATGTGCGTGCTAAGTTGCATAACTTTTGGAGTACGTTTGGCGCCTCAAAAACGCGATTTACTTTCGGGAAAATAATAATAATAATAATCTTTGCAAATACAATAGGGTCCTCTCACACTGTGTGTGCTCGGGCCCTAAATATTAAAAAATCACACCCGTGTGAAGTGGAGCTGTGTGTGTGTGTGTGTGTGTGTGTGTGTGTGTGTGTGTGTGTGTGTGTGTGTGTGTGGATCATGTGTACCGATTTTTGTGACATTTGAAGAAAATATGTAGGAAAAGGAGCAAAAAGTGTGTTTTGGAGAAAATTCAAGATGGCGGAAAATCTATCATGGCGCAAATGGGCGTGGCCTATATGGGGAGATGCGTCATGACCCAAGGAATCCAGGGAAAAAATATTTTTAATTTTCCGACCTACGGTTCAAGAGTTACAGGACAAAACGTAAAGTGGGGTGTTATAGCGCCACCATGAGGCCAAATGACACAATTATTTTTTATTTAATCCTTGAAATCATTATGAACCTCCTCTCCAAGTCTTGAAACTGTAGCCCCTGTGGTTTGCGAGAGACAAATAATTGAATGTGAGTTTTTGCGATTCCCATTCTAAGTCAATGGGGAAAATTAATTCACTAATAAATTAATATCAATTAAACTATAGAACCTTTCTCTTAGAAAAGTAATAGCCCACGATTCCCGAGTAAGCCGGTCGATTTGACATATGGCGCGAGTGTTTGGTGGCAAAACTGTGGGACTAGTGGCGTGCCGAAGTTTAGGAAGTTCAGGCTACATACACACAGACACACACACAGACAGACAGACAGACACACACACACACACACACACACACACAGACCCACACAGCCACGTATAGGGAGCCTGTGTTTCACACAGCTCCAAAAACATGCATTAAACACTTTATCCCTATTTTATACCAAGGCTATTTGAAAATAGTCAATCTACAAGCTCATCGAGTGTAGATCGGTTATTTCCAAATATTTTGTACTTTGTGTGTGTGTGTGGGTGTGTGCGCGCGCGTCTAGCTATACTTATTGGGACTATACGCATGTTCACACAGTCACCTGCAGGGGACCCCTGACAGTGTGGGGACAAAATAGTAGGTCCCCACAACGGTTAAGGTTAGGTTTAGGGTTAGGGTTAGGGTTAGCATTAAAAAGGTGTCACTGGGGATAATAAAAGTCCTTTCTTATTGCCCTAAGGCCCATAAATAACTAAAACTAAAATCATTAGTCCAGTTAATTGAGTTAAATAGCTGTTCGTACAAAAGTGTTGTTAAACCGATGGTTATTGCACGGCAACGAGTGGAACAGATCCATGCGCTTGCTTTTTTGGCCTTCCAGGATGCTGTGGAGAGGATGACTTGGAGTTGGAACTACTGTTTGCCAACGTTAAAGAACCAATAGTCCGGGAATATTATCAGAACAATACCAGTAGAGTTGTCAGAATGAAGGTCGCTCAGAAGTCCCGCCGACAAGTGTCGCCGTTTTTTTAGGAATACCTGCCTGGGGTTAGGAATACTCATTTACGCAGCGAGAAATCTCGCTGATGTGTTAGGAATACTCACCTATATTTATAAATCATATAAAAATGGCATGTCCTGAGGCCACATTTGTCCAAAATAGACAACAAAAGGGAGCGAGTGAGTGGGTATTCAAGTCAGTGTGGGGTGGCATAGCTCAGGGGTAGAGAAACCGACATTAGAGCACGAAGGGTTCCCGAAGGGTCCCCAGTTCGAATCCGCTATTTAGAGAATCTATAAGCTTTATAACTGTACAAGCTGGCCCCTTTGTCTCTGACCAACGATGATCCGAATAATCTGCGCCCTGCCTTCTATTAAACATCCAGACATCGTGAACATACCCAATTAAGGCCAGGCATATCCACAACTTTCCAACATCCCATCGTGCATTGCGTAAAAGTTGCACAGAGCTTCCGGCGCCGCAGCCGAGTGTGATCTACAAGCTCACAACGGTTGCATTTGTGACGCGACGTGAGCTTGTATTTCTGCTTTTAACCGGAAGTGTGGTGAAAGATTTGTCCAGTAAATTCCTGCGGAAAGAGGTGGATAAATCTGATTCTGAAGACATTAAAGCCTACAAAGGTTTGGAAGCCTACAACCAGATGGTGAGTGACTGGATGGATGGATGGGTGAGAGATACAGTACATCTAGAAATTGTAGGTGATCTATACAAGCTGATCTACAAGCTCACAATGCGTCATATGTGACGCATTGTGAGCTTGTAGAGGCCAAAATAAAGTAAAAGTAAACGTATTGGAAACAGGAAAATACAAATAACTTACTCAAATTGTAGCCTACTTTACACCACTGGCACTCAGTGGAACATTTAGGCTACTTACCTAACTCAGTGATGTACCTTTACTAGAGTAGGCTACTTATAAGGTAAGACAACTTACACAATATTTACATTGTTGATTTGATATCCTTCTATCGAAGGCCTCACACTGCAAACAATTGCACCAAATTGTTTGAACAGTCGCGGGGTGAGATTGCCGTTCGCTCTGGCGAGATGTAGAAGCTGTTGGTGAATATACCAAATCTGGCAGGCGAGAATTCCACCGAAATTGGTGAGCTATCCCAGGCGACTCTTCTCCTAGGGATTTTGAATTCAAAACTTTGTTAGATAGCCCAATGTTACTTGACACCTTTACAAACACATTTGTGAAGAAATCGTTTGGTAAGGAATTTATTCTCAGGTTTTATTAATATCCTCTGATTATAAGATGTGTGCTCATACAAGCTGGGGTCCAAACATTGTCCTTGAGTTCATAAATGATAATATTTATACTGTCCAAAGTCCTATACTTTGGATACAGTAAGTACGTATAAATAAATAAACAGGCAACTGTTTGCCTCTCTAATCAGCAACACCTGTGGCTTGTTAAAAACCTTGTTAAAATCAACAATTTAAAATAAAAAATGTATAATACACTTGATATTGCACAAGTCTTCTGAGCGTGTGTGTGTGTGTGTGTGTGTGTGTGTGTGTGTGTGTGTGTGTGTGTGTGTGTGTGTGTGTGTGCATCTTACCACAAAGGAAATGGACTGTTCATCCATCTAGCATCAGAGGGTCTCTATATGAAACCACACAGCTCTGCTCTCAGTCAGTAGTGGCGTTTCCATAAACGTATTCGAATTAGGGAAGCGAATTATCAGAAATACGCATCAAAGACAAAGCGAATTTAGCATGTTTCCATTTGCGGGTGTCATTCGAATTAGCGACGTTTGCAAGAGTTGAACGGGCTGATTTCTTTTTCAGACCGAACCTGAGCACTGCACCGTCTGCACGTCTGACTGCTGTGACTCGGTCGCTGTCTAGTAGTGGGAAGAAGGGATTATCAGTCATCATCATGGCCCCAAATAACTTTTAAATATATTACAATTGGCGACGAGTCTCTTACGAAATTCATAAAGCTACCGGTTCACCGGGAAAACCGCGGTCGCGTCGCTGCACAGAGTGCTCATCCTGCAAGTTTCAGCGTCCTCTGGAAGGTCAGGTGGCCGATCTGCAAGCTCACAACGCGGCGCGGAGACGTGGATGCGAGCAGCGAGCTGCTGTGCCTGTGAACTTGTAGATTGGGCACTTCAGGCACGCAACAGAACACCGTGGGATGAGGAAGGGTTCGCTCGCCACCGATAGCTTGAGGTGAAAACGGGAGGAATTTACACATGGTCCGTGTCACTCCGTGTGTAACAAACAACAGGTTTGTTTTGTGGGCTAACGCTATACCATGGACAAAGCGGCAGGGGAAATGGACCTAGAACGTCATAATCTATTCGCATTTATTGTCTGACCCGTTTCCATTCACTTAAGCGCATTTAGTTTATTCGATAAAGGCTCAAAATCCTCCTCCTCCAAGCGGATAACCTTTTTTGCGGATAATGAAAGTTTATTCGCATTTTGAAGTGTTTCCATAAAAACATTCGAATAAGCCGTTAATGCGCAAAAAGTGGCTTTATGGAAACGCCACTAGTGTCAGGCAGTCAGTTTGGCATTTACACCATCCTGTATGATAGCATGTAAGTACTCTATTTATATCACATTTACTCTGTACAAAAACACAAACAGGGTACAAAATGCTACAATATTACTAAAAGCAACTCAGGTGTTTCTGTACAAATTTGTAAACTTTAGCATAACCAAAATATGTTACCAAAACGGTGCTATGGCATTGGTCCGACAACTACTAGACTTTTTTGTTGTTGTTGTACTTTAGATATTGTCATTATTAGTGTGGTTGCCCAACGGGCAACACACTATAGTTATGGGGAGACTTTATTTATTCTAGATAAACTTTTATTTCGGCGCGTTTCACGGCCCACAGTTTCTGCGCCACACACTCGCGCCATATGTCAAATCAACCGGCTTCATCGGGAATGGTGTGCTATGATTTTGCTAAGAGAAGGGTTGTATAGTTTCATTGATATTAATTTATTAGTGAATTAATTTTCCCCATTGACTTATAATGGGAATCGCAAAAACTCACATTCAATTATTTTTCTCTCGCAAACCATAGGGGCTACAGTTTCAAAACTTGGAGAGGAGGTTCATAATGCATACAAGGATTAACTGAAATCATTGGCCTCATGGTGGCGCTATAACAGCTTACTTTACGTTTTGGCTTTTAACTCTTTCCAATTAAGAACACTATCTAAGGTCAAACCCTACCTTCCCCCCAAACAGCTGGAGATGGTCATCCATGCTTTTATTTCTTCCAGACTAGACTAGTGTAACTCACTGTACACCGGCATTGACCAGGCCTCTCTCAAGCGTCTACAACTCGTCCAGAATGCAGCAGCCCGCCTCCTCACCAATACCAAAAAACGTGACCATATTACTCCTGTCCTTGCTTCATTACATTGGCTCCCTGTTAGATTTAGATTTAGATAGATTTTAAAGTTATTTTATTCTTTTTTAATCCCTTCATGGCCTGGCACCTACTTACCTCTCAGATTTAATTCACCCCTACGTCCCAGCCAGGACCCTAAGGTCCACAGATAAGATGCTGCTGGTGCCCCTTTCCACCAATAAGAGGAGCAGGGGAGACGGGCCCTACGCTCTGGAACTTGCTGCCCCTTTCTATTAGATCGGCTCAATCGATAGGTGTTTTTAAATCTTTACTTAAAAC
Source organism: Nannobrachium achirus (assembly GCF_963921795.1). NCBI lineage: Eukaryota > Metazoa > Chordata > Actinopteri > Myctophiformes > Myctophidae > Nannobrachium > Nannobrachium achirus. The sequence goes on from NC_137812.1 coordinate 9,534,676, forward strand.
ACATTTTTTCTCCATTGCCTTTGACTGTATATAGCTTTTGTTTTTGTGATGTTTTTAACTATTTTTGCTTTGTTTTTGTGATGTTTTTTAACTATGTTCAGCACTTTGGTCAGCTTTGCTGTAGTAAATGTGCTATACAAATAAAGATTGATTTGATTTGATTTGATTTTAACTCTTGAACCGTAGGTCGGAAAATTAAAATTATTTTTTCCCTGGATTCCTTGGGTCATGACGGCCCCTCCCATTTGCTTTCAGGATAGATTTTCCGCCATTTTGAATTTTCTACAAAACACACTTTTTGCTCCTTTTCCTACATATTTTCACCAAATGTCACAAAAATCGGTACACATGATCTATGGACCCATGCAATAAACATATTCAAGCGATATTTTGATAGTCCATACCGTTCGCCCGTAACAGGCTTCCAAAGTTAGCGGGAGGTGCCCATTTCACAAAAAATTGCCATAAATCGCGAAGAAAACATCCAATCAACACCAAATTTTAACCAGTCAAGTCACGGGTGGGATACTCAACGAATCCCCAAAATTATTTCCACTTCGACCCATAGGGGGCGCCACAAACATGCAAAAAGTAACCTTTTCTTGACTAAATGCGTTTTTCAGGGGGAACAACCGTCTCAAAACAAAACACAAACGATCTTGGAAGTGACGCGGCAACGTAATCGGCTGCCGAAACTTGTGGGAGGAGCGTATTTCTTTAAAACAACAAACCATATCCTTACATCAAGAACGCAGGATCCCAACGGCAACTTTTCGAATCGCGCGTCGCCCGGCCCCGACGTCCTCTCCCTCGGGCCCCGGCGTTTTCCTCGGGGTCCTGGAGGCGCATCCCCGCTGCTCGCGCCGGGGCGGGGCGGGCAACCACACTCGCGATTTCACAAATTGCAAATTTTCTAGTTAGTGTGGTTGCCCTAACAGGGCAACACACTATAGTTCTAGGGAAACTTTATTAGTGTGGTTGCCCAACAGGGCAACACACTATAGTTGTGGGCTCGCTGAAGGCGAGTCCACCTTGTTCTACCCCAGTTTATATTTATTCTAAATTTATAAATTTATACTTCCAAGGTTAAATTTATAAATTTCGTCCGCTTTCAACTCCCTCACACTTTGTGCTAGAAACTTCGTTCCAACTTCAACATGTTCAGCTTTCTACAGTGATGTGTGCTTATATTTTTCTTTTCAAAATATTTAATATTTTTGGAAATATTTAACTTTTAAACTTTTATTTTTCCTCCTTATAATGGGAGTCTATGTAGAAAAGTGCCCACTTTTATGGCGCACATTCTTTGTGCTCTTATATCTCTTTCATACTTTCACATAAAAACCTCGTTCCAACTTTGAAATGTTCAGCGAGGTTTGAAGTTTCATTGTTGTTTTAGACATTTTTTAAAAGTTTATACTGTTTGATATATTGAACTTTATTCATAAATCTTTCATCCCATAGAGAATGAATGGGATCTGACTTTCAAATTTTCACTTTTTCACAAAACTTTATAGCCTCATTACTCTGGCATACTTTTACGTAGGAACGCGATTCAAACTTGAAAAACGCTCACACGCTTTTGGACTTCTTCATGGTTCAAACGGTATTCGAAAACGTCATACCGTTCTTCCACAATCGCAGTCCAAAGGTAGAGTGGTTTGGGGTATTTTGGGGGTATTTTTGGCGGGAAAACCATTCCTAGAGTGTAGCTAGAGTGGAGGAGATTTTTTCTTGTTCCCAGATTTACTGTGAATGTATTGTCCTCACGGCCAAAATATTCAAAATGTATGCATGTTTTTTGGCACGTTTGTAGCCACGCTCGTCGTGTTTCGTACAGTGCGACTAAAATAAAACAGAGACTTACAGAATTTCATCTATGGCCCTCTGAGTGCCGGGTCGCGCCTCAGACACCCCATTAACCTCCATTAATTTTCTTCTCGTTCTCAGAATTTTTTTTATTTTCCCCCAAACATTTCTAGCTTGCTCTTATGCGCACATTATTGATCGTTTTAACATCAAAATCGCAACGTTCGTAGAGCGATATCTAAAGCCACTCACCGAGCAAAGACTATGTGTTTTCAACTTTTCGTGTTTCCGGGAGAGCGATCAGTTCGTACACTTGCGCTCCCTATTCAAACCAATGGATATGGCCCATATCTTGAACAAACAGTTCTACAGCTCAGAAGCAAAGGTGCTCCTTATTAACTTTAATTACAGTGCTGAGTCAGTGGTCTCACATGATTTACAAGCTCACAATAAGTTGCACTGTGTAACTTTGTGAGCTTGTAGATCGGCTATTTATCTGGTTCTCAAAGTGTGGTCCAGGGAACACATGGACGCACGCACGCATGTATGCACACATACACTTGCATACTCACACGCACGCACGCGCACACACACACACACACACACACACACACGCACACACACACACACACACACACACACACAAATGCGCGCACACACACACACACACACACACACACACACACACACACACACACACACACACACACACACACACACACACACACTTCCACATGATTGGTAGATCTAATTCTAAAACCAGTCCCATCCCAATGATTTTTAGATCTAATTCCATCGGCAGTTCCATACCATAATTTGTAGCTCTAAATCCATCACCTGTCACATCCACATGATTTGTAGATCTAATTCTAAGACCAGTCCCATCCCCATGATTTTTAGATCTAATTCCATCGGCAGTTCCATACCATAATTTGTAGCTCTAAATCCATCACCTGTCACATCCACATGATTTGTAGATCTAATTCTAAAACCAGTCTCATCCCAATGATTTGTAGATCTAATTCCATCGGCAGTTCCATACCATAATTTGTAGCTCTAAATCCATCACCTGTGACATCCACATGATTTGTAGATCTAATTATAAAACCAGTCACATCCACATGATTTGTAGATCTAATTCTAAAACCAGTCCCATCCCCATGATTTGTAGATCTAAAACCAGTCACATCCACATGATGTGTAGATCTAATTCTAAAACCAGTCCCATCCCCATGATTTGTAGATCTAATTCCATCGGCAGTTCCATACCATAATTTGTAGCTCTAAATCCATCACCTGTCTCATCCACATGATTTGTAGATCTAATTCTAAAACCAGTCACATCCACATGATTTGTAGATCTAATTCTAAAACCAGTTCCATACCCATGATTTGTAGATCTAATTCCATTGGCAGTTCCATACCATCATTTGTAGCTCTAAATCCATCACCTGTCACACCCTAATGATTTGTAAATCTAATTCTAAAACCAGTCACATCCACATGATTTGTAGATCTAATTCTAAAACCAGTCCCATCCCCATGATTTGTAGATCTAATTCCATCGGCAGTTCCATACCATAATTTGTAGCTCTAAATCCATCACCTGTCTCATCCACATGATTTGTAGATCTAATTCTAAAACCAGTCACATCCACATGATTTGTAGATCTAATTCTAAAACCAGTCTCATCCCAATGATTTGTAGGTCTAATTCCATCGGCAGTTCCATACCATAATTTTTAGCTCTAAATCCATCACCTGTCACATCCACATGATTTGTAGATCTAATTCTAAAACTAGTCACATCCACATGATTTGTAGATCTAATTCTAAAACCAGTCCCATACCCATGATTTGTAGATCTAATTCCATCGGCAGTTCCATACCATAATTTGTAGCTCTAAATCCATCACCTGTCTCATCCACATGATTTGCAGATCTAATTCTAAACCAGTCACATCCACATGATTTGTAGATCTAATTCTAAAACCAGTCCCATCCCCATGATTTGTAGATCTAACTCCATCGGCAGTTCCATACCATAATTTGTAGCTCTAAATCCATCACCTGTCACATCCACATCATTTGTAGATCTAATTCTAAAACCAGTCACATCCACATGATTTGTAGATCTAATTCTAAAACCAGTCCCATCCCCATGATTTGTAGAAATAATTCCATTGGCAGTTCCATACCATAATTTGTAGCTCTAAATCCATCACCTGTCTCATCCACAGGATTTGCAGATCTAATTCTAAAACCAGTCACATCCACATGATTTGTAGATCTAATTCTAAAACCAGTCCCATCCCCATGATTTGTAGATCTAATTTCATCAGCAGTTCCATACCATAATTCGTAGCTCTAAATCCATCACCTGTCATATCCACATGATTTGTAGATCTAATTCTAAAACCAGTCCCATCCACATGATATGTAGATCTAATTCCATTGGCAGTTCCATACCATAATTTGTAGCTCTAAATCCATCACCTGTCTCATCCACATGATTTCTAGATCTAATTTTAAAACCAGTCACATCCACATGATATGTAGATCTAATTCTAAAACCAGTCCCATACCCATGATTTGTAGATCTAATTCCATCGGCAGTTCCATACCATAATTTGTAGCTCTAAATCCATCACCTGTCACATCCACATGATTTGTAGATCTAATTCTAAAACCAGTCCCATCCCCATGATTTGTAGATCTAATTTCATCGGCAGTTCCATACCATGATTTGTAGCTCTAAATCCATCACCTGTCATATCCACATGATTTGTAGATTTTAATTCTAAAACCAGTCCCATCCACATGATTTGTAGATCTAATTCCATTGGCAGTTCCATACCATAATTTGTAGCTCTAAATACAGTTACAGTTTAGGCATTTAGCAGACGCTTTTAATCCAAAGCGACTTACAATAAGCAGATACAAAACATCACAAGATATATGTCAGTACATCAACAGCAATATAACAAGTGCAAATGGATATCTATCTAGAAAAAAACACAATAAAATCAAAGTTCTAAAAAAACCTAAATACAAATGCTAACTATCTTAAATCCATCACCTTTCTCATCCACATGATTTCTAGATCTAATTTTAAAACCAGTCACATCCACATGATTTGTAGATCTAATTCTAAAACCAGTCCTATACCCATGATTTGTAGATCTAATTCCATCGGCAGTTCCATACCATAATTTGTAGCTCTAAATCCATCACCTGTCACATCCACATGATTTGTAGATCTAATTCTAAAACCAGTCCCATCCCCATGATTTGTAGATCTAATTCTAAAACCAGTCCCATCCCCATGATTTGTAGATCTAATTCCATCGGCAGTTCCATACCATAATTTGTAGCTCTAAATCCATCACCTGTCTCTTCCACATGATTTGCAGATCTAATTCTAAAACCAGTCACATCCAAATGATTTGTAGATCTAATTCCATCGGCAGTTCCATACCATAATTTGTAGCCCTAAATCCATCACCTGTCACATCCACATGATTTGTAGATCTAATTCTAAAACCAGTCCCATCCCCATGATTTGTAGATCTAACTGAACCGTTTGTCGTACATACTTGTGGGTGGAGTCATTTGACTTGTTTCAGAGCCCTTCAGCATAATTGGCTTAACTTAGCCCCGCCCCCTCTTCTGATTGGCCGAAACTTTATTTGGGTTTATCTCGTCAACCGTTTGTCGTACAGACTTATTGCTGGAGTCATTTGACTTGTTTCAGAGTCCTTCAGCTTAATTGGTTTAACTTAGCCCTGCCCCCTCTTCTGATTGGCCGAAACTTTATTTGGGGTTATCTCGTCAACCGTTTGTCGTACAGACGTGTGGGTGGAGTCATTTGAATGCTAATGCCAATGTTAATGTTAAAAATGATAATGCTAAAAATGATAATGCTAATGCTAAACATGCTAATGCTAATGCTAAAAATGTTAATGCTAAAATGCTAATGCTAATGCTAAAAATGCTAATGCTAAAAATGCTAATGCTAATTCTAAAAATGCTAATGCTAATTCTAATGCTAAAAATGATAATGCTAATGCTAAAAATGCTAATGCTAATGCTAAAAATGCTAATGCTAATTCTAATGCTAAAAATGTTAATGCTAAAAATGCTAATGCTAATGCTAAAAATGCTTATGTTAATTCTAATGCTAAAAATGTTAATGCTAATGTTAAAAATGCTAATGCTAATGCTAAAAATGATAATGCTAAAAATGGTAACGCTAATGCTAAAAATGCTAATGCTAATGCTAAAAATGCTAATGCTAATTCTAAAAATTATAATGCTAAACTAGCTAATTCTAATAATGCTAATGCTAAAAATGCTAATGCTAATGCTAATTCTAAAAATGCTAATGCTAATGCTAATTCTAAAAATGCTAATGCTAAAAATGATAATGCTAATGTTAATTCAAAAAAATGCTAATGCTAAAATTTTAAAATACTTTTACTTTCAATACTTTAACAATACTTTTACTCTTTGGTATTTTGAGTACTTTTACTCAAATAGTTTTTACTTCATAATGAGCACTTTTCAATTCTTAACTAGTACTTTTACTTTTGATACTTTATTGATACTTTGTGCCCTTTGGTATTTTGAGTACTCAAATATACTTTTACTTAATAATTAGTACACTTCATTCAAAATGAGTACTTTTACTTTGTATACTTATTGCTTTATTTGGGTTTATCTCGTCAACCGTTTGTCGTACAGACTTATTGCTGGAGTCATTTGACTTGTTTCAGAGTCCTTCAGCTTAATTGGTTTAACTTAGCCCTGCCCCCTCTTCTGATTGGCAGAAACTTTATTTGGGGTTATCTCGTCAACCGTTTGTCGTACAGACGTGTGGGTGGAGTCATTTGAATGCTAATGCTAATGCTAAAAATGATAATGCTAAAAATGATAATGCTAATGCTAAAAATGCTAATGCTAATGCCATAGGGGCTACAGTTTCAAAACTTGGAGAGGAGATTTATAATGATATCAAGGATTAAATAAAAAATAATTTTGTAAGTTGGCCTCATGGTGGCGCTATAACAGTCCACTTTACGTTTTGGCCTGTAACTCTTGAACCGTAGGTCGGATTCCTTGGGTCATGACGCATCTCCTCATATAGGCCACGCCCATTTGCGTCAGGATAGATTTTCCGCCATTTTGAATTTTCTTCAAAACACACTTTTTGCTCCTTTTCCTACATATTTTCTCCAAATGTCACAAAAATCGGTACACATGATCTATGGACTCATGCGATAAAGATATTCAAACGATATTTCGATAGTCCATACCGTTCTTCCGTAACAGGGTTCCAAAGTTAGCGGGAGGAGCCCATTTTGTAAGAAGTAGCCATAAATCACAAACAAAACATCCAGTCAACACCAAATTTTAACCACAAGTGGCGGGCGCTATACTGAACATATACCCAAAAGCATTTCCACTTCGACCCATAGGGGGCGCCACAAATGCGCAAAACGTAACCGTTTCATGCCAAAACGTGTTTTTCAGGGGGAACGACCCTCTCAAAACGAAACACAAACGATCTCGGGAGCGACGCGACAACGTAATCGCCTTGCGGAACTTGTGGGAGGAGCCTATTTCTTAAAAACAAGAAACCATATCCTTACTTCAGGAACGCAGGATCCGACCGGCACCTTTTCTAATCGCGCGTCGCACGGCCCCGACGCTATCCGTCCCGACGTCGTCTCCCTCGGACCCCTGCGTTTTGCTCAGGGTCCCGGCGTCGCATCCCCACGACTCGCGCCGGGACAGGGCAGGCAACCACACTCGCAATTTCACAAATTGCACATTTTCTAGTTAGTGTGGTTGCCCAACAGGGCAACACACTATAGTTCTAGGGAAACTTTATTAAGTGTGCCTGCTATGCAATAGCAGAACACTTATTGTACTCGCTCATACTTAAGCCGGACATACATACATACATACACACATGGATTTCCCCAAAGTTTGGCACGTAACTAGTTTCGCCACCCCCGCAATATATACATCAAAACGTGCGGCTCGGTCGGGAATGGTGTGCTATTACCTTTCGTTCCGATCCGCCTTACCATGCTGACGTAATCGGCAAAAAACGACGCTTAATTGTCCCCATTGACTTATAATGGGACAAGGCAAGAAATCACATTCAAGTATTTGTCTCTCGCAAAGCATAGGAGCTACAGTTTCAAACCTCAGACAGGAGATTCATAATGATTTTAAGAATGTATCGAAAAATAATTACATCACTCGGCCTCATGGTGGCGCTTTAACAGCCCACTTCACGTTTTGCCCCGTAACTCTTGAACCGTAGATCGGAAAATTTAAATTATTTTTTCCCTAGATTCCTTGGGTCGAGACGCATCTCCCCATATAGGCCACGCCCATTTGCGCCAGGATAGATTTTCCGCCATCTTGAATTTTCTCCAAAACACACTTTTTGCTCCTTTTCCCACATATTTTCTTCAAATGTCATAAAAAGCAGTACACATGATCTATGAACCCATGCAATGAACATACTCAAGGGATATTTCGATAGTCCATACCGTTCGTTCGTAACACACTTCCAAAGTTAGCGGGAGGGGCCCGTTTCCCAAACAATAGCCATAAATCACAAACAAATCGTCGAGTCAACACTCAATTTTAAACACAGGTTGCGGGTGGCATACTCAACGAATCCCCAAAAGCATTTCCACTCGGCCTCATGGTGGCGCTATAACGGTTCACTTGCCTCGTAACTCTTGAACCTTAGGTCAGAAAATAAAAATTATTTTTTCCCTGGATTCCTTGGGTCAAGACGCATCTCCCTATATAGGCCCTGCCCATTTGCGCCAGAATAGATTTTCCGCCATCTTGAATTTTCTCCAAAACACACTTTTTGCTCCTTTTCCTACATATTTTCGTCAAATGTCACAAAAATGGGTACACATGATCTATGAACCCATGCAATGAACATAGTCAAGGGATATTTTGATTGTCCATATCGTTCGTTCGTAACGGGCTGCCAAATTTAGCGGGAGGGGCCCGTTTGGCAAAAAATAGCCATAAATCGCAAACAAAAGGTCGAGTTAACACTAAATTGTAAACACGGGTCGCGGGTGGCATACTCAACAGATCCCCAAAAGCATTTCCACTTCGACCCCTAGGGGGCGTCACAAACGGGGACAGATTTCCATTTCGACCCCCCCCCCAAATCGACCCCCCCCCACTTCGACCCCTCCCCATTTCGACCGCGCCCCACCCCCCCACTTCGACCCCCCCCCCCCACTTCGACTCCCCCCCATTTCGACCGCGCCCCACCCCCCCACTTCGACCCCCCCCCCATTCCGACCGCCCCCCACCCCCCACTTCGACCCCCCCCACTTCGACCTGGGGTGTGCGAGCGACCTCCACGGATCCCGCAGTCTCTCTCTCCATCTCTCTCCATCTCTCTCTCTCTCTCTCTCTCTCTCTCTCTCTCTCTCTCTCTCTCTCTCTTTATTATTGCTATTATTAATTGTTACACTAATTATTATTAAGGCGCAGGTTTTGTCCATGCCTGGTGCGTAATAGCCTACTAATGACTAATTCCTGGCTGCTCTCTTATCTATCCATCCAGAGCGCGCGCGACAGACAGGCAGGCAGGCAGGCAGCGCGACAGACGGCCAGCGCTTGCCGAGGTTCTCTCTCTCTCTCTCTCTCTCTCTCTCTCTCTCTCTCTCTCTCTCTCTCTCTCTCGATGGATGGAAGGAAGGATGGACTCATGCATGTTAACCTGGGGGTCCTAGGCTAGAAATGAAAACGTTTGAGAATCACTTTTAGAGCCTGGTGGTCCCTGGCATACAACCATTGCTCTACACAGAATGGAAAATGGAAACGACAGTTACCAGACTATACCAGTAACGACTCATCGAGAGAGAGAGAGCATATGTGTGCATATGCATAAAGTTCAAGTTCAAATAGGCTGCCGCCTACATGTATATTCGTTTGTCCCCGAGGGGCGATTTGGTTGCAGCAATAACTTAAGAGCGCAAATGTGTGCGTGTGCGTGCGTGTGTGTCCAGAAACATTTTGGAAACGCCACCTTAATTGTCTTCTTGGCTTGCGATCATAAATAGCCTATACGAATAACGAAACCACCAGCAAAATATCATATATCCTTCATCAGATAAATTAAGGGGACTGGGGTAAAGGGATATAAGAAATTGTCCATTTTAGAAGTATCTAAGCCTTTTTGTTCGTTTAATGCACTTGTACATGGAGCGATTGGAGCCTATTAGGCTATCTTATAGGCCTATGGGCCGTCAGGCGCGCACATATGGATTGTTTATGTGATGATGATAATGATATATACCGTAGGCCTAATGCAACAGCGCGACAGACAGACAGACAGCGTCGTGCACAACTGTGCGCCTTGTCAGTAGCTATACTGTATATTCCATGTCCATCAGTTTTGGGCCGACGATATCATTTGATAACAAGACAGACCCCAGCCAAACTGCGAAAAATTGCCGATCTACAAGCTCACAATGAGGTGTGTCTACAGACTACACAACATGCATGCTTGCGAGTTTGCAGATCTGGTGAGCTACCCAAAGGCATACTATTGATTAGATTTGATTAAATAAGCCATGTCACAGTGACCCATTGTAATTTGGCTAATAATTAACAAATTAAGCCAGCAATATAGCCTACATTACAGCTACGTGATTTCATCTGTTCTGTAGGATATTATTCAATCATTAATGGGGAATGACGTCGTTGCTGTCCGTGGTCCTGGAGGCAGGCTGGCCCAGGTGCCCACTGAACGGCGGGGGGACAGGCGGTGGTCCGCGGGGCCCGGGGACCCCCGGGCTGCCTGGGTGTCGGCGCCGCCTCGGTTCAGTGTATAGGCCTATAAATGTTTTAATTGTCCCTCCATCAAACCATCAAGCTTGAAGTACAGAAATAATACTAGCCCGTTACAAGATTGCGTTGAGAGAGAGAGAGAGAGAGAGAGAGAGAGAGAGAGAGAGAGAGAGAAAGAGAGAGAGAGAGAAAGAGAAAGAGAAAGAGAGGGGGAGAGAGAGAGAGAAAGAGAGGGAGAGAGAGAAAGAAAGAAAGAGAGAGAGATGGGAGGAGATGCGCACATAAACTCATTCCTTTTTTTTTTCCTCTTCCACCCCTATGAACTGCCGCTCTACGCACAGTTGAATCGTTCGCTTATATAGAAGCAGCGGCCGCGCATAGAAGGGCTTTCCTATGGTCGGAGTGGTGATGTCTATAGCAAAACGGGGACACCCTGCCATTCCGACAGGTTTATTCGAAATGGCGGTATTTCTGAACCGAGACGTTATAGGGTCGTAAAGGCGATGTGCATAGAAAAGAGGGTGCACCCCGCCATTTCGACCCATAGAAGTCAATGGTCGGAGTGGCAGGGCGTCGGTATGGCGGGGTGTAACCGTCACAAACGCGCCAAACGTAACCGTTTCGTGCCAGAACACGTTTTTCAGGGGGACCGACCCTCTCAAAACGAAACACGGACAACTTGGCGGATTGTCTCACCGTCCAAACCGCTACACAAGGTAGCACATTTAGCGAGCTGCAGGCACACTTGTAAAAATTGACTCTGTCAATTCTAGTTCTTATTAAGTGTGCCTGCCAGCATGGCAGAGACACTTGAAGAGTTCATTTGCAAAAACAGATAACTCCATTTTTATAAATGTTCACAAATCCAGTTTTTTTATTGTGCACTCAAAGTAATATCAATCAAACTGAAGTTGGGTGGATTTGACTAAGTAAAAATGACTTAACAAAATAGATGTATCATAAAAAATGTAACTTTATTAGAAAATAGTTTTTCTTTTAATTTAAACTTATTTTTTTGGCAAAAACAGATAACTCCAACAGTCGTTTTTTATCAAAAACAGATAACTCCACATTCGATGTTTCACCATTGAATTTTGCCATATCGAGGACGCAAAAAGGATTTCCAGAATTTTACAGGAGAGCAAAAACAAAGTTTTGACAACATACTTAAGTAGTCTGTACTTTTATAGGGGCCACATGTAGCCACCAGGGAGCACAATAGGGGACAACTCAGGGGCCCCTGGGGTGCTAAAGGTGCACCGTTGCTCCAATCTGCACCAAACTTGGCACAACCACTGTTCAGGGGTCTACCATGACAATAGTCACACCAGGGGCCACCTCACAGGCCACACCAGGGGCCCCAGTGTACCATATCAAGGGCCCCCGGGGGCCCCAGGGTGCCAAAGGCACACCATTGCTCCAATCTGCATCAAACTTAGCATGAACACTGTTTAAGGGTCTGCCATGACAATAGTCACATAAAGGGCTAAACCAGGGGCCCCAGTGTACCATATCAGGGGCCCCTGGGGTCCCCAGGTGCCAAAGGCGCACTGCTGCTCTGATCTGCACCACATATGGCACAAACACTGTCCATGGGTCTACCATGACAATAGTCACACCAGGGGCCACCTCACAGGCCTCATCAGGGGCCCCTGTATATCAGGGGCCACTGGGAGCCACACGCCACATGGGGCCACATGGTAGACCCCTGAACATTGTTTGAGAAAATGTTGGTGCATAATGGGGCAACAGTGCGTCTATGGCACCCAGAGGCCCCTGGGGGCCACACATGGCCCCTGAGAGCCACACATGGCCCCTGGTGTGACTTTCCTCATGGCAGACCCCTGAACAGTGTTTGAGACACTTTTGGTGCATAATGGGGCAACAGTGTGCATAATGGGGCAACAGTGCGCCTATGGCACCCAGAGGCCCCTGGGGGCCACACATGGCCCCTGGGAGCCACACATGGCCCCTGGTGTGACTTTCCTCATGGCAGACCCCTGAACAGTGTTTGAGACACATTTGGTGCATAATGGGGCAACAGTGCATATAATGGGGCAACAGTGCGCCTATGGCACCCAGAGGCCCCTGGGGGCCACACATGGCCCCTGGGAGCCACACATGGCCCCTGGTGTGACTATCTTCATGGCAGACCCCTGGAACAGTGTTTGAGACAAGTTTGGTGCATAATGGGGCAACAGTGTGCCTATGGCACCCAGAGGCCCCTGGGGGCCACACATGGCCCCTGGGAGCCACACATGGCCCCTGGTGTGACCATCCTCATGGCAGACCCCTGAACAGTGTTTGAGACACTTTTGGTGCATAATGGTGGCAACAGTGTGCATAATGGGGCAACAGTGCGCCTATGGCACCCAGAGGCCCCTGGGGGCCACACATGGCCCCTCGGAGCCACACATGGCCCCTGGTGTGACTATCTTCATTACAGACCCCTGGAACAGTCTTTGAGAGAAGTTTGGTGCAAAACGGGGCAAAAGTGCGCCTGTGGCACCCAGAGGCACCTGGGGGCCACACATGGCCCCTGGGGGCCACACATGGCCCCTGGTTTGACTATCCTCATGGCAGACCCCTGAACAATGTTTGAGACAAGTTTGGTGCATAATGGGGCACCATCTTGGATCACATGGTCTAAACACGCTGCCCAATGGATTTATCTGTTTCTGCAAACAAAGAGCTATGTCACTTGTCTGTTTTTGCTACAAAACCTGATCTTTGAGGGCGTTTAGAATGGGATATATCTGCCTTAACAACAAAATTGATTTTATATTCTAATAAAACTCTAACTTAACTGTTATTTACAATAGTCATCTCATTTTTTTCCAAAATGGCTTTTATCTGTTTTTGCAAATGAACTCTTCACTTATTGTTATCGCTCAGGAAAACTTCGGCATGCTACTAGTCCCGCACCATTTACGCCACCCCCGCAATATATACATCAAAACGTGCGGCTCGGCCGGGAATGGTGTGCTATTACTTTTCTTTCCGATCCGCGTTACCATGTCGACGTAATTGGCAAAAAACGTTTTTTGACTAGATCAGGGTAAAGCCCATCATCAAAATGGGAGAATGCAAAAATTCACATTCAAGTATTTTTCTCTCGCAAACCATATGAGATACAGTTTCAAAACTCGCCACGCCAATTTGCACAGGGGAAGATTTTTCACCATTTCGAATTTTCTCCAAAACACAATTTTTGCTCCTTTTCCTACATATTTTCTTCAAATGTCACAAACATCAGTACACATGATCTATGACCCCATGCAATGAACCTATTCAAGGGATATTTCGATAGTCCTTACCGTTCGTTCGCAACGCGATTCCAAAGTTAGCGGGAGGGGCCCGTTTCGCAAACAATAGCCATAAATCACAAACAAAACGTCGAGTCAACACTGAATTTCAACCAAAGGTCGGGGTTGGCATACTCAACGAATCCACAAAAGCATTTCCACTCGGCCACATGGTGGCGCTATAACGGACCACTTGCCTCGTAACTCTTGAACCGTAGGTCGGAAAATTAAAAATATTTTTTCCCTGGATTCCTTGGGTCAAGACGCATCTCCCCATATAGGCCCCGCCCATTTGCATCAGGATAGATTTTCCGCCATTTTGAATTTTCTCCAAAACACACTTTTTGCTCCTTTTCCTACATATTTTCGTCAAATGTCACAAAAATGGGTACACTTGATCTAGGAAACCACGCAATAAACATAGTCAAGGGATATTTCGATAGTTCATACCGTTCGTTCGTAACGGGCTGCCAAATTTAGCGGGAGGGGCCCGTTTGGCAAACAATTGCCATAAATCACAAACAAAAGGTCGAGTCAACACTGAATTTCAACCACAGGTCGCGGGTGGCATACTCAACAGAGCATTTCCACTTCGACCCGTAGGGGGCGTCACAAACGCGCAAAACGTAACCGTTTCGTGCCAGAACGCGTTTTTCAGGTGGAACGACCCTCTCAAAACTTAACACAGACAACTTGGTGGATTGCCTCACCGTCCAACCTCGCACATTTAGCGAGCTGCAGGCACACTTGTAAAAATTGACTCAATTCTAGTTCTTGACTTCTAGTGTAACCAAAAGTTTGGCGCGCTACTCCTCCCACAGTTTTTGCACCACACACTCGCGCCATATGTCAAATCGACCGGCTTAATCGTGTGCTATTACTTTTCTAAGAGAAAAGTTGTATCGTTTAATTGTTATTAATTTATTAGTGAATTAATTTTCCTCATTGACTTATAATGGGAATCGCAAAAACTCACATTCAATATTTTTTTTCTCGCAAACCATAGGGGCTACAGTTTCAAAACTTGGAGAGGAGATTTATAATGATATCAAGGATTAAATAAAACATAATTTCGTCAGTTGGCCTCATGGTGGCGCTATAACAGTCCACTTTACGTTTCGGCCTGTAACTCTTGAACCGTAGGTCGGAAAATTAAAATTCCTTTTTCCCTGGATTCCTTGGGTCATGACGCATCTCCTCATATAGGCCACGCCCATTTGCGTCAGGATAGATTTTCCGCCATTTTGAATTTTCTTCAAAACACACTTTTTGCTCCTTTTCCTACATATTTTCTCCAAATGTCACAAAGATCGGTACAGATGATCTATGGACTCATGCGATAAAGATATTCAAACGATATTTTGATAGTCCATACCGTCCTTCCGTAACAGGGTTCCAAAGTTAGCGGGAGGAGCCCATTTTGTAAGAAGTAGCCATAAATCACAAACGAAACATCCAGTCAACACCAAATTTTAACCACAAGTGGCGGGCGCTATACTGAACATATACCCAAAAGCATTTCCACTTCGATCCATAGGGGGCGCCACAAACGCGCAAAACGTAACCGTTTCATGCCAAAACGTGTTTTTCAGGGGGAACGACCCTCTCAAAACGAAACACAAACGATCTCGGGAGCGACAGGACAACGTAATCGCTTGGCGAAACTCGTGGGAGGAGCCTATTTCTTAAAAACAAGACGCCGTATCCTTACATCAGGAACGCAGGATCCGAACGGCACCTTTTCGAATCGCGCGGCGCGCGGCCCCGACGGTATCCGTCCCGACGTTGTCTCCCTCGGACCCCTGCGTTTTGCTCAGGGTCCCGGCGGCGCATCCCCGCGACTCGCGTCCAGGCGAGTCAGGCAACCACACTCGCAATTTCACAAATTGCAAATTTTCTAGTTAGTGTGGTTGCCCTAACAGGGCAACACACTATAGGGTGCCCTACACACTACAGGCGGTTGCCGTCGGGGCTGCCGCTAGGATCAGCGGTGGCCGCACCGCGGTGAAACACAAACACACTCGTTCAGTGAGTAAACGCTGCGCGGTATTTCACAAAGATGAACACAATCCATCTCTCACCGCCCGCGTACGCATGCACAAACGAGCACGCTCGCGGGGGATTTCACGGGACCGCGCCCGCTCTCCTCGCCGCCTCAAAACGTCGCTGCGCGGCTGAAAAAGCCGCCCGCCTCCCATTGAAAATGAATTGCTAGGAGGCGGTGACCGCGGCTAGTGTGGAACCCCCTTATTTCTAGGGAAACTTTATTCTTCTAGATAAAACTTTTTTCGGCGCGTTTCACGGCCCACAGTTTTTGCGCCACACACTTGCGCCATATGTCAAATCGACCGGCTTTATCGGGAATCGTGTGCTTGCATTTTGCTAAGAGAAAGGTTGTATCGTTTAATTGATATTAATTTATTAGTGAATTAATTTTCCCCATTGACTTATAATGGGAATCGCAAAAACTCACATTCAATTATTTTTTTTCTCGCAAACCATAGGGGCTACACCTTCAAAACGTGGAGAGGAGATTTATAATGATTTCAAGGATTAAATAAAAAATAATAGTGTCATTTGGCCTCATGGTGGCGCTATAAAAGCCCACTTTACGTTTCGGCCTGTAACTCTTGAACCATAGGTCGGAAAATTAAAAATCTTTTTTCCCTGGATTCCTTGGGTCATGACGCATCTCCCCATATAGGCCACGCCCATTTGCGTCAGGATAGATTTTCCGCCATTTTGAATTTTCTTCAAAACACACTTTTTTCTCCTTTTCCCACATATTTTCTCCAAATGTCACAAAAATCGGTACACAAGATCTCTGGACCCATGCAATAAACATATTTAAGCGATATTTCGATAGTCCGTACCGTTCGTCCGGAACAGGCTTCCAAAGTTAGCGAAAGGGGCCCGTTTCGCCAAAAATAGCCATAAATCACAAACGAAACATCCAGTCAACACCAAATTTTAACCACAAGTTGCAGGTGGGATATTCAACAAATCCCCAAAAGCACACTTCGACCCTTAGGGGGCGCCACAAATGCGCAAAACGTAACCGTTTCAGGCCAAATACGCGTTTTTCAGGGGGAACAACCCTCTCAAAACGAAACACAAACGATCTTGGGAGCGACGTGACAACGTAATCGCCTTGTGAAACTTGTGGGAGGGGCCTATTTCTTTAAAACAAGAAACCATATCCTTATATCAAGAACGCAGGATCCCATCGGCGCCTTTTCGGATCGCACGTCACACGGCCCGACGGTATCCGTCCCGACATCGTCTCCCTCGGGCCCCGGCGTTTTCCTCGGGGTCCCGGCGGCACATCCCCGCGACTCGCGCCGGGGCGGGGCGGGCAACCACACTCGCAATTTCACAAATTGCAAATTTTCTAGTTTCTTTATTCCTTATAGATAAACTTTTATTTCGGCGCGTTTCACCGCCCACAGTTTTTGCGCCACACATTCGCGCCGTATGTCAAATCGACTGGCTTCATCGGGAATCGTGTGCTATTATTTCGTAAGAGAAAAGTTGTATCGTTTAATTGATATTAATTTATTAGTGAATTAATTTTCCCCATTGACTTGAATGGGAAAATGCAAAAACTCGCATTCAATTATTTTTCTCTCGCAAACCATAGGGGCTACAGTTTCAAAACTTGGAGAGTAGGTTCATAATGATTACAAGGATTAAATAAATAAAAATTACATCAGTCGGCCTCATGGTGGCGCTATAACAGCTCACTTTACGTTTTTGCTTATAACTCTTGAACCGTAGGTCGTAAAATTAAAATTATTTTTCCCTGGATTCCTTGGGTCATGCCGCATCTCCCCATATAGGCCACGCCCATTTGCGTCAGGATAGTTTTTCCGCCATTTTGAATTTTCTTCAAAACACACTTTTTGCTCCTTTTCCTACATATTTTCTCCAAATGTCACAAAAATCGGTACAGATGATCACTGGACCCATACGATAAACATATTCAAGCGATATTATGATACTCCATACCGTTCGTCCGTAACAGGCTTCCAAAGTTAGTGGGAGGGGCCTGTTTCGCAAAACATAGCCATAAATTGCGAACAAAACATCCAATCAACACCAAATTTGAACCACAAGTCACGGGTGGGATACTCAACAAATCTCTCAAAGCATTTCCACTTCAACCCATAGGGGGCGCTACAAATGTGCAAAACGTAACCGTTTCATGCCAAAACGCGTTTTTCAGGATGAACGACCCTCTCAAATCGAAATGCAAACAATCTCGGGAGAGACGTGACACATAATCGCCTTGCGAAATTTGTGGGAGGAGCCTATTTCTTAAAAACAAGAAACCATATCCTTACATCACGAACGCAGGATCCGAATGGCACCTTTTAAACGACCCCGACGGTATCCGTCCCGACGTCGTCTCCCTCGGACCACTGCATTTTCCACGGGGTCCCGGTGGCATGCCCCACTGCTCGCGCCGGGGCTGGGCGGGCAACCACACTCGCAATTTCCCAAATTGCACATTTTCTAGTTTATCTATCATACCAAGTTCTCCTCAAAAACTTCGGTATCTTACTACTCCTACATACTTAGACAGAAAATGAAAATAAAAACATCAATGTGTTCAGCTTACTGTGGCAACGTGTGCTATTACTTTTTACAGCAATTGGCCAAATGGTTGCGCTGTAGGAAGTCTTCGAATGTGCAAACTTTGAACAGGTAGAGCTCATGCTCTGTTTAAGGTACAGCCATGAAACCTGTATACACGTATGCGTCTCCTCATGCCGAACAACTTTTACGCTCTGAAACTTTTGTCACATGAACTTTGGACCAATACGGTTAAACTGATTGACCAGATTTCTTTTAAAGTGAAACATTATTTTTTAATAATTCAATGAATATTGTGGTTTTATGCTAATTATTATTTTGCCTCTAAATCATACATGCAAAGTTACACGTTCATGGCATTTGGCAAAGATGTAGAGGGTTAGTCAAAATATCACTGAAACCAATCTTATTCCAATTGGCCAAAGGGGGGCGCTATACGAAGCGTTTGAAAATTCAAACTTCAAACGGGCATAAGTCATGACTCGTTTCGTTTGAAGACATGCAACTTGCTTACACGCGTGCTTTGACTCGAGCGGAAGACATCTGTGTCTTTGTTAAGTAAGTTCCACCCTTAGATTTTCCGCCATTTTGAGCAGTTTGTAAAACGCTTAAACCCGATTTTATTCTGGAATTTTGGCATCACCTTTTTTACATTAACTTTGGACCAATATCTAAAGATCTGTCTGATCGGATTATTTTTAAATTGAAACATGCTTTTTTAATAATTCAATGAATATTGCAGTTTTATGCAAATTATTCTTCTGCCTCTAAAACATACATGCAAAGTCACATTTTCATGATGAAATACTGTTTAGAGGGTTAGTCCAAATATCACTAAAACCAATCTTACCCCAATTGGCCAAAGGGGGGCGCTATATCATTTTGAGCAGTTTGTGAAACGCTTAAACCCGTTTTTATTCTGGGATTTATTTTTTGCAATTTGCATGAAACATTCTACACACAATCTAAGGACCTTTATCTAACATGCCTATGAAGTGCACACAATAAAACAAAACAAGAAATATATATATAATAATAAATATAGCTGCAAGCAGCGATAAAGTGGCCAAAAAGACCTCAAATCATGAACACAGCTTGCGATGTGCGTAAAATCTTGCAAGCACATTCCCACTCGGTCAAGGAACAGATGCCACCCTTCTCACATTGGCCTGTTATAGCGCCACCAGCGGGTCAACTTTTGCATAACACATTTTTGGAACAAAATGCCTCAAATCATGTATCTATATTTTTGATCTTGTCCATGTATTCATTCATTAATTTTTCTTGTCTCTCTCTCTGTGTCTCTGTCTCTCTGTGTCTGTCTGTCTCTCTCTCTCTCTCTCTCTCTCTCTCTCTCTCTCTCTCTCTCTCTCTCTCTCTCTCTCTCTCTCTCTCTCTCTCTCTCTGCCCCCCTCCCTCCCTCCAGTGGTGTATCTCGTCCTCTGTTGTGGATCTGTTCAACCAGAAGGTGAGACAACTTCAGTGCGTTGCATTATGGGTAGAGTGAGTGAGACTATAGTTTAGACGCGAACAGACATTTAAGCCTTAGAACGGCTGGGGTCGTGCCTATGTTCCATCGACCCTATGTTCCCTCAGACCCATGTTAGGTTTTAGGGTTAGGTCTAGGCATATAGTTTTACTGAGGTTAGGGTCAGGATTTGGGTTAGGTTTAGGCATAGTCATTAACATTCATCAGGTTAGCGTCGGCAGGTTAGCATTTCACCAGGTTAACATTCACCTGCGTCGAACAAATGGGCAATAGGGCTGAGGGAACTTGAGGATCGAACAGCTTACGTCCATTTAAAACAGCTGTACGAGAGACACATGAAGGTATCTGACAACAAGACACATTTGGACCATCACTGCTTCATCTTATTTTTTATTTATTTTAGTTTTTGTTAAGGTTTTGAAACAAGCGTATCCTGTCACCATGTATAAAACACTACATGGTCTCTAGGCTCGCCTCCTCTGGGGCTGTTTAAAGGCATCTGAGAATACACAACATTATCACTATCAGTTCGTGTTCAGTGAAGTATTATCTGGAACATTCTACTGACATGAGAGAGAGTTTAAATTACTACTAAAAGATGGATCATGGACCAAAAAGAAATGCATTTAGATAGATTCAAACTTGGGGTAAATCTAACATGATTTGTTGTTAACAAAAAGGTCCCACTCAGAAAATGTGGAAGCCAATTATAGCTAAGTGGCAGGTAATATAAAAATCTGCATGATACATGTTTTCCCAGGGACTACAGATGAACATTAGCTCATGGCTAAATCTGGCTCATTTACATTGATGTGAAAACTGACATGTTGATTAATGTGCTTTGTCCCTGACAAATAAATACATAAATAAATAATCACATGAAGGCATATGTGACAGCCATATGGCAGATACCAATAGCAGAGACCTTTTGCCTCCTTTTTGGGCATCCCAAGTTGTTGAAACCCTCTAACAACCAGTCTGTGCGTATAATGCCCAATGCAAAAACAAAAATAGTCTGCAACTGTAACCCAGCTCTGAGATGGTATGTAGCCTAGAACAGTGGTTCTTAACCTGTTCTCACCTGGGGAGTCCCCAGATGATTAACTTAATGTGCAACATTGTTTTCTCACTCAACAGTAAACAAACCAACATAACGTTTAAGTGTATAGAGGGTATCTGCACATTTCGAAAGTGACAATTTAAGGACTTTGTAATAGGGTTTAATATTTTCCCGGATTTGGGCTCATTTTAAATCCCGGGAATTTTCTGACCTTAACCCGGGCTTCCCGGGATGTTCCGTTAATATATATATATTAAAAAAAAGAAGGAAAAAAAAGGAAAAATAAAAAAGCGCAAAACGGTTTCCTATGCCTATCGGCCTGGCGGAGACAACAAGTGCCCACATGCGCTCTGCTCTGGCTGGGTAGAAAGATATGATCACCGGTCTGCGGGGCGGGGGCTGTTTGTCATCAGAACTTCAGTTCAGGACTCGCTTTTGGACCTTTATATTCGATCGGACATCATTAGGCTACAGATCAAATTCACATCATCCACCACTCACGCGCGGTCTCTGTGGCAGCCACAATGGACCAATCCCCAATCACATACACACCCATTGTAACTGTTACAATGGGTGTGTATGTGATTGGGGATTGGTCCATTGGCTGCGCAATTCATGGGACTGTCAAACGCAGCAATGGATGTTCTTATTCATTTTCCATCCACACTATAGGCCTATCTCTTTGAAAAGACGTTTTCTGCGCCCACTTGTATAAAAACAAAATATCACGACTTTAGTAGAGCGAAGATGATCATCGTGTTGCAGTGAGCAATTGTGCCCATAAAAGCGCTTCTCTGTTCAAGCAAACACACGCAATAGCGCAACCATCCCACTAATAAGGTAGGCCTACACCAATACAATTCATAAACTGTCACAAAGTGCTGTCAGATGTTTTAATTCTGGTTAAAACATATTGTGTGGAAATGCAAACCAATAACAGACTGAACAGATTAGGCTATTTCATGTTTAGAGTGGCAATGTGTGAGTCCAATTGACTGAGTGGAGTGGACACATAGGAGGTTGCAATAATGCATGCGTTTGGTGGTTACAGTTAGACTATATATCTCGGCAATTTATGGCAAATCTATCGTTTCATATTTATAGAAACATAGTAGAAATACAAGCTCACAGGGCGCGACACCGCAGCGCAGCTTCTCGCGAACGGCACTTCATTGCGTGCGTGCACCCCCCACCCTCCCTTTTTTTGCTGGAGAGTTTCTCATGTAAAACATAGACTGTATGTAAAAACGTTAAAAGCATAATTAATGCAGCAATAAGAATGTAAATGCGCCATTATCATCTGTCAGTGTTTTCTCCGAATCGCTTTAATAAGTACAGCCTAGCTTATAGTGAAAACAGCCAATCTACAAGTTTACAAAGGACACTTTGCGCTGCATTGTGAGATGGTAGATCAGCTATTTTCGATGACAGGCTTGCTTGACAGCCCACGGAGACTGGTAAAATCCTTTGGTTCAGGAGGGATCCTCACAATGAAAAAAATAAAAAGAATAAAACTTCTGACAACTCAAGCAAATGCCATTCATTCTGCCTGAAAGCCAATTGGTGGCTCTGCCAGAGCAGTTGGCCTGTTATAGTACCACCAGCAGGCCGATTTTTGCCAAACACATTTTCTGACTCCCACAGATTTTATCCAAACATCACACAAATCTGTAGTTCTGTACACATTATCTCTATGTTACAAAGACGGATCTGTTTGACTTTTCATATTCCATCCTGATTGGCTAAGATTGGCATCCAACGTTTGCAGGAGTGGCTTCTTTCGAATACCTCAAATCATGAATGCAGCACCTGATTGCTGTGAAACTTGCACGCACACTAGACAGAGGAAGAAATTACACCCTTTTCACATTGGCCTGTTAAAGCGCTACCAGGAGGCCAATGCTTGCAAAACACATTTTTGTCTCGTACACAGTTTGTCCAAATATCACACAAATAGGTACACATTATGTCTTTAGTCATGACTGAATTCGGAACATAGCTGACCCACAATAACCTACCTGACCTGGTGGAGACATGTGCTCTGAGGAGCACTTTTTGTAGTTGTAATTTGATTTGGTGTAATTTGATAGGACATAACTTTGAACTGAAAACCCTCTTTCTTTTCATTGTGATTGTGCAGGAGGTTCCTGTACCGTCACTTCGTATCCTAAAGACAGTGCAGTTTACTGGTGTCAGTCTGATTCCAAGGCAGAAGTCAGCCAGCCTGTCCACATTCACATCTCTGGTACAATCAATATAATTACACATTTAAGTGATAAAATGCTGTGTTTTGTTGCATGAATCCAACAGTGCAGTAAAAACACTAGAGATATAATTGTACTAATGAATAATAAATAACTGACAGTAGAATTGTTCTAACATCAATATCACACTGGAGGTCATTGTGTTATTCTGTATATCACAGAATGATCAATATGTACCTCTGTTATTATCTATCTTCACCCTATGATGATAGATTGATGGTAGACAGATTTGATTTATTGTTCATAACTCAACATGTTGGTTCTAGATGTGATCCTACAGAGTCCTGTACTTCCTGTGCCAGAGGGAGGCAACGCCACGTTCCACTGCCTGTACAAAGACAAGACAACAAAGAAACCATCCTCCAACCGTCCAGCTGACTTCTATAGGAACGGATCTCTCTTCAGCACAGAGTCTACAGGACAGATGACCATCCTCCATGTCTCCAAGTCTGATGAAGGATTCTACAAGTGTTCCATCTCTGAACTTGGAGAGTCTCCAGAGATCTGGATGGACATGACAAGTGAGTCTGTGTCAGATTATTTGAACATTATCTGTGGTAAAATAGTGAAGTAATGCTAGAGATGAATACATAAATAAATTACCACACAGAAACCCCACTAACTGCATTGCTACACTCCACATGATCAAAGTGTGTTCTGACCAACCTACCATATCCACATTGTAATTAAATGTTAAATGGTGCATGTATATAGCGCCTTTATCCATTCACCCATTTACACACACATTCATAAACCATTTAAGGCACCAACCTGCTCACCGGGAGCAACCATTCAACCATAGCTGAATGGTTAGGGAGCCCGCCTGGGGAACCAGAGCCCCTGGTTGTCCCAGGTTCCATTCCATAGCTGAATGGTTAGGGAGCCCGCCTGGGGAACCAGAGCCCCTGGTTGTCCCAGGTTCCATTCCACAGCTGAATGGTTAGGGAGCCCGCCTGGGGAACCAGAGCCCCTGGTTGTCCCAGGTTCCATTCCAGGCCAGGGTAGCAATGTGGATGTGTGTCCCTGAGCAAGACTCTTAACCCCTAATTGCTCACACCCTCCTTGTGGGCAGCGAATCAGCTGGGAAAATACTGAATTTCCCTCACAGGAGGAAATGGGTATCAATTATTAAAAAGAATTTAAAACGATTCACAGCTCTATAAATGTGTGTTTTAGAGAACAAGAAACCTTCAGATTCTTCAACCAACACCGACATCGAGGACCAATCAGAGCCTCCCTCTGTGCCTTCATATGTCTATGTTCTGGTGGGGTCTGGGGGTTGCACCCTCATCCTTTGGCTGGTCCTGGGACTGTGTCTGTGTCTGTGGAGGAAATACAGAGGTATGGATGTATGTATGTACACACACGAGTGCACATGCACGCACGCACGCGCACACACACACACACACGGCCAGTCCTAAACCCAACTGCCGCTCCATACAAGCTTTCGCGACATACAACAAAAAATAGCAAGCATTTCTCACCTTCTAAATTAAATTGCAGCACTGTTGGTGTTTTATTTGGTAGCATTTTGTAGTGTGTGTGACTGACTGGTTTTAATTGATTAACTGTTCAACTATCTGAGAGAGAGAGGTGAGGAGAGAGGAGAGGTGAGGAGAGAGGAGAGGAGAGGTGAGGAGAGAGGAGAGGAGAGGAGAGGAGAGGAGAGGAGAGGAGAGGAGAGGAGAGGAGAGGAGAGGAGAGGAGAGGTGCGAGCATAGGCAGTCTAACAGCCAGGCAGCCCAGCCTTACCCTCCTCTGTATTTACCTACTGTATTATATATTTTTTGTACTGCTTTTTTATTTTCCTTTTTTCCTGACTATATCTACTGCATAGTACTGTGTTCTATTTGTCTGTCATTCAATTTTATATGAGATACTTCAATGGTTTCCTGTGTAAATAAGACAAGTGCTTTTCTAGGAACTCCTTTTAGTTGACCTTGTACCAGTGAACTGTACGTCATGAAACTGTACCTTTTTCTATGCAAACTTCTAATAAAGTCTTCGATCAATCAATCAATCAATCAATCAATCAATCAATCAATCAATCAATCAATCAATCAATCAATCAATCCCCCCTCTACCCCTCTGCAACTCTCCCAGTTCAAAGCAGCAGACAGAGAGACAGACAGTCTGGGGGAACCAATCAAAGTGGGGATCCTGGTGATGATGTGTACCTGCCACTACAGCATGGTCAGTCTTTCAACCAATTCATTCATTTAGATGTAACTTATTAAACAACAACATTATTTTCCTGTGTGGAAGTGTGTCCAATCATCATGTTTGAAATGACAAAACCATGCACATTAATGCTTATATATTTCACTTTAGGCAACACAAGCACCTATGGAGTGATCCATAACTCTGCTGACTATGAAAATGGTAAGTTTTAATGACTTTTATTCATGTCATTTTGTTTTATTGTTGAATATTAAGTTCCGATATATTACTATATTAGACTATGAAGAACTCCCTCAATCTCATGACAATGCAAATGGTAAGTATATCATATTTAAATATTGTCCAGGGGTTATTAATAATTAAAGGGTTAAGTATTTAACATGTAAAGTTTTTCATAATCAAGGTTAAGGGGTCAAGGGTTGAATAAGTGTGCAGTAGGCACAGATATCTGTATGAACCCTAGGATGCATGAGTGGAGTCAAAAACGACCCCAGGGGTTGTTATTCTTCAATATCTTTAAAATTAAAAGTTTAAATATTTTCATATTCCAGGTATTCCTCATAAAACATGTTTGTGACATGAGGCCATTTGCATTTTTATCATTCCTTTTATTAATTTTAAGAAATTGCAGTTTTTGTATCACTACCCCACTCTTCCATGAGTGGGGTCAAAAATGACCCCAATTAAAATCAATGCGTTTTGCAATAAACTACTTTGCTCTCACACATAACTCTGCCATACTTTTGCCTAGCAAAGTGATTTCAACTTTAAAACACTCACACGACTTGGGCCTTTTAGCCAATAGGGACGAGCTGTAATTGTTGAAGCCACGCCCCCTCTGTCTTCTAAACGCGTGCAGCAGCTGTCACACATAACTCTGCCATACTTTTGCCTAGCAAAGTGATTTCAACTTTAAAACACTCACACGACTTGGGCCTTTTAGCCAATAGGGACGAGCTGTAATTGTTGAAGCCACGCCCCCTCTGTCTTCTAAACGCGTGCAGCAGCTGTCACACGTAACTCTGGCATACTTTTGCGTAGCAACGTGATTTCAACTTTAAAGCGCTCACACGACTTTACGGCCAATAGGGACGAGCTGTAATTGTTGAAGCCCCGCCCCCCCTGTCTTCCTATTGGCTGGGCTTTAAACAGCCATAACTCCAGTTCGCAGCATGGTACCGTCTCGAAATTTGGTGTCTGGACTTAGACCACCATAGGGATGATCTGCAATTGTTGAAGCCACGCCCCCTCTTCCCTCCTATTGGCTGGGCTTTAAACAGCCATAACTCCAGTTTGCAGCATTGTACAGTCTCGGAACTTGGTGTCTGGACTTAGACGGCCAATATGGACGAGCTGTAATTGTTGAAGCCCCGCACCCTCTTACAAGTCTGTTGTTTCCACCCACCTTGACGGTCGCTTCTCGCCCTTAGGGCGTCTTACTGGTAATTGTAGTAAGTAATAGTAGTAATAAAAGTAGTAATAGTAGTAGTAATAGTGTAATAGTAGTAGTAATAGTAGTAAAATAGTTGCGACCGTAGATCGCAAGTTTAGTATGTGAACGGTCACAGCTTGTCCGTATGTATGTATCTCTGTCACGCCTGACACTGTGGGTCTATCAAGGCTGTATTAACCATTGGGCCGGTGGGGCCGTTGCAAGGGGCCCTTGGCTCTCAGGGGCCCTTGGGGGAACTGGACAGCATGGTCATTGACAATTTACTCAAATTAAATGTATACATTAATTAAAAATCAAATGTGTGGGTCCCTCCTCTGTTGTCTACAGGTGTTTTTTTTGCCCACAGATGATCCCCATGGCTTAAAATCCGAGCTGGGTAGTGCGCGTCGGGAGGGAGGGGGGTTATGGTGGAGGAAAAAAATGTGACCCAGCATAGCAGAGGGGCAGTCATTTCGGAAAGCACAGCTTTAGACCAGCCCTGAAATTACTTTTTTTCTAAAATGTGATGAAGCCACAAAAGCATTTCATAAATATCAGGCTACATTTCACTTAAACGCCAGAGCTTAACTCTGCATGTAAATAAGACTTTTTTAAATGAATGTGAAGAGAAACCTCACATTTTGCAGGTTACATTTCATCTAAAAGGCTGAATTTCTCAGATCTAGTATTTCTGCATGGCATAACTCTATAAGCCATATCTACAAAACTGTTGGGTCAATCTTCACAACCAATAGATCATTTTCTAGCTATGATTCCCAGCTTTCAAATGGAATGAAAAAATGAAAATGAAAAAAATGTCAATGACTAGCCCTCAGCTGTGTTCGGACACAAATTATAGGCCAGGGGCCCTCGCGGGGGTTAATCCGTCCCTGGGGTCTATGGGTTTGTCGCTCTGACATCATGCTCTGATGTCATTGTGATGTCAGGGGAACCACTAACAGAATGGGTTTGCCACTCTGGCTTCAGGTTCTGGCTTCACTATGATGTCACACTAACAGAATCCCTTTTATGCCCATACATGGAGTTCCCTGATGTCATTAATATTAAGCCCATATCTAACAGGACTTCATATGGGAATACCCATATATGGAGACAACATCGGCCACATACCACACTAACAGAATCCATATATGGCCAAGACAGAAGGCCAAGACATCCCATATCTGTGTAGCTGGTTCTACAGACAGGGATCTCCATGTATGGGCATAAAAACGATTAGTGTGACATCACAGTGAAGCCAAAACGCAAAACCCATTCTGTTAGAGTGGTTCCCCTGACATCACAGTGACATCAGAGCATGATGTCAGAGCAATAAACCCATAGAACCACAGTGTCAGGCGTGACAGAGATACATACATACATACGGACAAGCTGTGACCGTTCACATACTAAACCTGCGACCTACGGTCGCAACTATTATTACTAATACCAGTAAGACTCCCTAATCGGGAGATAAGCGACCGTTGGTCGCTTATCTCCACAAATATCACAACCTCCACCTCTCACGTCATACGGGCAGCCATAGTTACACCTGGAATGTTGAATCTCCATATATGGAGATAACCTACGCATCACACAAAGTCTGACCTCACCAGCCCATACTTGGGCATGGACGACTGATATCTCCATATACGGAGATGGCCATATATGGAGATACGATGACATCACAGTCCACAGCTGATGATGTGGCGTGATGTCATACAATACCTGGTTACTCATTGAAGTTGAATCTCCATATATGGAGATAACCTACGCATCACACTAAGTCTGACCTCACCAGCCCATATTTGGGCATGAGCAACTTATGTCTCCATATATGGAGATATGATGACATCACACAGTCCTCAGCCGATGATGTGGCGTGATGTCATACAATACACAAACGAGCCCTACAGTATAAAGGGGCAATTCTTGCCAGGAAAGAAGCATTTCTTCGACTCAGACCTTATCGCCAGGGTTGGCTTATAGCTTATCATCACATCCAACCATCTCCAATACTCACAGCTTGTGTACAGGCGCCGCCCACATGTGTACACAAACCTTTGTGTACGTTGCTGTGGCAACAGTCTGTCATACTGATGTCAGCAGTGTGATGTCATACTGATGCGGAGATATGAGCAGGGCAAAGGTGTGACGTGTGACGTGTGACCGACCGACCGACCGACCGACCGACCGACCGACCGACGGCCGGTGGAGGTTTTGATACTAAACTGCGACCTACGGTCGCAATTACTACTACTACTACTACTACTATTACTAATATATTACTACTACTATTACCAGCAAGACGCCCTAAGGGCGAGAAGCGACCGTCAGGGCGGGTGGAAACAACAAACTTGTAATAGAGGGCGGGGCTTCAACAATTACAGCTCGTCCATATTGGCTGTCTAAGTCCAGACAGCAAGTTTTGAGACGGTACCATGCTGCAAAATGGAGTTATGGATGTTTAAAGCCCAGCCAATAGGAGGAAAGAGGGGGCGTGGCTTCAACAATTGCAGCTCATCCCTATGGTGGTCTAAGTCCAGACACCAAATTTCAAGACGGTACCATGATGCGAACTGGAGTTATGGCTGTTTAAAGCCCAGCCAATAGGAAGACAGGGGGGGTGGGGCTTCAACAATTACAGCTTGTCCCTATTGGCCGGAAAAAGTGCCAAGTCGCGTGAGCGTTTTAAAGTTGAAATCACGTTGCTACGCAAAAGTAGGCCAGAGTTACATGTGACAGCAAAGTGTGACAGCAAAGTGTGACAGCTGCTGCACGCGTTTAGTAGACAGAGGGGGCGGGGCTTCAACAATTACAGCTCATCCCTATTGGCAGAAATAAAGGCCCAATTCGTGTGAGTGTTTTAAAGTTGAAATCACTTTACTAGGCAAAAGTATGGCAGAGTTACGTGTGAGAGCAAAGTAGTTTATTGCAAAACGCATTGATTTTAATTGGGGTCATTTTTGACCCCACTCATGGAAGAGTGTAGGTATTGGTTGGTCATGCATCCAAGGGTTAAGATGGATGAGAATGTAACTGCTGACAGATGTAAACCACCTGGCTGATCATATTCATTAAAATGTTTCTAATTAACGTTCAACTCATATTTCAGTCCCAGGACCTTCCAGACGTCAACCTGCAGCTGATCCAGTTTATTCAAATGTGAGGAATCAAGAGTCAAAAGATTAGTGCCAGTCTGTAGTTTTGTTGCCTGGTTCCAGACCATAGACCCTGCCCACTCTCAGAGTGGACTCTTTCTCTGGTCTGGAGCTGAGTACAGGAATCGGCTTTAGCAACCAAAAAATTCGGCTGCTCCAATGAGCGCGGGGGGTGGGGGGCGGGTCTAACGAATATCCAATCAGCGCAGCAGTTGAAACAATTTCAAACGAAGTTCACACACGACAGGCACACGCACACATACACACACACACACACGCACGCGCTGAGTTCACAAGCTGTTAATGTTGATTACATGTTTCTGGTCGCAGTTCTGTGTGGAAGCAGTCACTGGCACAGACAGAGACACACACACAAACACATACACCGCGGCCGTGCGTCGCGATCACCGTGTGTCGCGAGCACGATGCGTCGCGATCACTCGCGCGCGGTCACGCACGCGCACGCTCGCAAAGTCCCTCCCCCGGAAATCATTTAGAAAAGGGCACAGCTTCAGACTAAAGCGTGAGCTGAGTCTGAAATCAGGCTAGTAGTTTTGGGCCAGTAGTCAAAGAAGTCACTCCTCCCCACCTTCTGTTTAGATGGTGGTCTCATAGTGGTGATATGGAAGCCTGCTTTATGTCTCAGCCTAAGGGCCGATACTCTACGTTTAGAGACACATTAATTTTGGTTCGTTTCAGGGGGTCACAAAGTCTTGGCAGCTCCGAACAGCCGAATTAATGATAGTAATAGAGACACCATATAGACCATATAGTCCACCAATAGAGACAGAGACACCAGAATAAGAATGATGACATGAAAGTCTAAGTGCAAAAATCCTCCACGAAGCACAGATCACTGTCAGGCCAGGTTGCCTGGGGGGGCACCACTGACTACTGTCAAATATTTTTCGATCATTTATTTGGACTAAGACAACTTGCCCAATGGCATTACAGGTGATTCATCAGAAATGGAACTTTCCCACTCCCTATAAAGTTGCTGATTCATTTCTGCTCTGTGTATATCAAGTATAGGGTGACATCTGTTGATTTTTGTTGGAGACATTATCTTTTTTTTGTATTATTATTATTTTACACTGAACAGGAGGGTTGAGTCAGCTGGTGTGTACAGAGCAGAGATATTGTTTATTTACTGTGTCACATATTAAACCTGTTATGTGTATTTGGTTTGTGTTTTTAGTTAATAGCTTTATACTCAAGATAATATCTTTTTAATCAACACATTTGGGGTCTACAGTTAAGGTCTTTACACACCGGCAAATTCACTGTCGGTGTGGAAGCTTGCATTGACTTTATAAGGTTTTAAATAAAAAGCAAATATTTCATGCTTTTTCATGCATGCTCTTTTAACGTTGCCTTTTGCAATCTCTTTTTTAATCTTTCCACGTCTTCTTCTTAGTATTATCATTATTATTACCCCTTTTAGATTATTATTATTATTAATATTATTATAATTTTTAGATGTTGTTTGCTATTTTTATATTGTTTGCTGTTATTTTGATATACCACAGCATTTTCTGAAGGATGCCAAACAAAAATAAGTTTTACTCTTACGTACCTGTACAAAAGACCTAACAATAAAGTACAACCTTGAACCTTGGGTCGAGTTCTCAAATTCTGCCCGAACCCGACCATACCTGAACCCGACCTACATTTAGGGTAGGGTAGGGCCTAAAATGTTTCCTAATTAGTAGGGCCGGGTAGGGCCTCGGGCTCAATGAAAAAATAAAATAAAATATATATTTGTATTATTTTATTAATTACTATTACTCTGTTATAGACCCGACCCGACACAATGTTTTCGGGCCGGGTAGGGCCTAAAATGTATGCTAACTAATAGGGTTCTCGGGCCTGCCCAGTTAAAGCCCAGTTAGGGCCGGGCCTTAATTTTCAGGCCCGTTGAGAACTCTAACCTTGGGGTGTGTTTGATGCATTGGTGGTGAAAAGGTACTAGCATTATTTACTTAAAAGTATTGTGAGTAAAAGTATCAATACTGCAATGTAGATGTACCTACTCTGTTACAAGTACAAGTTCAGGTATTCAAAATGTACTTGACAAAAGTGTTGGTATTAAAATGTACTTAAAGTACCAAAAGTAAAAGTACTCGTTGTGCAGAAAGTCCCATTTGAAGTTATCAAATGTATAAAAAGCTTTTGAAATAAGCAGATCTACAAGCTCACAACACAACGCATTGTGAGCTTGTAGATCGTCTATCTTCAAATGGCCAAAATCTTCAAAGATGCTTCACCTCCACAAAAGTAGACTACTACTACTACTACTACACAGAGGCACTGAATATAAACAAGCATGAGTTGTTGAATGCATCTTTTTACACACATCTTCTTCTGGGGGGGGGGGGTGTCACTGCTTTCAACATCTGCAAAAGTTTATTAATTGTTCATCAAGGGAGGATAAAATAAAAGAAAGGTCAACAGTCTGTTAGTGTTGGTTAGTTTATCATTTCTAAATAATGTGAGCACATTATAGAAGCTAAGCTGAACACAGTGTCAGCTACATAAAGTCACTTCAGGTCTTTCACTTTGTCTTTTCTAAACAACACTAAAGCTACTGCTACCATAGAGTCTAACTAGCTACCATAGAGACACTACAGGTCCTTTCACTTTGTCTGTTCTAAAGAACACTAAAGGTGTTAAAACCACATCATCCTTCCACACACACACATCCATCCTGTCCATGTGGTTAGATCACATAGTCTCTCGAGAACAGACTTCTATGCTCAAGTGAAAAGAACCTTTTCTTTGATGATGGCAAGCCAGATTGGAGCACATAATGGCAGAAAACCTTCCTTTCTGGCTGTACTTTGTGTTCATTATAGCCCAATATATAATAATTAATGTGAAACATAACAAACATTATACATAATGAATCATGAAAAAACAGAAATGCCTTGATGCCATAATATCATATTTTTAACATGACTTGCTATGACCAAATGTTTAACCTCCCAGGCCCCACCCACAATTATGAATGTTATTTTAGAATTTTAGAATCATCTGTCCTAAGATACCCCCTCCCCCCCTCCCCACACACACACACACACACACACACACACACACACACACACACACACACACACACACATCCTGTGCTCTAGTTTCTATATTGCTCACACAAACAAGGTTTGATAAAAAAAGAAAGAAAAAATGTCACACTCACAACCCCTTTGTCGCCCACCCGCACGCCAGCCTGCCTCTCGCTCGAGAATTCTTTTTTTTCCCCCTCATTTTTCCTCGTTTTATTTTTTATTTTTTTTCTCATCTTATTTTTAGTCTTTCGTCTTACTCTTACTAGTATTAATAACAGTATCTTTTAATTATTTTTCCCCTCATTTTCCTCATGTTTTTTT
This sequence comes from Nannobrachium achirus, assembly GCF_963921795.1. NCBI lineage: Eukaryota > Metazoa > Chordata > Actinopteri > Myctophiformes > Myctophidae > Nannobrachium > Nannobrachium achirus. Next base: position 9,568,206 of record NC_137812.1, read on the forward strand.
TCTCATATTATTTTTAGTCTCTCGTCTTACTCTTACTAGTATTAGTAACAGTGTTTGATAATTGTGATTCGTGATTCTCTCTCTCTCTCTCTCTCTCTCTCTCTCTCTCTCTCTCTCTCTCTCTCTCTCTCTCTCTCTCTCTTCACCCATTTATTATTTCATTTTCTTTTGGCTAGGGAAATGTGGCGAACTCTAGGCTTTCTTCTAAATCCCTGGGCTTATGGGGCTGGGGTTAAACGAGATGGCCTTGGGTTATTGTCTATTGTTTTTTGTATTTTTTTTGTATTTGTATCTTTGTATGTTTATGTGTACTTTGCTTGTTTGTATGTTATGTTGTTATGTACAGATATGCAGCACATGTTCTTGGATCTATGTATTACGTTGGAACAGTGTAGGTACTCTCATAAACTTAAAACTCAATTATCAATATGGATAGTGCGAAAGGACTCAAAATAATACATTTGAATATCTGTAGCCTTAAGCTTAAAATTGACTTATTTCGAACGTGGGTTGATAAGCACAAACCTAATGTAATAACACTATCAGAAACGTGGCTTAGCAAAAAAACATCCAACAACGAAATCAAACTAACTAATTATGTCTTATATAGAGCTGATAGAAGTACACGGTGCGGAGGTGTTGCCACATATGTTTCCTCAACCCTTGTATCAGAGCAAATTGTGCCTACAGTCGAACCTGTACATTTTGAGAGTATTTTTGTGAAAATCATCTTACATGAGAACAAGTACATCACTATAGGTAATATATACAGACCCCCTTCATCCCCTGCTGAATCTTTTAAATGCATAGTGGCCACAATAAATTCTCTTAGAGATAAAAAGGAACTGGTAATATTGGGGGACTTTAACAAAAACTGGATGGACAGAGCTTCACATACAGCTAAAACCACTATTCAACATCTAAACCTTACTCAGCTGATTAGTGAGCCCACTCGGGTGACACCCAGATCCCAAACCCTAATTGACTGGATATTGGTCTCACATCCCAATAGATTTATCAAATCAGGGATTATGCCTGACAGTCTTAGCGACCATTGCGTAGTTTTTTGTATTTGGAAAATTAAGTTACCTAAAATTCCCCCTAAATTTATCCGTATCAGACAATATAAAAAAATCAACATTGATCATTTCATCAATGACCTGATTTCAATAAACTGGGACAGGTACCAGATCATTTCTAATGTTCATCAGGCCTGGGACTTTTTACATTCGGAACTCATGAGAACTATTGACAAACATGCTCCATTTAAGACAATCATGGTCAAAGGTAACCATCTTCCATGGGTTACATCAGAATTAACAAGCACCTTCAGGCAGAGGGATAAGGCATGGGCCACATACCGTGAAACCAAAACTGCTGCTGATTGGGACAAATACAGAATGTTGAGAAATAAGAGTAAAACTATGTGCAGAAATGCAAAATCTAATTATTTCAAAGAATCTTTCACACACAATTCAAATAACCCCAAAGCATTCTGGAATCAAATCAAAACATTAACTAATGCACCTGATAGATCTAGTAATTACAATAAATTAAAGGTCAATAACACTATTTTACAAGATCCTCTTTCAGTAGCGCAAGCATTTAATCAACATTTCTCCTCAGTATGTGCCCCCACAGTGTCTGATCCCTATGTCATCTCTAATTTGTCACCACCTTGCCACAGTACATTCACATTCAGAAAAATTACTCCTGTTGAAGTCATGAATGCAATCAATGAGTTGAAAGTTGCCAGCAGCCCCGGTTTAGATGGTATTGAAAATAAATTTCTTAAATTAGCGGCAAATATTCTTATGTACCCTCTATGCGATCTATTCAATTTATCTTTAACAACCTGTGAAATACCATCCATATGGAAGTGCTCACGCATAACTCCACTACACAAAGCTGGTAGTGAACTTGATTCTAATAATTACAGACCAATCTCAATCATTTGTTCTATAGCCAAAATATTTGAAAAATTAATTCACAAACAATTATCTAACTACCTCTGTAAACACAATATTCTATCACCTGTTCAATCTGGTTTCCGCTCAAATCACTCTACAACGACTGCTCTGTTAAAACTCACTAATGACATACTTTCCTCATCTGCTGATGGCAACCTTACAGGAGCAATTTTCATAGATTTAAGCAAAGCATTTGACCTGGTTGACCACTATCTGCTCTTAGACAAACTCTACTCAGTTGGCCTTTCACGTAATGCCCTACTCTGGTTCAGTTCATATCTCCATAACAGAAAACAATGTGTCATCATACAGGACAATAAATCTGATCTGGTAGTACAAGAACGAGGTGTGCCGCAAGGTTCAACCTTAGGCCCACTTTTGTTCACCATTTTTATCAATGACCTTCCAAAAACTCTCTCTGGCTGCAAGGTGCAACTTTATGCTGACGACACAGTTATTTATAGCTCACAACCAAATCTATTACAAAATCAGTCAATCTTGCAAATTAATTTCAATAAACTTGAATCATGGCTCTCAGCTAATAGACTTGTCATCAACAAAACCAAAACTAACACTATGCTTTTTGGAACAAAAAATAATCTCAACAAACCCGAAATTCTAAACCATTCTTTTACTATTACCTGTCTTGATGGTACAGTAGAGTAGATCACACCAAATACCTCGGCCTTTGGTTGGACTCAGAATTAACATTCAAATGCCACATAGACAATATTGTAAGAAAAATCAATTACAGCACAAGTGTTCTGTACCGCAACAAAAATTGTTTCACCTTCACAGCCAGAAAGAAAATAGTGCTACAAGTCACATTACCCATCATGGATTATGCTGATATAGTCTATCAGTCTGCTACTAAAACCAATCTTCTACCTCTAAACACCATATACAACCGCTTATGTAGATTTGTTCTTGATTGCCCTTACATGACCCATCACTGCATATTATATGAAAATCTCAACTTACCATCTCCCACAGTAAGACGACAGCAGCACTGGTTACAGTTTATTTTCAAATGTATTCATTTCAATTATCCTCAGTATTTAAAACAGTATATGGACCCATACACCTCTGATCACAATCTTAGACATTGTGCACAGACTTACTTTAAGGTCCCACCAAACATATCCAACGCAGCTGGCAAAAAATCATTTATGTTTAAAGCTCCCTCTGACTGGAACAACCTACCTGCTCACATTCGGTCAATAACTTCATTTAAACTGTTCAAAACTGCGCTGTCCTCTTACCTCGAGATTACCTGTGCGTGCTTTGAATAATTTATCATTATAACTTTATAACCATATGATCCACCATGTGCTCTGTACTTTTCTATTACTGTTGTTAGTGTTGTCCTATTTGTAGTATGTTTTGTTTTGGTCTTGTTTTGTTCTGTTGTTGTCCCCTTGTCTTGATGATGTTGTCTTACCTGTATGTGAAAGTTCTATGTGTGTATAAAATGTACGATGTTTGTAAACCTGTGGGAGCTCCTCGAAAACGAGATGATACATCTCAAGGGGTTATCCTAATAAAGAATTTCTATAAATTTCTATATAATTTATTTTTTCATTAGATATCTGTCGTACACATGCACGCACACGCTCACGGGTTAGGGTTAGGGTTAGGGTTAGGGTTAGGGTTAGGGTTTGTGTGTGTGTGTGTGTGTGTGTGTGTGGTTGAGATGGCATTGTTTTCACTGAGGCGGAAAGGAAGAAAAGGTGTGAAAGTGAAGTTAGTACAGAGAACACCGTATTCTTATAACAATAGGATGCACATTGCACAACCTCTACTGTGTTGATTTAAACACATTATAACAATAGGATACATAAGCTCTGTGTTGATATAAAAAGACTCCATTGCAGGATGTCATTTTACTTGTTATTGTTAAAGTACATCTTTTACAGACATGTCTGTGGTACATTTAACAGTCAAACAACTGGACCAATCACAGTGCAACAAACATTATTCACTATAATTCACCTCAGAAAGACTCTTTTCTCCTCATGGATAAATGGGTCAAATGGACATGATATCATTTAGTTTTAAAGGAGTAGTTCACCCAAATCAATTACACACCTCATGAAGCCTTGGATTCTTTAATTTTCTCAGTCCTAATTCAGCCAATCATTGATGAGCGGGTCATCAGTCAGTAGACTCCACTGGCCATCAATGATTGGCACAACAATGAGACAAAAATCACAGCCTAATGTGGCGTGTAGGGCCTAATCGATAGACAATATGTCATGTTTTTGGTGAACTACTCCTTTAATGAACCACAATGCAAACAGGTGTTTTTAGGTCAGTCATCCATGGCAGTGGTTCTCAACCTGTGGGTCAGGAGTCGGGACCCCCAGGGGGGTCCCCAAAGTATTTTGTGGGGTCCCCAGATGATTAGTTTAATGTGCAACATTGTTTTCTCACTCCACAGTAAACAAACCAACATAAAGTGTAGGGTTAATCGCTAAAGTGACAATTTAAGGAGATTTTAATATCTTTAAAATGACAAATCAAACATCAGCCAAATTGTCAAATATTAGAGGCAGAAATTGAAAGGTTGAGAACCCCTGATCTATGGCAGGATTTCTCAAAGTGGGTGCCGTGAAACAAGTCCAGAGGTGTCTCAGAATACTTTGATATTTAGAATGTATCAATACCACTTCATTTTAACACTGCAGTTGATTCCTTCTTATTTTTATTTTTAGCGAATGTTCAATCCACACTCAAGATATTGGGGTTCAAGTGGTTAAACGTCAAGCATAAAGTTATTCTCAATCTGTCCTATAATGGAAACACATATTCCTCATGACATGATGTATTTAGAGGGAAATCTTTACATAATATGATCATAGATGTAAGGTTCTATAAAGTAACAGTGTAATTCAGTGGGTGTCATGGATGAAAACATTATTTACAGAGGAGACCTGAGACAGATGAGTTTGAGATCCACTGCTCTATGATGTTTGACTCACATCCACACACACACACACACACACACACACACACACACACACACACACACACACACACACACACACACACACACACACACACACACGCAAACACGCAAACACACACTATTAATAAAATGGTTTATCTTCAGCTGTAAAGTCTATCAGTATGACATGATTTCTGATGACACCTGCAGGTTATATCGAGCAACTGCAGCCTTCAAGGAGTTACTGTCTCCAGACTGGAGCAGTTTTCTCTTCATATCATCTTCAGTTCACAATGTTTAGTGACAATGAGTAGTTGTTGTTCATGTTGATACAACATATATAAATGTACATAAATGTACACGTATGAAGCTCAGAACGCATCACATTGTGAGCTTGTAGATCTTCAAATCTCAAATATATAACCTTTTTTTCATCAGTAAAAATACATCTTTTATGCACTGGCCATGGGGAAGGGGAATCTACAACAGACTAAAGTACTTGGATAACGTGGCAGGATCCCGGGGGGAGTGGCCATTCTATGGCATAAAAAAACTGGACTCACTTGAGTGGGGTTAGGCTGGAAGTGGACTGGTGCATTGGCATTAGAATGGTGCACAATAATAATGTCTTTATCATTTTAAATGTTTATGTTTAGTCCTTATGAATGTCACAAGTTTTACTGTACAGTGAATCATGGCATACAACGTCCTGGCTGGATCACTGTATATTAGGGATGCGAATCTCGACCACTGAGGCGATACGATACGCATCACGATACACTACCAGCGATACGATATAATTGCGATACATTGAAATCTTGCCGATACGATACATCACGATTCACCCCTGACCCTGATACGATGCGATATGTTTCACGATACTTTGCGATACACCCCTGGACCTTACGATGCGATACGATTCACGATTCGGTGCGATTCAACACAATGCAAAGAATTTATATTAAAGCCCATGTAAATTCCCCCCCCCCCCCCCCCCCCCCCCCCCAAAAAAAAATACTATTTAATTATACATTTAATTTCCAAACAATTTATTGTTTCACTGTAGTACTAGGTTCTGTCTAACAATCCAACTTATTGAAATCTGGGAGAACACTCCCTGGCTGGTAGAATTGTTTGATTAATACTATATCATGATATCATTATTATATATCATTACATCCTCAACAGGTGGTCAGGGACCCCTAGTGTCCTCAGAGTTATGTGAGGCGGCCAAATATTAATAGTTAGTTGTTACAGTAACCAATTGAACCCTAGCAAGTAGCAACCCTATAGGGGAACATTAGCCAATACATTAACACTTAGTGGGGGTTTAAGAGATAATAATTAATGGATTATAATGAATAACATAAATCCATCATATTAATAGAAAAGATAATGTGTGAACAAATAAACACAACATAGTAATGTATTAATGTCACTGATGATATCGTGCTGTCAAACAAGTCTCTGACAAGTTTTAATCTGCAACAGTTTTATATAATAGCCTACAGTAGTCTAACATATAGCCTACAGTGGGGGTCCCTGCTTGATCTCTCTCTTCTCAGTTAAGGATCCTTGACCTGTATTATTATTATATTGTATGAATATAATCTAGGATTTTGCCATTTCTAGTCAAAATGTTTTAAAACGTAGATATTTGTAGGTCTGCTATTTAGGTGCGTGCGCGACACCGTCGAGCTGCCAAGTATAAATCAGGCTCCAGCCTGAGCCTCTCTTTGCAGAGGGAACAGCAGCAGCCTGCAGCTACAGTAACAAGTTGTGAATCAGTGTCAAATACTTTAAATCGCTAGTTGCACGCCCAGTATCGTAGTTGTAGTTCATACGTGTGTGTAGTTAAAGCGTGGAAGCTTCTGCTTTGTTTAAATCAATTCCGTCGCAGACTCGACAAGAAGAACAAACGGGTGTGGAATGTGGATCATAATATCACGCAGCGTGCTCCAGTCCAGTGACACAACAACGGATCACATCAGCGAACATTGGACAGGGATGTTATAAAGCTAAACGTGGTACTAATCTTGCATGTTTAACCAGTGGGCTCACGACTCACGAGTGCTGTCTGTCTGCATTCGGTCGGGTCGGGTGTTCACTGCGCTCAGCTCAGTGCTGCTGTAAAAGACGCATGTCTGTAGAGTCGCTACAAGTGCTTTTTGGGGGAGGGCTGATGGGGTATTCAATGCGCCTCGGAAACACAGTATAGAATGAAATACTATGCAAAAACCGATTCAACCGTGGAATGTACCGATCCAGACACTCACGATACGATACAATCACGATTCCAGCCGTCAATTGTACCGATCCACCCTGAATGAACCGATTCACTCGTGTCGCGCACGTTTGTATCGCGATTACGATCCGTATCGGTATATCTCCGCATCCCTACTGTATATCTACAGCTGACGCTCATGACAGCAGAGAGCGTTGAGATACTGTATGATCTGTGGCCACAGCTGATCACATGCCAGTCGCTATGATGGTTAATGTTAATATTAACTGTAAAGATACTGGACATCATAGTGAACTGTGTAAAATGTATGACCTAATATTAAACTGTTTAATTAAATAATGGATGCAAACCTTTTAAAAGAAAAAGGAGTAAGCATCATAACCTCAGACCGGGTCATGAGCTTTATGTAGAGGCTAAAGACGCATTTAAATGTTGGGTCTTAGCAGGTAAACCTAGGCATGGCCCTGAGTGTGACCAGAAGAAGCATGCAAATGCTAGGTTTAAATATACTTTACGCTGTATTAAAAGAAATGAGCAGGCCATGAGGACATTTTCATTGACATTCAATGAAAGAAAAATAATGTTTTTTGAATTCTGGAAAGAAGTGAAGGTGGTTAACAACAGTAGGATGCCTATGCCTTCTAGTATTGATGGTACTACTGGGTCTGAACATATCGCTGAGCTGTGGAGAAGACACTATTCAAATATGTTTAACTGTGTCAAGAGTGATGTCTTTAATATTGGTTAGGTTACCCACTGTGATGGTGAGGTTATTAGATCAGATGAGGTGAGAAACCTGGCTTTAAACAAAGCATGTGGACAGGATCAGATCACAGCAGAACATCTGAAGCATGCTAGCCAGAGAGTTTCACTGCTGCTTGCTGTGTGTTTTTCAGGGTTGTTGATGCATGGTTTACTGCCTGAATCTATGCTTTCTGTCCTGCTAGTGCCAGTAGTCAAAAACTAAACTGGGAAGTTAACAAGCATTAATAATTATTAAGGCTGGGACTTTAACTGATTAATTGCGATTAATTAATTACAGAAAATTAACACGATTAAAACAATTAACGCATTTTAATCGCACTTAGTTTATGCACCACATAACCTTCAGTTTGGGGCATACCGATCATAGCGATGCACCAACCAAGAAGAGACAACAAACGCAAAGGGAGAAATAGCCGATCAGAGCGCTTTGCTTGGCCCAGTGGATGCGAATTTTAGATTAAAAAAAACTCACTTGTTGATTCACTCGTACAACAAAATGTGTTTTACTTGAAAAAAATGCTTCTCTGGTCAAATATCGATGTGCGATTAAAATGCGATTAATTGCGATTAATTAATCACAGAGCCTGTAATTAATTAGATAAAAAAATGTAATCGCATCCCAGCCCTAATAATTATAGACCCATTGCACTGGCAAGTAAAGTATCTGTAAGAGCCATTCTGACTGGTCATGTTAATTGATGACGTCACTAAAGTGAAGGCCATGATCACACCCTAATTGCTTAGGTATTTAACCATTCTCTGTAATCAGCCTCAGGTGTTGCCAGTGGCAGAAGCAAACAGTTTGTGACTGTGTTCCAGTGCTGTGGTCTGTAGAGCGTGGTTGACTGTTCATTTATGTATTATTTATATGTCAAGTATAGGACTTAGGCTAATAAATATTATTATTTATGCACTCAATAGCGTTTGGACTTCAGTCAGTCATTTGAATCCACGTCAGAACTTCCCTCGGCAACCTGTAGTACCCAGAGTATAGGACTTTGGGCACTACAGTATCCAAGGTACTAGAAGGTATCCTTATGGAAAGGCTCAATGAATACATAACAACTACTGACAACCAGTTTGGTTTTAAGAAAAAGCTTGGCACTGATTTATGTATTTTTTCGCTTAAGGAAATTGTTAGGCAGTACATAAGCCGTAACAGTACCATATTTATGTGTTTCCTCGATACATCCCAAGCATTTGATCGCATCAATCACGGTAAACTGTTTCTAAAGCTACGAGAGCGTAGCCTGGTGGTGCCAGCCTCTATCACACACTTCATTTTGGGATGTTTTGAGATTGGTGTGGGGTAATTAATCACACCACCTGCTGATTGTGTTCCCCATACATTTGTGCTTCCTAAAGGAGGAGGTTTGGATACATTCTAACATTCAGTCCTGCACTCATTCTGGTGTTCAAGTTTATGACGAGACCCGATCAAGTGGAGACCACCGTTGTCCCAGTAACTACAGATGTTGTACATGTAGCTGTCCGCGTCAATGACTTTTTATTTGATTTCAGGAATTCAGATCTCAATGCCAACATACCGTAGTGATTGTTGATTGGATGAAGAGAGACGTGGTGCAGAAGGACGTCACATTGAGTTGTGTAACTTCTTTCTACGTTGTTGACAAACAGGAAGACAACCTCTGCTTCCTGTGAAGGGAGATCCATATCACAATAAAAACAATATAATAATTAAAAATAATAATAGAAATACAATAAACAGACTTCCATCATGTTCAGTTATGAACATAGAGACAGGTACACCAGTGGTTCCACTGACAAGAGGACAATCTGACACAACTATAAGGTTACCAGGGATGGGACGATATGACAATATCATATCATGATGATTGCAGGGGTTAAAGCAAAAATTAAAAATTAAAAAAAATCCCAAGACTGAAAAATATTTTTAGATGTGATCTTTAAAACATGGCGTGCGCAGCCCACACCGATATGTGAGGTGTTTCTGTTTCCCTGAAGTTCTGAACTGCATTCACTGAATGTGTGTGTGCCAATCCATGCTTCATTTTATAGAAGCATCTTCTGAAGTTCTGTTGTATTCGTTGCTAGTCTGGCCAATTCAAATACTCATATCTTGAAATTATAACTTATATTTTAGTTTAGAGATCACTTGACTACCGCTTTGATGACTTTGTCATTAATCGCTACACCTCCCCCTTATTTATTCATTTTTAGGCAGATCTGCACTGATCTCAGAAACATCCCCTATGGAATCCTTAAGACTGAAATCAGTCCCCAGGACTGACAACTTTAACCCCTGTGATGGTGACAAAACAAATCGCAACGTGTTGTGAGCTTGTAGATCGGCTATTTTTTGGGATTTTTGGAGCTCTCAGTCTCAGCCTCAACAATACATTTATATGTTTAATAAATGCAACTCTTATATTCACCATTGTAGTCTGAGTAAACATGTGTCACTTAGTGTAACTATTCAGCCCATTTAAAGTAGGGGTGGGCGATAAGAAAAAATACAATATCACAATATTTTTCCAAGCTGTATCACGATACACAATCTTATCACGATTCTTTTTCATGATGGTTTTCATGGTTATTACCAGTTATTACCCGGCTTGTTTGAATGCTTGATTCTGATTGGTCAATCGCTGAAATCAGAGGTCTGATATTCCCCGATAAAAGACTGCTCCGCTCTATAACAGACCGCTGCCTAATCAAAGACTCAGAGCACCTGCTGCAGTCAAGCTGCACTGCGAGAATCTTGTGCCGTATCCAACATGTCAGCCATGTAAGCAAACACACAGCGACATTTAGAACTAAACATTGCTCTCAAGGAAGTTTTTTACATTAACCATTTGAACCCTAGCTTCCCTATTTTGATTGGAGCCAGAAATAGTAGATCTACAAGCTCACAACGCCTCGCACTGTGAGCTTGTAGATCGTCTATTTCTGGCAAAGAGGGTTGGTGCAGAGGGAAGAGAGTACACTAAGTATTGACAGTTCAAGTGCTTAAATGTCTGCAAATACACATTAATCCAACATACGGTACACTGATAGTGCTTTTAAACAAGTCTAAGCTGTCTAAGAAATCTACGAACATTTTTAATCTGCAACACAATTGTATACACTATATATTGGGGGGTCCCTGCTTCATCTCTCTCTCAGCAAAGGGGTCCTTGGCCTGAAAACATTGAAGACCCCTGTCAAAGAGTATAAACCCAGCTATTAAAACACAGAACAGACATCATGGTCACAAGATGTCTGTTTAATACAGAGTTGTTTCTAAACCCTCTCACCATCATCATCTATTATTCATCATGTTAAAGGCTTCTACTTAGACATCATCAGTAATGATGCATGATAGAGTCAGATCAATACATAAACAGTTTGTTTATAAGGTGATCAATGATCTTTGGTGGTAATTTATATTCACCATATCTGTAGACTGCAGAGGGCGCAGGTGAGTCATTAAAATCATTTCCCAGCATGGAGAACAGTCTTTCAACAACACACAACAGAACAGCCTTTGATTAAATGAGCAGTAAAATAGTTATCTCTATGTTTTACTACAGTTGGAGACACATTGTCTGTCCTGATGAAGGTCTAATAAATCACTGGTTCTCTTCAGGCTGAGACCCCCAAAATAATCACATTTTAACTGGGGACCCCCACCCTGACAAGCACTAAGAGTTGAGGCATTACTTTATCATGTTCTATTGTGAAAATAGCAGATCTGTGAGGCGTTGTGAGCATGTAGATCTGCTATTTTCACAATTTCTGTCTCTAATATTTGACAATTTGGCCAATGTTTAATTTGTCATTTTAGAGGTACTAAAAAGTCCTTAAATTGTCACCTTAGAAATGTGCAGATACCCTCTATACACTTAAACTTTATGTTGGTTTGTTTACTGTTGGTTTGTTTACACATTAAGTTAATCATCTGGGGACCCCCCAAAATAATTTGGGGACATCCCTGGGTGTCCCGACCCACAGGTTGAGACCCACTGGTGAAAATGACCGAAATGTGGAATTACATAATTATTTGTTCATTTATGTTTTACTACAGTTGGAGACACACTGTCTGTTCTGATGAAGGTCTAAATGACAGAAACGTCAAATTGCATTTATTTTTGGAATTTCTTGACAGAGTGCCGGTCTTTTTCTTTGATTTCATTATCAGAGATGCCCTTTTTGACTACAGTAGGAGACACATTTAAAATGGAAAGGTCAATATAATAACATCAGTGTAATGTGGATTTTCAGACACTTTTGGCCATATTTAGTCTATAACTGGTCACGTTTCTGGCACAAAACGTAGCACAAAACTTCTAGCAGAAAACATACATTTTGTTTTGTTCCAGAACTTAAAGGGATATGAAACTATAGAGGACTATTATCTGACTCAAAGTCTGAGGCATTGATTATTGGGTGAGAACACATGCAATGCTGAGCACTAACCGACTGCGGATAGGACTTACAAGTCACCTACAAGCGGATACTATTTGAAACTTGTAATAAACTAAGGCCATAACTACCTCTCCTTTTCCTTTGTAAATAAATATCCCCATATTTTACTTTATTACTAGTGTTTCTTTTTCCCTTGTTTTATTTTGTATTATCACTTTTTATTTTCTCCCCTTTTGTTGACAATTCCCTATGCAAAGTACTGTGTTCAATGCGTAAGTCTTTCAATGTCATATGAGATACATAAAGTGGTTCCTGTGTAAATAAGCTGAAAAGCTTACTAGGATCTCCTTTTATGTGCCTTTTCCTATGCAAACTGACAATACATTCTCCAATCAAAACAAAAACCGATCTATGGCTGTGTATATTACACAGAGCCTATGTAAGATGACAGAGGTTGTATTTCTAGAGCTCCACTTACCCCAGAGGAATCCATTCTGAACTGAGCTCTGAGCAGCTTCACACTGAGGAGGAGTCATGGAGGACCCCCAGCTTCACACTGTGGAGGAGACATGGAGGACCCCCAGGATGACCTCATGGAGGACCCCCAGAGGATCAACTGGAACCAGATCAGATGGACCCCCGCTGTTCCACTTCCACTCCCTGGTCTGTCCTAGGCACAGGTTGTGGTCTCTCCCCTGGTTCTCACCTGATAGATTGATTGAAGACTTTATTAGACGTTTGTTACAGAAAAGGTACAGTTTCATGACAGTACAGTTCACTGGCACAAGGTCAACTAAAAGAATTATAAACACCACAAGAAAGCTTTTGGGCTTGTTTCAATTGGGGTACAACTTTTTTTAAACTCATAACATTGAATATATTTTGTATATTTTATTTGTCAATACAAAAAAAAAGTTCACCCCCAAAATGATTTTTTTTTTTTAATTATTATTATTATTATTACTCACCCCATGGAGACTTGAATCCATGGATATTTCTCCTCAAAACAAAACCTAAAAACAAGATCCATAAATTCAAGTCTCCATGCCTAATCAATATAAATAAAGTCAGTTTGGGGGTGAACTATCCCTTTAAACCCCATAGCCCTAGTCGACCGTCATGTTTCAGGGTTACTTGGCTGGTCAATAATCAATAATCACATTCTCCATGTACATAAAATGAAATATATTTTCCTCAGTCACTTGCAGTGCAACATAAAAACATCAAGCCTATGTAAGAAACATAATTTATTATTATTCATTCTAAACGTGCACACACACACACACACACACACACACACACACACACACACGCACGCGCACGCACGCACGCGCACACACACACACACACACACACACACACACACACACACACACACACACACACACACACACACACACACACAGCAAAGTGGAAGACTGAGGATGGCTGTCTCTCTGCCAAGTGGCAACAGGCTGAGCAGTGGAGCTCTGCTCCTGAACATGCAGTGTGGAAAAAGTACTCGAATGTTTTACCTGCTAAAGTATTGTTTATGTCCATAGTTTATGATAGTTAGTAGCTGCTACAGCCGAGCTCAGCTAAGCCAAGACACAACAGTTCTGCCAACCGGGCTCAGAGGGAAAACTTAACTTCGCATAAAGCCTTCAATCAATCATCTTGCAGAGAAAGGAGATGAGGATGGCTTTGCTCTGCCAAGTGGCACAACATGACGGCCATATGACCGTCATGTTTCCACCTCAACCATGCTTCTAGCGAGGTAGACAAAGAGCCCCGGCAGGCTAAACAAACGTTCCGATTTCAAAAAGTAAAGTGCTTTAACAAGGCTAGTTTGTGTCAGAATAGATGCCGCTCAACCAGAATTACATGTCGCTCCCGTATTGTTTAATAAAAAGCATATTTCGGGTTCTCCTTGTATTTCCTGGTTTTCAACCCCATCTAGTATGGACACGGAGATGTGGGCGTGGACTCACAAAAACCGGTCCGAAAATACACGGGGGAAACAGAAAATGATCGGATAAAAATGCTTTTCATTAAACAATACGGGAGCGACATGTAATTCTGGTCAAGCGGCATCTATTCTGACACATATTAGCCTTGGGTAAGCACTTTATTTTTTAAATGTGAACGTTTGTTTAGCGTGCCGGGGCTCTTTGTCAACCTCGCTAGAAGCATGGTTGAGGTGGAAGCATGACGGGCATGTCATATCACGGCCGTCATGTTTTAGGGCTACGCTTTCATTCTGCTCTCAAAGTTAAAATGCGATCTGTTCTGAGTTCTGACTTCTTTTAACGTTTCTATAGTCTATGGTTTGAAGCGTCCAGTCCAGTAGAAAGTATTGTTTATGTCCATAGTTAGTAGCTGCTGTCTACAGCCAAGAGACAACAGTTCTGCCAACCGGGCTCAGGGGGAAAACTTAACTTCGCATAGCGCGGCTCATCTTCGAACAGGCAGCAAAGAGATGAGTGCTCTGTCAAGTGGCTCAACGGTGCGTTGGTCTGACGAGGGGAGCCTCGGGTTCAAGTCCATATTATAGTCAGTAGCTGCTGTCTACAGCCAAGAGCCAGCACACAACAGTCTGCCAACCTCAGGCTAACCTGGCATAGCCTCATCTTGCAGAGAAAGGGGATGGATTTCTGCTGCCTCTGCCAAGTGGCAACAGGCTGAGCAGTGTAGCTCTGCTCCTGAACATGCAGTGGCGGAAAAGGTACTCAAATGTTTTACCTGGTAAAGTATTGTGGAAGTATTGTTTATGTCCATAGTTAGCCTAGGCTACTACAGCCAAGATGCAGAGCACAACAGTCTGGCAACCGGGCTCAGGGGGAAAACCTCGCGCCTATGTGAAATGAGCAGAAATAGCGTTAGCAGAAATAAGGCTTCCGGCGCCGATCTCTTCAGAATAAGAGTACCCCTAAAGCCATTGAAAAACGTTGAAAACGGACAATTTTGCCATAATATGGACGTTAAAAATATAGATTAAGTATCTAAACGAACATACAAAATGCTAATTAGGTTTCTGTGTAAAAAAGAAAGATTTTAATAACATAAAAACATGATAAATGAATAAATGCTGTTCACTGGAATGCATAGCCTTTACAAATTTGACTCTGGACAGCAGACGTCTCTTTGCGTCGCAACTTTTGAGACATGCACAGTTCGGGGAGACCTCCTCTATCACGCCACACTCTCTGCTAAGCGGGAGTGGTGTAAAATATATTTCTGTTGGCTTTCCAGTGCAGCCACCCGCTCAAAAAAGTTACATTTTCAGACATTTTCAGACTCTAGTTGGCGCTGGAGAGCAGACGGCTCGCTGCGTCGGCACTTTGAACACACGCACGCGTTCGGGGAGACCTCCTCTATCACACCACACTCTCCGCTAAGCGGGAGAGGTGTAAAATCTATTTCTGTTGGCTTTCCGGTGCAGCCACCTGCTCAAAAAAGTTGACATTTTCAGACATTTTCAGACTCTAGTTGGCGCTGGAGAGCAGACGGCTCGCTGCGTCGGCACTTTGAACACACGCACGCGTTCGGGGAGACCTCCTCTATCACACCACACTCTCCCCTAAGCGGGAGAGGTGTAGAATCTATTTCTGTTGGCTTTCCAGTGCAGCCACCCGCTCAAAAAAGTTGACATTTTCAGACATTTTCAGACTCTAGTTGGCGCTGGAGAGCACACGGCTCGCTGCGTCGGCACTTTGAACACACGCACGCGTTCGGGGAGACCTCCTCTATCACACCACACTCTCCGCTAAGCGGGAGAGGTGTAAAATCTATTTCTGTTGGCTTTCCGGTGCAGCCACCTGCTCAAAAAAGTTGACATTTTCAGACATTTTCAGACTCTAGTTGGCGCTGGAGAGCAGACGGCTCGCTGCGTCGGCACTTTGAACACACGCACGCGTTCGGGGAGACCTCCTCTATCACACCACACTCTCCGCTAAGCGGGAGAGGTGTAAAATCTATTTCTGTTGGCTTTCCGGTGCAGCCACCTGCTCAAAAAAGTTGACATTTTCAGACATTTTCAGACTCTAGTTGGCGCTGGAGAGCAGACGGCTGTGGTGGCCTGTACACAATACTTTGTCACAGAAATCTATGGCTGACTGTTTGTATAATGTGCCAATTTTCTCTACACATTCATCAAGTTTGTGTTTCTCATTTCCTAAAAGCAAAACCTTTGTGTTTTTGAACATGGCCTCACTGATCGCGGTGCTTTTCTTACATTGGTTTATTTGAGCAGCATAGACTGCAGAGAATCTCTGCAAATCATCTGAGAGTAGATCTGACCATACTGGAATACTTGGGAGGAATGTGAACAGTTTGTTTAAAATAGTTTCTGCATGATAGTTATTTATACATTGGTGTTTTTCATTGCTTGATTGGCTTTAGTCCTTAGTTGTTCAAAATGGTCTTTGAAGGGAGATGCACTTAAAGAAATTTGCTTACAGTCAAATACATCATCGCCCTCAATGTCATGTGGACTGTCTGGTTGATCATGGTCTTCCTCCCCTCCCGGCATTTTCTGCGTTTCAGACTGGATGCTGAGAAGACTAGCTTTCACCTCACTGGAGTTCCTTTTACTACCAAGTACAATACACGCTGCATATACTATATTACTTGCTTGCTCTAGTGTTTTGGCATTAAGTAAAAGGCTAAGGATAAACATAGCCAATGTATACCTCTTATCTTTCTGAATGTACTGTTGTTTGCAAATGTGACTAGCCTGTTTCATCAAATGACTCTTACATGCCCTTATAGTACAGAATTTCAAATCTTTGCCATCTGCCATTCCGGTCACTATTCTCCAACAGCGTAACAAATACGCTGGCATGCTATCACCATTGAGTATATGCATACCAGCTTGCAAAAGCACTATGGACCTGTCACTATTGATCTGAACAGGTGTTGCATTGCAACCAAATATGTCCCTCTCACTGGCCCTCAATTCCGTGAGGATCTCCTCCACAGCGTGCTGTGTATGAGTGTCGCTGATCATAAATGCTACAGGTGTTGAAGCGGATGATGAACTTACAACAAGCTCATAATACAAAATTATTTTAGTTGTTATATTGCTCTTAATGGTAAAGTGATGTATAAAAAAGCGTGGCGGGCCGTCCAGTGCAGCCAGATGTCAGAAAATGTCGAGTGTTTTCTTAAATCATGATCAAATGGGCAGTACAATAGAAAGTGGGTCTCATCCTCCACTAGCCACATAGTCTTTGATTTAATTCTGTTCCAGTTTACCGCCCTGATTCAATACGAAGTGGCAATATTCCCAAGCAAAACAGTGCACACATGCAGAGATCACTGGCTCATAGATAGACCACACACAACACATTTTTCACATTTATACACATTTTAATAGGAGTGGCCCTCCTATTAAAATATCCCACCTGAAAATCCTACTTGCCATTCTGTCATCTGGCAGGTCAAGTTTTCTGTTCCACAGGTTTATCATATTAATCTTCCACCTAACTTCACACTGTATCCATCCCATGTCACCATTAAAGCAGATATAGGAGCACATTTGTAAACTCAAAGAAAATATCTGATATCCCTCTCATGCACACTTACACCTTTGTTAAGTTACCTGAATCCCAAACTCCAGAGGAGTATTCCAAGATAGGACAAACACATGAAACATTTTTTGCAAGTCAAATTTTGCAAATTTCCATCAATAAATACTCACTTTCTCATTCCCACATATTATCCCTAGTCCCAGCTGTTTGCCTTTGCCAAGTAAAAACTGCACTTTTTGAGCGGGTGGCTGCACTGGTGCGGTATCCTGTGAAACCATATCTCACATATTTTGTACTTACTGTACAGATAATTTTTACCCCGAACTGCTGTTATTTGCATTTGATAATTCAATCAAGTCTGCCGTTTGTCTCTCATTGCAACACAAGGGCTTATTTGCATCTACCCCCCAGTGCTCCTGGGTGGAACAAAGTCCCAGGCCACTGTCTTTGTGTAGGAATGTCCCCTGCTGTGTTCTATTGATAAGGTGTTTTCAGTCAACAAAGGCCCTTAGGGGCAGAGGCCTTTTGGCCACATGCAGATGCTAATTTAATCAAACTGTCTGGACAAATGAAGGGGTCCGCCTTCATGTGCTTTAAAGAGACCACAGAATTGGTATGTACTGGGTGCATTTCCTGGGAGGCCGGCAGGCTGACCGGTTGTTCTGTGGGCTTAGGCCTGTGGGCTTCATACTATGCAATAAACCTGGAAACTCTGATCACCTCAACATCTTTGCCTGTCTGTGTTCCTGATCGCCGGCTACTCTGTTTCTTAACATCTCCTCTCCAAGCAACAAAGTTGAGTAAATAGTTGAACTCATATAGACTCTAAGATACGTCACTGGAAAGCCAACAGAAATAGATTCTACACCTCTCCCGCTTAGGGGAGAGTGTGGTGTGATAGAGGAGGTCTCCCCGAACGCGTGCGTGTGTTCAAAGTGCCGACGCAGCGAGCCGCCTGCTCTCCAGCGCCAACTAGAGTTTGAAAATGTCTGAAAATGACACTTTTTGAGCGAGTGGCTGCACTGAAAAGTGAAAACCAACAGAAATTGATTTTACGCCTCTCCCGCTTAGCGGAGAGTGCAGTGTGGCAGAGCAGATCTCCCCGCGTGCATGTGTCCAAAGTGCCGACACAAATAGACGTCTGCTGTCCAGCGCCAACTAGATTCTGAAAACAGCACTTTTTGTACTCAATTTTAATTTGAAAATAACAGATCTACAGGCTCACAATGCGTTGTGATGCAGCAACGCATTGTGAGCTTGTAGATCTGCTATTTTCAAAAGATATGTATTTAAACATTTAAAAACTTGAAATTCTGCACAATGAGTAGTCCTACTTTTACTTTTGATACGTACATTTTAATGCCAATACTTTTGTACTTTTACTCAAGTATATTTTGAATTCTGTGACTTTTACTTGCAACAGAGTATTTTTATATAGCACTTTTATGGTGAGTTGTTACAGGTATATTTTCATTAATTACATTAATATAGTAGACTACCATACTCTGCATCTGTCCTGTCAAAATAAACGGATAAACCCCTGCTCTAGCCTATGATAGCTCTTTTATGGGATTACAGTAGAACAAATTGAATTGGAATGGAATTAATTTTGTTAAGTGCCCTTTAATAGCTCGCATTCCACAAATTTCAATCTGAAGGAACCTGGAAAATGTGTTAGGACAATTAGAAGTACACTAGTATAGAGACATACATCATATACTCATCTTTTAAATACATTTGTGTCTTTTAAATATACATTATTTACCGCACTTTTATTTTGAAGGCTGGAGCCTGGCTTATTTCTGCTAGCGCCCAGACCGGAAACGTTCTTTCTGCTCATTTCACGGACCTGACCTGACGGGCGGGAGTCAGATCCAGAGTCGCGCGAAGCTCGACGCAGGAGAGGAGGCCCAGACGCACTGTCGCCGTGAAAGCCCGTAACTTGGACCGGAGGAGCCCTCGCCGTGGAGGCTTGTGACATGGATCGGAGGTGCGGTCGCTGTGGAGGTCCGGGTAACGGCGGCGGAGTTACGTGGGCGGAGGCGGAGGCGCCCTGGCCGTGGAAACTTGTTTCATTGACCGGGGGCGCTGACGCTGTGGTGGTCCGTGGTGTACGTGGGCCAAGACGGCGGAGGAGCCGCTGTACCGAGGCTCGGAACGGACGATTGCAACGCGCGCACAATATTAAAATATTGTTCCATCCCGTGCCATCCAAATGACTTTCCCCCATGCTTCTTGGAATTGCGGAGAGGGGCATCCATCTGCGTTTTTCTTTTTCTTTGTTGTGACTCGAGTCTCGACACTGGTCACTTCTCTTTTTTTTTGCACAGACTTTTGGACACTTTTTTTTTTGGTTCTGCACTTTTATTTTTATTTAGGCTAAGCATTATCATTATTGTCTTGGTGCAGACGCCTATGTATAGACCTACTGTATATTTGTGTATATATATTTTTGGCACTGTGTTGATAAGTAGTTCCTAATGTTTGGATGAATGGACCATTGTAAGTTCTTTGAGTTTGCAATATGCTTAGAAAAGTCACTTAAAATTGCAATCCATTATAGAAACGTTAAGCACTACTATTCTTTTGTTGTGTTGTGTTTTTTTCTTTTTCAAACTGTTCTAGACATTAACTTAACTAATTGCTCTGTATGGTTGATTCTCCTGTATTGTTGTTTCTTCTTTCTTGTTTGTTTTTGTCGCTCGGCTGTACACAACAGTCCTTTTTCTTTTTCTTACTGTCCTGTAACCTTAACTGCTGTGCCGCCTCTGGGTGACTTAATTTCCCCTGCCCCTTCTTTGTATATACTTACTGTTTGTTTAGACTTACTGTTTTCTCTTTTTTTTTTCTCATTTTCTTTTATTTACATATCTACTGCATAGTACTGTGTTCTATTCGTCTGTCATTCAATGTTATATGAGATACTTTAATGGTTTCCTGTTGAAATAAGCTTAGTCTTTTCAGGATCTCCTTTTAGTAGACCTTGTACCAGTGAACTGTACCGTCATGAAACTGTACCTTTTCCTATGCAAACTTCTAATAAAGCCTTCAATCAATCAATCAAACCTAAACCTCGCATAGCCTCATCTTCTATGACAACGAGATGAGGATGAGTCAGTCTGGCTGCGGCTCTGCCAAGTCAGTGGCACAACGGGCTGTGCGTTGGTCTGTCGAGGGGAGCCTCGGGTTAAAGTCCCGCACCACGCATCATTACATTCAGATGAACTGGATTCAAAGTAGCTTTATTGGCATGAGAAAACATAACGTTTACATTGCCAAAGCACGTTTCAAATCATAGTAAAAACAGTTGAAATGTACGTTATGTACAGTAGGCTATACAGGGTAGGCCTATCTTTGAAGCTTTTTGGAACAAATGGCAGCATTTATTTTTTTCTCAATACAATTTCAATAGGCCTATACAAATAAAGGAAAAGATAAAAGTCTCAAATTGAAAACATGTTTAAAGGTAGCAGCTCTGTTTATACTAGTAGGTCTGGATGCCGGTCAATGGTTTGTAGTCCTTAGGGTGGTTGTATTTGTAGTCCTTAGGGTGGTTGTATTCCATTCTCTAGCCTTCTTTTATCACAACAGTTCACACATCTTGCTGCTGTGTTCACACATTGTTGTATTTCTCCCTGTAGGTATGTTTTTTTTTGTCATTGTCTCCACCAGCCGAAGGCATGGGGGAGAGTATGTCTTCGCCCCTGTCCGTCCGCCTGTCCGTGCGTGCGTGCCATGAAAGGTTGCCGAAGAACACATGCCACCCTTTTTAGATTGGCCTATTTATTATACTGTAACACCACCAGGATGCCTGGCCTGGTGGAGACCTGTGCTCGGAAGAGCACTGCTTCTAGTTGTTCATGTTTTCAAACTCACTTCAGGTGTGTGTAATCTGTGGGAAGTATGTGTCTCTGATGTCTCTCAGATATTCTGCCAATGTATATTCTCTTTTTAGTGCAAGATAGCATTACATTTTGCTTTGGTTTTGGGTTCTCTTTCCAGTATGTCAGGTAGCTTTGTTTTTGTTTTCTTATAATCTGGTTTGGTCCAGAGTGTTTTCCGTCTGGTAGTTGTGCTTCTGTTTGTGCCCAGAGTCCCTGGGCCATGTAACATGTAAGTGCTCTCTTTTTTACTTTGATAATGACTAATTCTGCCCCTCCGTTGGGTGCGGAGGATGGATTTGCATAGTTCTGCATGCATTGTCTCGGTTTGGTGTTTGTCCCATTTTTAAAACTCTTGGTTGGCAAGGGAACCAAGTCGGATCAGTAGGAACTTAGGAAGTATTGTTTATGTGATGTGCATGTTTTGCAGGTGTAGACATCAGTTAGTAGAGACAGAGTAGTGTTTATAATGTAATGCATGTTTTGCAGGTGTAGACCAACCAGACTGGTAGAAGTGGTAGAAAAGCAATTTACCATTCGAGGGTCGCCTCGACCTCGTGCCACAACCCTGAAACAGTGGTAAATCAGCCAACAACCCACTCCCTCTCATGGTAAATGGCTTACATTTGGGATGCTCCTTTTAGGCAGGGTGTTGTAACTGTAATTGTACTGTTCTCCATTTCTGTCAAATAACATATTCAACCAATCAAAGAACTGTGTGTGTGTGTGTGTGTGTGTGTGTGTGTGTGTGTGTGTGTGTGTGTGTGTGTGTGTGTGTGTGTGTGTGTGTGTGTGTCTCAGACCTTTGTTCTCCATGGCATGGTGAAAGGAGCCAACGCCACCATCCTATTGGCCGGCTCCCTCAGCCTACTGCTGTGCAGTGTGATGGCCTACGCAAGCTGCCTTGCTGTGGATGCTATGATGCTCACACTGGACTGGTAGGACTACTGTGCTAATACAATATTCAATCAATCAATCCACTAGACTGGTAGGCCTGCTCTACTATATACCTGACTGGTAGACCTATTGTATTGTATGTGAATAGCAAAGGAACTCACAGAAAAGGACATATCAGAATATGCATCTACAGTGAGGATGTACAAACATCCATGTTCCATCTCTGTGATAACCCAGACATATTTACATCTCTGTGATAACCCAGACATATTTACATCTCTGTCATAACCCAGACATATTTACATCTGTGATAACCCATACATATTTACATCTCTGTCATAACCCATACATAATTTACATCTCTGTGATAACCCAGCTAATACACCACATCATGTTGTGGTCGATGAAGAGTCCAGGGAAGTGTCTGTATTAAGAGATAACAGCACCTTTGACCTTAGCCTAGAGGAAGCCTTTATGACCAAGGTCATTAAATACCAACCACTCCTACATATGCAACCGAGTATTTCCCGGTGAACCTAAGCGCAACAGTGGGGGCTTGGGAGTGTGGGGAACACGCACCACTGACTATTGCTGATGATGGAGAGGTTATATAGCTTAGCCTTTATGTATTGAGAATGAGAGGCACTCTTGCCGATTAGAGGCCTTTCTGGGCCCGCCCCTTTCCCCCCTCCCCCTGAGCAGCAGCCATGATGGAGCTACTGCTGCAGCAGTGTGTGTCTATGTCTGTGTCTATGGAGATGGGACTGGTAATGAAATTAGTCATTACCAGTCCCATCTCCATGATATTTAGATCTAATTCCATCGCCAGTTCCATCCGCATGATTTGTAGATCTAATTCTATGAGTCCCATCCCCATGATTTGTAGTTCTAATACCATCGCCAGTCCCATCCTTATGATTCGTAGATCTAATTCTATCAGTCCTTTCTCAATTATGTGTAGGTATAACTCCATCGCCAGTTCCATCCACATAATTTGTAGATCTAATTCTATACAGTTCCATTCTCATGATTTGTAGATCTAATTCCATCGCCAGTCCCATCCTTATGATTTGTAGATCTAATTCTATCAGTCCCATCTCAATTATGTGAAGGTCAAATTCTATAGCCAGTTCCATCCCCATGATTTGTAAGTCTAATTCGATACAGTCCCATCTCCATATTCTTTAGATCTAATTCCCATGATTTGTAATTCTAATTCCATCACCAGTTCCATCCCCATAATGTGTAGGTCCAATTCCATCGCCAGTTTCGCCAGTTTCATCCGCATGATTTGTAGATCTAATTATATCAGATCCTTCCCAATGATTTGTAGATCTAATTCCACCGCCAGTTCTATCCTTATGATTTGTAGATCTAATTCTATTAGTCCCATCTCAATTATGTGTAGGTCTAACTCCATAGCAAGTTCCATCCGCATGATTTGTAGATCTAATTCCATACAGTCACATCCCCATGATTTGTAGATCTAATTCCATCACCAGTTCCATCCCCATAATGTGTAGGTCTAATTCCATCACCAGTTCCATCTGCATGATTTGTAGATCTAATTCTATGAATCCCATCCCCATGATTTGTTGGTCTAATTCCTTCGCCAGTCCCATCCTTATGATTTGTAGATCTAATTCCATCACCAGTCCCATCCCTATCATTTGTATGTCTAATTCTATTGCTAGTTCCATCCACATGATTTGTAGATCTAATTCTATCAGTCCCATTTCAATTATGTGTAGGTCTAATTCCATCGCCAGTTCCATCCTTATGATTTGTAGATCTAATTATATGAGTCCCATCCCCAGGATGTGTGGGTCTAATACCATCACTAGTCCCATCCCTTTGATTTGTAGGTCTAATTCCATCACCAGTCCCATCCTTATGATTTGTATATCTAATGGAATCAGTCCCCTCTCAATTATGTGTAGGTCTAATTCCATCGCCATCTTATCCCCATGATTCATAGTTCTAATTCGATAGCCAGTACCATCTCCATGATTGTCCATTCCCATGATTCCATCCCCAGCCCTATAATTTGAAGATCTATTTCCATAGACAGTGCCATTTTATAGTGCACTGTAGGACTGATCTTATGAGATGAGGTTGAAAATTGACGAAGTGCTCCTTTAACCTCCGCAGTTATCTCATTATGATACTTGGTGTACATCAGATCAAAGTAGTTCATGAGCAAATGTGGCAGAGTAAAGCAGAGTCATTAATCCAAGACCAGAATAGAGCATGGGGGGCCTGGATATTGGTGACTCATGTGGCGTACATGATGTCAGAGGCTTTTATGAAGTGATGTCACAATGAGTCAGTGTTTGCGCCGGTTCCTCCGGAACAGCCTGATGTCAACAATCAGCTCCGCATACGGAGATTCCAAAAGTTGCACACCGGTTCTGGAAAACCGCATATCGGGTCGGGTCGAGGCCGGGCACTGCATTATGCGCTGTGGCGCGGAATGCATGTGCCGAATCTGAAGCCGGTGGGATGAACGTTTCTCGAGATACATACATACATACATACAAACATACTCACAGAGATTTGTCACATTTATTGTAAGCAGATGAATTATGTGGATGGGACTGTATCGAATTAGACCGTACAAATCATGGGGATGGAACTGGCGATGGAATTAGATCTAAACATAATTGAGATGTGACTGATAGAATTAGCTCTACAAATCATAAGGATGGGACTGGCGCTGGTATTAGACCTACAAATCATGGGGATGGGACTCATAGAATTAGATCTACAAATCATGCGGATGAAACTGGCGATAGAATTGGACCTACACATTATGGGGATGGGACTGGTGATGGAATTAGATCTACAAATCATGACGATGGAACTATATAGAATTAGATCTACAAATCATGCGGATAGAACTGGCGATGGAATTAGACCTAAATATAATTGAGATGGGACTGATAGAATTAGATCTACAAATCTTAAGGATGAGACTGGCGATGGTATTAGACCTACAAATCATGGGGATGGGACTCATAGAATTAGATCTACAAATCAAACAGATGGAACTGGCGAAACTGCCGATGGAATTGGACCTACACATTATGGGGATGGTACTGGTGATGGAATTAGATCTACAAATCATGGGGATGTGACTATCGAATTAGATCTAAAGAACATGGAGTTGGGAATGTATCGAATTAGACCTACACATCATGGGGATGGAACTGGCGATGGAATTAGACCTAAACATAATTGAGATGGGACTGATAGAATTAGATCAACAAATCATAAGGATGGGACTGGTGATGGAATTAGATCTACAAATCATGAGGATGGAAGTATATAGAATTAGATCAACAAATCATGTGGATGGAACTGGCGATAGAATTAGACCTACACATAATTGAGATGAGACTGATGGAATTAGATCTACAAATCATAAGGATAGAACTGGTGGTGAAATTAGATCTAAAAATCATTGGGATGGATCTGATAGAATTAGATCTACAAATCATAAGGATGGGACTGGCGATGGAATTAGACCTACAAATCATGGAGATGGGACTCATAGAATTAGATTTACAAATCATTTGGATGGAACTGGCGATGGAATTAGACCTAAACATAATTGAGATGGAACAGATAGAATTAGATCTACAAATCATAAGGTTGGGACTGGCGATGGTATTAGACCTACAAATCATGGGGATGGGACTCATAGAATTAGATCTACAAATCATGCGGATGGAACTGGCGATGGAAATATACCTACACATAATTGAGAAAGGACTGATAGAATTAGATCTACAAATCATAAGGATGGGACTGGCGATGGTATTAGACCTACAAATCATGGGGATGGGACTCATAGAATTAGATCTACAAATCATGCGGATGGAACTGGCGATGGAATTAGATCTAAATATCATGGAGATGGGACTGGTAATGACTAATTTCATTACCAGTCCCATCTTCATAGACATAGACATAGACACACACTGCTGCAGCAGTAGCTCCATCATGGCTGCTGCTCAGGGGGAGGGGGGAAAGGGGCGGGCCCAGAAACGGCTCTATTGCAAGATATTTAAAAGTTATTTGGGGCCATGATGATATCCTTTTCTTCCCACAACTAGACTAAGGATTTATATTGTCTGTGTTATTGTTTACAACCACAATTATTCACGTGTGGCAAGATCGCGGTTCACTAGTTTTTAGTAGGCTATTAGTGTAGGCTTAGGGTCGTTTCATACCATTATAAGGAGCCTAACTAATTTCGGTTCGGGAGGACGCCCCGACCCGAAATTATTTAGGTTCGGGGGGAGTTCATCCATACTTTCTTAACGGCTAGTGCCGAAGTCGCTTGTAAATATTGGAGGTCCATGGCATGACAACGTGTGGCCGAGAAATGAGCGTTGCAGGGCGGATACATATCTGACTGACCCTCGCGCTGCAAGCTGAATGACTGGAGGTCCATTGAGTAGCAGACAGCTCCAGCAGGCAGCAGCACCAGTGACGGGGACACGGGGTCTCTTCCATAGGTCTCTTCTCTCTCTCTCACTCGCTCGAAAACATTTAATCTACAAGCTCACATTATAGACGCGGCCGCCTCTCTTGCTGCATGCATATCATCACGCAGTCACAACTCGTCGTGGAAAACCTATCAACTCGGAACATTAGCAAAGTTGTGTTTACTTTAAGCTCTTCTTTCCTCTTGAAAACAGTCAGCGACTAGCGAGCTGCGAGACACAGCAACGCCGAGCCGTGTGTGTGTGTGTGTGTGTGTGTGTGTGTGTGTGTGTGTGTGTGTGTGTGTGTGTGTGTGTGTCGCGCGCGCCTCCACTCTCCAGCCAGAGTGAGCTGACAATGTATCCACTATGCGACGCTCTAATCAAGGCCACGCAAGCATTTGGAAGTCGGCGTGTCTCCCTCCCAAATTACCGCTGTTTCCTTGGCTTCATAGCCGAGGAAATTAACTTGAAGCCGGGCTGAATGAATGAGAAGACACCGCTTAGTACCGAAATTAAGTCGGGAGGTCACAACATTTCGTCAGCACCGTAGAGCCGAATTTAGTCGGTTGACGCCCCCCCGAACCGGGGGATGCGAACCATATTTGGGTTCGCCTAGTGCCGAACCGAAATTAGTTAGGCTCCTTATAACGGTATGAATCGAGCCTTAGAAGCCTTTTCAGAAGTTAATTTAATGTTTTCCATTCAATGATTTCCTTTATCCTCATCTAATCTTGCACTAATTCACGCAACTGTTTTTGCCATGTTTTAAGGCCGTGTAGGCTTTTCAGAAGTTAATTTAATGTTTTCCATTTAATGATTTCCTTTATCGTCATCTTCCTCTAATGCACGCAACTGTTTTTGCCATGTTTTAAGGTCTTATTTTAGTTGTTTCTCATAAGCTCGCAACCCTCCTTGCCCATCGGCCCCCAACTTTGCGCACAGGTTCACCGGGAAATACGCGGTCGCCCTACATACAGGGGTGGAATGGGCAATTGGGCATCTGGCATACTGCCAAAAAAAAAGAAACATTTTAGGATAATTATTACAGTAATTTTTAGGCTGGGTGGCGACTAACTGTAGAGGACCAATTCTTATGTAGCACCGGCCCATAGACAAAGAGACATCATAATTTATGATTGGCCCACTGGCTTGTCTATCACCTGAATACCAGCCTGGTAGCCCAATCACAGGCTACTGTGGCCCAGGAGTCCCACCCAAACATAATACCAGCTGATATACAAGCCCACAACGCATCGCTGCCTCAGCACATTGTGGGCTCGTAGATCTTATGTTGGGTTCACACTGCTTGTGGTGGGCCGGTCTGGGCCAAGATGCCAGGGCCGGATTTGTGTCCCAGTCGGCCCTGCCTGCATACCATCTCAGAGCTGGGTTATACTGTAGGTTAGACTATTTGTTTTGCATTTAGATTTGGCAGCCTAGGATATTATACACACAGACTGGTTGTCAGAGGGTTTCAACAACTTGAGATGCCCAAAAACAGAGGCAAAAAAGGCTGGCAAAGTATTTTGCTGTCTCTGCTATAATCGGCAGCCGCCACATATGGCAGAGACGCTGTTACTTATACCCATATACCCAGGGGGCAAACCAGCCTTTTTTTAGGAAACCTGCATTTGCCCCGACATAAAAAGTTGTCCACCAGAAATATTATCTATGACCCAGTAAGATCACAACCTATATGGACAACCCGGTCAATTTGTACAACAAAGTCAAATATGGCCGCCTCAATATTAGCCCCTATTAGTTTTAATCCCTCAGTTTAAAATTTTAAACTGAGGGATATTTCCACGAAACTTCACAGGTTGATCAATGGTATACATATGAACATTTTTTGTATTGCAAGTTTCCATGAAATCCAATATGGCCACTACAATATGGCCGCCATAATGTAAGGACCCAGAAAATAGGTTTTGCCTCTAACTTCTGAACCAGATGAGCTAGAAACGCAAACTTGGTGTCTATTTCATGGTGTCTGACCATGGGAGACTCAATGGAATAGCTAATTATATTATTGGGTGTGTCTGGACCTTTATTGTGCATATTTGCAAGATGGTGGATTCCCAAAATAGAGCTTTAACATAATTTCTACCATGATTGTTGACTGCTTTTGCAAATACAAGCAATATGAATCCATTTGCTAAGATTTATGGCACAGAAGGGACTTATACCTGTATTATTCTTGAGTTTGCATGTTGTCAAAATGGCTGTAAACGAGATATTATATTTCCTGTCCGATTCTACTGTATGTAGTTGTAGCAATGACTTCAGATAAAATCAGAGACCAAAACAATGTATCTTAGAACATTTTTTTTTATTAAAAATAAATAAAAAAAGAGAGAGATTATCTCAATGAAATGAATGCAACTGCCTTTTTGGGTCTTTCACACATAGACATGCACATGCTTTCCAACAACTTCAGCTTCAGGGAAATTATAATGAACACATGATTAAAACAGGCTGCATTATAATGCAAATAATTGCTAGTCACTATCACTGTCATGTGTACCTATCCTGCTGCATCTTGTCTCCAGTCCTTGGCAACGACACCCCAAGTAGCATGCAATTCCCTTCTTCGCACATGAACAGTTTTTCTGGCAGCCTTTGATACAGCTACATGATATTGCCTTGTCCATTGATATAGGCCAGGCTGGCTCTGTAGATGGACAGGGGACTGCCTTCCCATGGCGGCAGCATGATATAGGCATCTATATCATGCTGCCACCCACCTCCTAGACCTTCCAGAGCTGTGGGTGAGAACAGAGCAGGATGCATATCTTCCTATCCATCACATGGTCTCAGCCCTTGGACTCGCACAGTGTCGTGCCCTGCCCTTTATTCACAGCCTGAGTGGCAGAGATACCACCAGCTATCCCTTTTTCACTGGAAAGAAGGCATGGTTCAAGACCAGCATGGGTCTAGATCTCCCTGCACTTCAGGAGTTTGGTGAAAATTCCTCTTATTCCCTCTCAGAGGATGTCAAGAATCAGGCTAGAGACCTCACAATAGCTGTATATGCATCAAAAGCTGACCATTCGGAGGACTTTGACCTGGCAAAGCTGAGAGTGTACAAGTTCCTAAATAACCGATCAACCCTGTTGAAGCTGCTGCCACCTACAGAAAATGCCTTTGGCCTGCACCTGAAAAGAGCTGCTCTTGCAGCCATAATAGATAAAACTGCACACATCGCGAAGCCAGACATCCCTTGCTTCACTGAATATGGATGGTCTCTCAGTGATGGGAAGGCAGTCCCCTGTACATCTACAGAGCCAGCCTGGCCTATATCAATGGACAAGGCAATATCATGTAGCTGTATCAAAGGCTGCCAGAAAAACTGTTCATGTGCCATCCATCCATCCATCCATCTTCAACCGCTTATCCGGAATCGGGTCGCGGGGGTAACAGTTCCAACTGAGACTTCCAGATTTCCTTATCCTGCGCAACTTCCTCCACTCCCTCTGGGAGTATACCGAGGCGTTCCCAGGCCAGTCTGGAGATATAATCCTTCCATCTGGTCTTAGGTCTGCCACGGGGTCTCCTCCCAGTGGGACGTGCATCGAGGACCTTCCTAGGAAGGCGCTCGGGGGGCATCCGTACTGCCCGAACCACCTAAGCTGACTCCTTTCCAAGTGAAGGAGCAGCGGTTCTACTCCAAGTCTCTCTCGGGTGATTGAACTTCATGTGCGAAGAAGGGAATTGCATGCTACTTGGGGTGTCGTTGCCAAGGACTGGAGACAAGATGCAGCAGGATAGGTACACATGACAGTGATAGTGACTAGCAATTATTTGCATTATAATGCAGCCTGTTTTAATCATGTGTTCATTATAATTTCCCTGAAGCTGAAGTTGTTGGAAAGCATGTGCATGTCTATGTGTGAAAGACCCAAAAAGGCAGTTGCATTCATTTCATTGAGATAATCTCTCTCTTTTTTTCTTTTTTTTTAAAATAAAAAATAATTTCTAAGATACATTGTTTTGGTCTCTGATTTTATCTGAAGGCATTGCTACAACTACATACAGTAGAATCGGACAGAAAATATAATATCTCGTTTACAGCCATTTTGACAACATGCAAACTCAAGAATAATACAGGTATAAGTCCCTTCTGTGCCATAAATCTTAGCAAATGGATTCATATTGCTTGTATTTGCAAAAGCAGTCAACAATCATGGTAGAAATTATGTTAAAGCTCTATTTTGGGAGTCCACCATCTTGCAAATATGCACAATAAAGGTCCAGACACACCCAATAATAAAATTAGCTATTCCATTGAGTCTCCCATGGTCAGACACCATGAAATAGACACCAAGTTTGCGTTTCTAGCTCATCTGGTTCAGAAGTTAGAGGCAAAACCTATTTTCTGGGTCCTTACATTATGGCGGCCATATTGTGGCGGCCATATTGGATTTCATGGAAACTTGCAATACAAAAAATGTTCATATGTATACCATTGATCAACCTGTGAAGTTTCGTGGAGATATCCCTCAGTTTAAAATTTTGCCCTATTCACCCCCCATTAAAACTAATAGGGGCTAATATTGAGGCGGCCATATTGGACTTTGTTGTACAAATTGACCAGGTTGTCCATATAGGTTGTGATCCTACTGGGTCATAGATAATATTTCTGGTGGACAACTTTTTATGTCGGGGCAAATGCAGCACACCTTCCTTTGCCCCCTGGGTAATAGAGTACTGAGTGACATGACCATTGTATCATGCAAACATATGCCAACATTTAGTGAATGTATTCTTGCTGTTTCTCTGTTTCTCCCTCATGTGGACATAAATAAATGGTTAAAATGTGTGTGTTTTCAGCAGATCCTGGTTCCTCAGACAGAGTCCTACACAGAGCTGGGTGTTTTCAGGAGATCCTGGTTCCTCAGACAGAGCCCTACACAGAGCTGTGTTCCTGGCAAGGTAATAAAGACTCGTCTTTGGGTAAAGTCCTTCATACAGATATGATGACCATTATGGAAGCCCAGGTTTGCTTTCATAGAGGCACAGTGTGGAGCAAAACCAGCATTGCATTGTGTTCTGTTGGTCCACTATGTTTTATCAAGTTCAGAGTCAACACAGGGTCACAGCCATCTACCCAGGATTTTATAGCACTTTGTGCTTCCATAGGTTGACAAGCTTTATGGAGATGATGGTTTCCTTTAGCCAGAAGCACTTGGCACCTGCTCACAGAGCCAACACTACTAGTTTTGTTTGTTTGTTTCCTTTATTTATTCAGGGGAGCCCATTGAGAGCAAGCTCTCTTTTTCAAGGACACCCTGATTACAACATAAAAACAATACAGCAATGAACAGAACAACAAACAATAGAATCAAAATACAACAACATACAACATCAGAGATACACATAAACAGTTTTTACATAAAACAGGTACACTCCCTATGTAGAGTGTCCTCAAGCATCACTTTAAATGCCTCTAGTGAAACCAATCGAGACAGTTTGAGCGAATCCTGAAGCCTTTCCCATTTGTGTGGAGCATAGTGCATAAAGGCAGTCTTTCCTTGCTCACTGTTCATACGTGGACAGGTATATCTAATGTGCGCCTGTGCGCGTGTTGAATGTCCTGTGACTTTTAGATCTAAAAGTGAGGATAGATACAGAGGTAGTTTACCACACAAGGCCTTATAAATAAATAACATACAATGTTGCTCTCTGCGAACTTCAAGAGATGGCCATCCCACTTTTTCATACAACTCACAATGATGGGTCAGATAACTATCGCCAGTGATAAACCGCAGGGCACTGTGGTATACCGCATCAAGTGGCTTCAGCGTGGAGCGTGAAGCATGCATGTAGAGCACATCTCCATAATCAAACACAGACATTATTACAGATTGAACAATCGCCTTTCTACTAGAGAGAGAAAAGCAAGATCTGTTTCTGTAGAGAAACTCAATCTGTCCTCTTAGCTTTTTGGTTAGGTGCTCCACATGGACTTTAAATGAGAATTTGTCATCTAACCAAATTCCTAGATATTTATAAGATGTAACCAGCTCGATTTGTTCTCCATTAAGTGTGTAGATCCCAGTAGGGGTATCTGTAATCGGAGACCTGGTGAATGTCATACATTTAGTTTTCTCTGAATTTAAAACCAGTTTAAGACCAATTAGAGCCTGTTGAAACCTATTAAAGGCAGTCTGCAGATTTGCAGTGACCACTTCAAGGGTGGAGCCAATACTATATAAAATGGTGTCGTCCGCTTAGAAGTGGGCGTCTCAGTG
Organism: Nannobrachium achirus; assembly: GCF_963921795.1. NCBI lineage: Eukaryota > Metazoa > Chordata > Actinopteri > Myctophiformes > Myctophidae > Nannobrachium > Nannobrachium achirus. The sequence continues at coordinate 9,601,554 of NC_137812.1, forward strand.
CAGGGAGGGAAGCACAATATTATTCAAATATAGTGTGAATAAAAGGGGACCTAATATTGACCCCTGAGGGACACCTTTATGAATTAAAAGAGAACTGGATGTAAAACCATCTGCCACAACAGCTTGTGTTCTCCCTGAGAGATAATTACCAAACCATTTAACAGAGAGGTCATCAAAGCCAACAGTGGATAACTTCTGTAATAAAATATAATGGTCGACAGTATCAAAAGCTTTAGATAAGTCAATAAAGATGGCTGCACAGTGTTGGTAATTATCTAGGCCTTCTAATATGTTGTTAGTGACCAACGTTGTAGCTGTCACAGTACTATAGCCTGGTCTAAAACCTGATTGTTGAGGTTGTAGTAGATTATTTGTGTTCAGGTATGCACTGATCTGGGTACTGACTAGGGATTCTAATATCTTGGCTAGACAGCATAATTTCGATATTGGCCGGTAGTTATTTAACTCAACCTGATTTCCACCTTTATGCAGTGGTATTACCTGCGCATTTTTCCATATTGCAGGTATTTTACCAGTGGAAAGTGTTAAATTAAAAATGTGGGCAAGTGGTGACGCAATTATACTTGCACTGAGGTGTAATAAAAACGGGTTAAGATCATCTGCACCCTTTTTTCTTGTTGATTTGTGACAGTGCCTTTAGAACCTCTGTCTGTGTAACTGATTTAAAAGAGAATCCTAGTGTGGTAACATTGACTGGGTTGCTGTTAATAATCGCTTCAGCAGGCGCTATATTTACAGACTGTCTGTCAAATAGCTGACCAGACAATATAAAATGCTGATTAAAAATGTCACATATAGCAGATTTATTAAAGACAACCCCATTTACATCATTTACCTGGGACGGGAGAGAGGAGGCAGGACTAGCTTTTAGGGACTTTACCACCTTCCAAAAACTAGCTGCATTACCCTGTGTCTTAGCAAAGCTAGACAAATAGTAATCCGATTTTGCCTTTCTGACCATAAGAATGCCTTTATTACGTAAGATCCTAAATGAGGACCAGTCTACCGGTTCACCTGAGCTTCGAGCTTTAGCCCATGCCACATCTCTCAGATGAAGGGCTTCTTTCAGGTCCGCTGAGAACCATGGACTTGAGTGATTTTTAACTCTAAAATTCTTATAACTACTTATAACTAACTAATACTAGTAACTGGTGTACTGACCATGGTATTAAACTACTAGTAACTGGTGTACTGACCATGGTATTAAACTACTAGTAACTGGTGTACTGACCATGGTACTAACTGGTGTACTGACCATGGTATTAAACTACTAGTAACTATATATATGTTACAGTATGTTTGGGTAACTCAGGACGTTCTATGTAAGAGCGCTTGTTTTGTCGTTCACCACACACTAATCACCACCAGATGGCGACGTCAGCCACTGCTCTGCCATTCACTAGTGAAGGCGCTGACGTCACTCGTTTGCGACTCTCTTTCTTTATTTACTAGCCTAGCCTAGCCTAGCCTAGCTTAGCCTAGCCTAGCTTAGCCATTAGCTCCATTGTAGTCACTTGGACAGGGCGTTTATCGTGGGCTTGCCCAGGCCTTACGGCCTGGGCATAAATATAACGATTGCATTCACCACGGCTTCGTAACTCGCCCTGGTCCGCTGGCCTTCGCGCCGCTTGCAATGTCGTGGACAATCGAGCGGCTCCGCCTGGAGGACGTTGTTGTGGCGACCGCTTGTTCCGCCCCGTGCGGCACCACGAGTGCTCCGTTTCTCGACCGTCCTGTTTCTCTAACAAACCGTGACATATATATATATATATATATATATATATATTCCCTTTCTTGACGTACCTCGCTGGGTAAGAGACAGAGTGTTTGGGTAAAGTCCTTCATATAGACATGACGACCATGGAAGTCCAGGTTTGCTTTCATAGAGTCAAAGTGTGGAGCAGAACCAGCATTGCATTGTATTGCTGGTGTTCTGTTGGTCCACTGTGTTTTATCAAGTTCAGAGTCAACACAGCGTCACAGCCATCTACCCAGGGATTTTAGAGCACTTTGTGCTTCCATAGGTTAGCAAGCTTTATGGAGATGATGGGATGAGATTATTCGTTCCCTTTCTTGACGTACCTTGCTCTTACTGTTCTTGTTTTCTTTTTTTTCTTTTTTATCGTTTTTCTTACTTCTCTGTAACTTTGTAAATAACCTTATACTGCTGTGCTGCCTCTGGGCAATGGATTTCCCCCCTTGGGATAATAAAGGTATCTATCTATCTATCTGAAACCACCTGGATGTGGCTCAAGTCACCTTTGAAAACAAGGCCCTGTTTACCCTGGCAGTCAAATCCAGCCGGAATCAGATCTGTGTCACATCCAGATTGGAATCTGATTTGTTTAAATGAGTCTAAAAGGTCACATGACTAATTTAAACAAATCAGATAATGTTATTGTGGTGGATATGAATGTTCTTTTTTTTTGTTCTCTCATTTTTATTTTTATTTACATACCGTATCTACTGCATAGCACTGTGTTCTATTCGTCTGTCATTCAATGTTATATGAGATACTTTAATGGTTTCCTGTGGAAATAAGCTTAGTCTTTTCATGGATCTCCTTTTAGTAGACCTTGTACCAGTGAACTGTACCGTCATGAAACTGTACCTTTTCCTATGCAAACTGACAATAAAGTCATCAATCAATCAAACACAGGACTATAGTAGAGACTTCAGTTGGAGTGGTGACTGTAGTCAGTGTGATATGAATGTCATCAGGACTATAGTAGAGACTTCAGTTGGAGTGGTGACTGTAGTCAGTGTGATATGAATGTCAACAGGACTATAGTAGAGACTTCAGTTGGAGTGGTGACTGTAGTCAGTGTGTTTGTTGTGTTTACTGTTCATGGAACTGCTGAAATATCCTATCATGTATGAACATTTAGCTTATTAACTCATTGATTGCCAAGGCCCGAGTTTCTCGAGTTATTACAGTAGTCCCAGGCTGCCACAGCCCGAGTTTCCCGAGTTGGCAGCCATTTTGAAAAATAAATAAATATATATATATATATTTTTAAAAAATATATTTTTTATAAAAAAAAATCCAAAAATGCCTTAAATGTATTAGGCATGATCGCAATCGTGAAATTGCATGTTTAGCCCCATAACAAACACATCTTTCAAAATGGCAAAATGTTTGTTTTGTCTGACTTTGAAGGCTTGTATCTCATGAATGCCTGAACGGATTTCCAAGCGGATTTTTTGTTTGAAAGCTGTTCAAAAGTACTACACATATGGTGCATGATCTAGGCATGGGCGTGCACGATCCGTGCACTAAAAATTGATCCGTGCACTAGAAATTTAGGAACGTGGCATCCTGGTACTTGGCGGCCATCTTGAAAAGGGCATTCAATGAGTTAATGTTGTTGTATCAACATGAACAACAACTATTCTGAAACATTGTGAACTGAAGATGATATGAAGAGAAAACTGCTCCAGTCTGGAGACAGTAACTCCTTGAAGACTGCAGTTGCTCAATGTAACCAGCAGGTGTCATCAGAAAACCATTTCATAGACTGATTGATTGAAGACTTGCATAGGAAAAGGTACAGTTTCATGTGCAGTTGCAAAATAAATGGTATGCACAATAGAAAGGTCAGGACATTTTGTGGCATAGTAGGACATCCTTGACGTTTTAGAAGTATTTAGTCAGGTACATGGGTATAGTGGTGTAGTGTATCTTGTAGACCAGTATTTAGTCAGGTACATGGGTATCTTAGTGGTGTAGTGTATCTTGTAGACCAGTATTTAGTCAGGTACATGGGTATCTTAGTGGTGTAGTGTATCTTGTAGACCAGTATTTAGTCAGGTACATGGGTATCTTAGTGGTGTAGTGTATCTTGTACACCAATATTTAGTCAGGTACATGGGTATCTTAGTGGTGTAGTGTATCTTGTACACCAGTATTTAGTCAGGTACATGGGTATCTTAGTGGTGTAGTGTATCTTCACCAGGCCCATTGCAAGATGGTTGCTGTAGGCCTACTCTGTCATCTACTGTGAGGCACCCCTTGCGTAGAAAGTGAGTAGCGGTGAGGTGAGCCTGAGATGGAAGGTTTAAGCAGAAGCCCAATCAGTTTGTTTTGGCTGTTTGGAGCCTTGTCTTTAAGGCCTTTGTTGTGCTACCATACCATATGTGGACTCCATAGTCAAAGTAGTGCTGAATGAGTGCTCCTGCTAGAGTATTTTACTGACTGATCGGGCGATCCTCTGTAAGAATGGAGTTCTTTGCTTGATTCTTTTGACGACTTTAGAGGTAATTTTGTCACTGGAAAGATTTGCCTCTATGATACAACTCAAGTGTGTCATTTTATCTTTTCTTGAGATTACAGCGTCTCCCACTTTGACTGTGAAGTTATCAACCTTGCTGAGGTTGGGTTTAGACTGCAGCCACGATGAGCCTCCATGTATGATCACATCTGGCAAAACATTGCTGATCTACAGTATAGGCTCACTGTCTTGTAGATTATTTTCAAGAGATTTGGTGTGTAGGGGAAACATTCCTTATAACTGAACTATGCTTGTGAACATTTCTTTATTCAAAAATATCTGCACATGATATGAAAAAATATATACGTAAAAATAATTGTACCTTCAATCATATTCCTTTGTATTACATGTATTATTCACCTCAAAGTAAACACACACGCACACACACGCACGCACACACACACACACACAGCACACACACACACACACACACACACACACACACACACACACACACACACACACACACACACACACACACACACACTTTATTCTATCTAAATCTTCTTAAAATATTGTTGAAATAATTTTACAAAATGTTACACAATAACAGATCTACAAGTGACGCGCTGCGAGCTTGTATCTCTTTGGTTGATTGAATATATTACTGAACATAAATGATAGATTGAATATATTACTATATTGAATATATTACTAAACAGAAATGATAGATTGAATATATTACTATATTGAATATATAAACAGAAATGAAAACAGCAGTACAGTCAAACACTTAAGGCCTGTCAGTCCATTATCTCTCTGAAACCAAACTTTTCATCAGAAAGGTCCGGTTCAACTACAAATTAACACTCTGAACTTCTGAAAAGCATTAAGCTGAATTGGAGTTGTTAAAGCTGCTCTTTGGAAAGTTGGAACTCTGCGACGAAAAGATGGGTTTCAGAGAGAGAATATGGACATGACTTTTTCTAAAAGAATAACACAGAAAGGTCCAGTGGACGTGTTTCCATTGAGGTCCTATACATTCAATTCATCAACATGGTATAAAAATAGAACTGCACTCTGTTGAAATGATTCATTGAATATAATACTAAACAGAAATGCAAACAGCACGAGTACAGTCAAACACTCTAAAATAGTCTAAAAGAATAACACACAAGTCCTGTGGACTTGTTTCCATTGAGGTCCTATACAGTCAATTCATCAACATAGTATAAAAAATATCACCAATTATACAATATCATCACAAATATAAAACATTGTATGTACATGGTAGAAAACATGGGGGTAAAGTCCTCCTGAAAATAGATTTTCAGGCCTGTTTTAAAGGAAGCCAGTGATGTTGGCCTACAAAGCTACCAAAGGTATGGATAATGGAACCCACATACAGTATATACAGTATATTTGGGTAATATCTCTCCACTCCCCCAGGTACGGGGCCGAGGGGCTATCCTTTTACCACCCCGACCTGGGAAAATAATAGGCTAATATTAAAAACAATGAAATGAGGGGTGCCCGCTGGCCTACTGGTCCAGGTGCACACCACATAGGCTCTACTGCCTGACAGTGTGTCGCCGGTTCGATTCCCGATCCGGACAACCTTTGCTGTGTGTCACTCCCCATGTCCTATCAATAAAGAGCTGTCAGTCTACTGTCCTATCAATAAAGACCTGTACTGTCCTATCATTAAAGACCTGTCTGTCTACTGTCCTATCAATAAAGGTATAAAAGCCTCAAAACAAATCTTGAAAAAAGAAGAAGAAAAAAAAGAAAGAAAAAAAAAAAAAAAAAAAAAAAAATATATATATATATATATATATATATATATATATATATATATATATATATATATATATATATATATATATATACTGTGAATATATATATATGTGTGTAAAAAAGCATTGCAGTCATGCATGTCATACTGTAGCAGCCCAAATCATAACTGACTGTGGAAACTTCCCACTGGACTTAAAGCTACTCTGACTTCAGAAGGTTATACATCCTTGTTTTGAATGGTCTCCTGTAATATTGAAATATTTTTAAATATGGACTTTTGATATTCATGAGCTGTAGGCCATAAAAATTCTAAATCTTATTGGGTTTGGAATAATTCACTGCATGGGCAATGTATCTATAGATACATGAAAGTTTCAAAAAATATTTGAAAGTTTCAAGAGAATTTACATTTTTTAGATGGATCTCTATACACAGCAAAGAGAAAGTTCAAGTTTAAAAACAGACAGGGCTTCAAACATGTCTTGTTGAAAACAATGGTTTTTAGTCCCCTTATAAAAGTCTACAGACTGTTGTTCTCTCAGATGACCAGAGAGGGTACTGTTTAACAGCCAAGGTGCAGCTAAGCAGAAGGCCTTTTTTTTTCTTTTTCTCACAAAATCCTGAGAAGACGTTAAAGTGACCTTTTAAAGTCAGATGAATATTTGTTTAAAAACTACCGATTGTTCAGCTCTGCAGTGACCTTGCATTTTCACCATGAATTCTTCTCTGTTCTTCACTCAAACATCTGTAACACAATAAAAAGACACAACACAGAAGTAACGACACACAACATAAGAAAAAGTGTAAAGTTTAAAAACGCACAAGGCATCAGTAAGTCCATCTATTGTTAAAAACAAAGGTTTTGGGTCTGCACACAGAGCAGTGATCTGATTGGTTGTTGGTTGTTTTCATAGAAGTGCTGTGGTTAAAGGACCACTTCGTTTTTTTTACAACAAGGGTTCATATTTTAGATTGTAATGAGAGAAAAGAAAAGATGAGTGTTAAAATGTTTTCATTTACTGCTTTCTATCGTTTTAGAGATTTTAATGATTTTGATTTCAGTGGGTGGGGGCATGCGTATAAGTGGATAAATATGTCTTTTTAGACACAATAAGCCAGAGATTCCTTTATTACTATTTACAGTAACACTACCAGCCCCCATAAGTCACATCCAACCATGAAAGGTTGATTTTCATCTTGGGAATGGGCTAAAAAAATTATACTTATAAGACTTACACTTATTTTTTAGCCACTTGTACACATGACCCCAACCACTGAAATTAAAATCATTAAAATCTCTAAAACGATAGAAAGCAGTAAATGAAAACCTTTTAACACCAGTCTTTTAATTTCTTTAATTACAATCTATAACATGAACCCTTGTTGTAAAAAAACCAAAGTTGTCCTTTAGGTTGGACGGAGCTACTAGCTTTCACACGGGGGAGGGGGAGGAGGAGGGGGGGGAGGTGTGAAACAGTAGATGCACGGGAAGTGGATGCACTAGGGGTGTGTGTGTGTGTGTGTGTGTGTGTGTGTGTGTGTGTGTGTGTGTACCGCCTACATCTCTCACGGCCACACAGCAGTGGTGTGAAGTAACTAAGTAGGTATTCGTACTTTACTTGAGTATTTACAAATTTCAATACTTTTACTTCTACTCCATTAGTCTACATCTCAGAGGCAAATATTGTACTTTTACTCAACTACAATTATCTACAACGTTGTAGATTTTGATTATAATTACAAACTAGAAAAGAAAATGTCTAAGAAATTTTAAGTGTGCCTGCAGCTTGCTAAGGGTGTGCAACCTTGTATAGCAGTTGGTGTTAGCATTAGCATCCTTGTATAGCAGTTGATGTTAGCATTAGCATTTTGCATTAACATTAACATCATTATTCAAATTTTTTACATCAGCATTTTTATCAGCAGCTTTAACATTAAAATTTTTATTAGCATTAGCATTAGCATTTGTTAGCATTAGCATTTGTTAGCATTAGCATGTGTTAGCATTCGCATGTGTTAGCATTAGCATTTGTTACCATTAGCATTTGTTAGCATTAGCATGTGTTAGCATTAGCATTTGTTAGCATTAGCATTTTTGTTAGCATTAGCATATGTTAGCATTAGCATGTGTTAGCATTAGCATTTGTGTTAGCATTAGCATATGTTAGCATTAGCATGTGTTAGCATTAGCATTTTTTTAGCATTAGCATTTTTGTTAGCATTAGCATATGTTAGCATTAGCATTTTTGTTAGCATTAGCATGTGTTAGTTAGCATAAGCATGTGTTAGCATTAGCATTTGTTAGCATTAGCATTTTTGTTAGCATTAGCATGTGTTAGCATTAGCATTTGTTAGCATTAGCATTTGTTAGCGTTAGCATGTTTTAGCATTAGCATTTGTTAGCATTAGCATGTGTTAGCATTAGCATTAGCATGTGTCAGCATTAGCATTTGTTAGCATTAGCATTAGCATGTGTTAGCATTAGCTTTTGTTAGCATTAGCATTAGCGGTTAGCCGTTGGGACTGTGGGACCACCCACCGAGTTTGAGACCAGTAACGTTTTGGGAAGTGGAGACATGGCTGTTTAAAGCCCAGCCAATAGGAATGCAGAGGGGGCGGGGCTTAAGCAATTACAGATAATTCCTATTTGCCATGTAAGTACACACAGCGAGTTTCGAGACGGTACCATGCTGCAAACTGGAGATATAGCTGTTTAAAGCTAAGCCAATAGGAGATAGGGGCGGGGCTTTAGAGGAGGCGGGGCTTAAGTAATAAGTCCCTATTGGCCGTTTAAGTCCAGACACCAAGTTTCAAGACGGTACCATGCTGTGAACTGGAGTAGTGGCTGTTTAAAACCCAGCCAATAGGAATACAGAGGGGGCGGGGCTTAATCAATTACAGCCCATCCCTATTGGCTGGAAAAAGACCAAAGTTGTGTGTGCATTTTAAAGTTTAAATGACGTTGCTAGGCAAAAGTATGGCAGAGTTATGTGGCGTCAAAGTTTCTGTTTTTTTTTCCGAGTCCCCCATTCAAAGTCAATGGGGGTTTTAGCGCGTAGTTTTTTACGAATTACGTTGCCATGGTAACGCGGATCGGGAAGAAAAGTAATAGCACACCATTCCCGGCCGAGCCGCACATTTTGATGTATATATTGCTGGGGTGGCGTAAATCGTGCGGCAGTTATTACGTGCAGAAATTTCCCCCATTCTAAGTCAATGGGGTTTTTTGGCGTCGTTTTTTGCGAATTACGTCGCAATGGTAACGCGGATTGGAAAGAAAAGTAATAGCACCCCATTCCCGGCCGAGCCACACGTTTTGATGTATATATTGTGGCGGTGGCGTAAATCGTGCGGCAGTTATTACGTGCCGAAATTTGTGGCGAAACTTACTTACTAGAAAAGAAAATTTCTAAGAAATTTTAAGTGTGCCTGCAGCTTGCTAAGTGTGTGCAACCTTGTGTAGCGGTTGGTGTTAGCATTAGCGTTAGATTTTTTTTTGGTGTTAGCATTAGCGTTAGATTAGCATTAGATTTTTTAACATTAGCATTTTTTGCATTAGCTTTAACATTATCGACTGAGCGACAAACGGTTCATGAGATATAGGGTCACTTCCTGTTTGGTGAGGGGCACTTCCTGTTTGGGGAAATAGGCCCCAATTAAGGTTAAGGACTCTTAATCAAGTCATTTGACGCCACCCACACGTCTGTACTACAAACGGTTCATGAGATATAGGGTCACTTCCTGTTTGGTGAGGGGCACTTCCTGTTTGTCGAAATAGGCCCCAATTAAGGTTAAAGACTCTTAATCAAGTCATTTGACGCCACCTAGAAGTCTGTACAAAAAAACGGTTCACAAGATAAAGGGTCACTTCCTGTTTGGTGAGGGGCACTTCCTGTTTGGCGAAATAGGCCCCAATTAAGGTTAAGGACTCCTAATCAAGTCATTTGACGCCTCCCACAAGTCTGTACGACAAACGGTTCATGAGATATAGGGTCACTTCCTGTTTGGTGAGGGGCACTTCCTGTTTGGCGAAATAGGCCCCAATTAACCGATTTAGTGCCATTCCCGAGAATACTCGTGAAAAGTACTCGAGTACCCAGAGTGCCGATCCCGAGTATACTCGCGAAAAGTAATATATTACTGTAACGGCGGTTATCCTACCGGGTACAATGGCGGAAGGTTCCGAGCCGATCTCCGTCGCTGATTTATCATCATCACGGATCCACGAGCACAAAATAGTAATCCCATAACATTGAGGCAGACGGGGAATCTCATCTTTAATGTCCATTATCTCAAAACAACATTTCAAGTGGGAGGATGGCAATAGATGCTCGCTAATAAAACACATGTTGAAAAGCTCTGTTCCGCCATTACACAACACCACGTGGACGACGAGCGTCATGACGTCATGACGCAATGACGTCAGACCGGAAGTGTTAACGCTATGGACTTCTGGCCTTCAAAATAAGAGACAGGCCGTTAATGGAGCAAGCGAGAGGCACTCTGGACATTTTAATCCGTTCATTTCTGGGGCACAGAATGGGTTTAAGGACTCTTAATCAAGTCATTTGACGCCACCTAGAAGTCTGTACAACAAACGGTTCACAAGATAAAGGGTCACTTCCTGTTTGGTGAGGGGCACTTCCTGTTTGGCGAAATAGGCCCCAATTAAGGTTAAGGACTCTTAATCAAGTCATATAACACCGCCCATGCGTCTGTACGACAAACAGTTCATGAGATGTAGAGGCACTTCCTGTTTGGCGAAGGGAACTTCCTGTTACAGAGGGGGCGGGGCTTAATCAATTACAGCTCATCCCTATTGGCCGGAAAAAGACCAAAGTTGTGTGTGCATTTTAAAGGCAAAAGTAGGGCAGAGTTATGTGGCGCCAAAGTTTCTGTTTTTTTTTCGGAGTCCCCCATTCAAAGTCAATGGGGGTTTTTGCGCATAGTTTTTTACGAATTACGTTGCCATGGTAACGCGGATCGTAAAGAAAAGTAATAGCACACCATTCCCGGCCGAGCCACACATTTTGATGTATATATTGTGGGGGTGGCGTAAATCGTGCGGCAGTTATTACGTGCAGAAATTTCCCCCATTCTAAGTCAATGGGGTTTTTTGGCGTCGTTTTTTGCGAATTACGTCGCAATGGTACCGCGGATCGGAAAGAAAAGTAATACCACCCCATTCCCGGCCGAGCCGCACGTTTTGATGTATATATTGCGGCGGTGGTGTAAATCGTGCGGCACTTATTACGTGCCGAAATTTGTGGCAAAACTAATGACTTAATGACTTAATTAAGTATGGCGGATTACAATAAGTGTTTTGCCATTGCGTTGCATGGCAGGCACACTTAATTACTTACGTACCCATTGCCAGCCAAATTTAAATATGAATGTGCGCTTATAACGCCAGGAAATAGCTATATTTAATCATCTTAATCACATCAATTTACCAAGCAACATTGACATACCATACCACGCAATGACCACTAGAGCGAGCCATTGACCATAGACTGTGCAAGCCCCCATGTAAACCCATGTTAAAACCAAGGTTCACAACATCCAAGGATGGGACGATGACATCGCTCCCCATTGACATTGAATGGAAGACCCGCGGGCCGCCATCTGAGCTCAATACTGTTCAATTCGTGCTTGATCGTCTAAAACCACCATCGGTATGGGCACCGGAACGTATACAGATGCCACACAGAAAGTTTCCGAATCAAAATCCGACCTAGTGAAGCTGCGTGAGGGTCGGATGGTTTGCATTGAGCCTAGCGGCTAGCAGAGGCCTACGTAAACAGGAAGCTATGGTTTAAAGGTGACGTCATAATCGTATCCTTTTTTTTCACGGTTTACGTGTGGATACCACCCGAAGGTAAGCTAAGCATTTCGCTCCGTCGATTAACCCAAATTAAAAGCTTAAACAATGCTTTTATATAAAAGTCGCCCAAAGTCGCTCGGCAGGGAAGACCATAGTGAGCGCCCGGCGCTAACTGAGTTAAGTATGGCGGATTACAATAAGTGTTTTGCCATTGCGTTGCATGGCAGGCACACTTAATAACTTCAGCCCTATGTACATTTCGGCCATTTGAAAATAGCAGATCTACAAGCTCACAATGTGTTGTGTACTTGTGAAATGGGACATTCTGCATAATGAGTACTGATCTACTATTGTACTTTAAGTAGTCTCGCGTGGCCAGACTGTTGCCTCCACGATTTCGGCAAATGCTCCCAGCATACAGTCTGGCAAACAGAAATAGAAACGATGAGTGCGAGATAAAGCAGATGTGACGCAACCGCTCCCTTGGTGCAGTAGCGATAACATGTCCTACTGGAAGCGTTATGTTTCCTTTCAATATTTCTGGGGGCGTTATTTCATCTTTCTCTGGTGTTGTTGGTGTTACCTCCATGATGTTTTCAAACGTTTTCTTAAACTATACACCCATAACAAGAATAGGCTGCTCGAATGACTTTGTCTGAACTATTGTGTTTCTGTTATGTTTCCAATGGGACTACAGTTCAGTGCAGCAGTGGCTACTTCCGATACTCGCCGTTCGGGAGCTGCCGTTCCAGACTCAATATAGCATTCGGAGATTGTGGAATAGTTGTCTGGCTACGCGAGACTATACTTTAAGTACATTTTGATGCCAATACTTTTGTACTTTTAGTCAAGTACATTTTTAATTCCGAACTTCTACTTGTAACAGTATTTCTACTTTGCAGAATTGATACTTTTACTTAATGCCACAGTGGTCTTGATGCCCCCCTCCCTCCCCCACAGATTCTCACCATTTTCTTTCCTGTTTTTTTCACACTCTCAGACTGCATCCTGTCTGTAGAACAGGACCGTTTGTGGTCACAGAGCTGAACTCCATGTCCTTATAAGAGCGACACACAGACTTACTGACCTGAACTCAACTGAACTATAGGCTCATACAAGAGCATAGAGGGCTCAAAAGGTCATCTGCCAGGTTCAAAGGCCTGCTTCAAAGCTGCCCTGAAAATTCACCTTTCAGGATGCCTGAGGTGGAGGTAGTTATCACTTCTCCCATAGACAGGTGAAAACTCAACTTTCAGGAGGCCAGAGAAGGAGGTAGTTATCACTTCTCCCATAGACAGGTGAAAACTCAACTTTCAGGAGGCCAGAGAAGGAGGTAGTTATCACTGCTCCCATAGACAGGTGAAAACTCACCTTTCAGGAGGCCTGAGGTGGAGGTAGTTATCACTGCTCCCATAGAAAGGCCAGAAGTGAGTGTAGGACGTGGACCGTTTGTGGTCACAGAAGGGCACAGAGCTGAATATAGGCTCTTATAGAAGGACATAAGACTGAACTATAGGCTCATACAAGAGCATAGAGGGCCCAAAAGGTCATCTGCCAGGTGCAAAGTCCTCCTTCAAAACTGCCCTGAAAACTCACCTTTCAGGAGGCCTGAGGCAGAGGTAGACAGAAGTGAGCAGCACCCCCTCCTTTACCTTAGCCCCACCCCCTTGTTTCACCTACCCTGTAGAGCAGTGAAGTGCGTAATATACACATCCTATACCTGGTTCGTAGTTTTCTTCCCCCATTCTGAATTCCCATAGACCTTTTTCATATCGCGTCATATAAGAACTGTGTTCCAATTATAAACAAATGATCTCTGCGGTTTGACTCCTACGGATATGAAGAATCAACTAATGGTAAGAAAACGCTAATGTTACTGCCGCCGAATTAGTTACATTTTCGCTATAAACAGGCTTTATCAAATATGAGTGACTGACTATCATAAACCATACAGAGCCACCTCCCTGACTATATCGCAAAGACCGTTTGTTCATTTTTAGACCGCAATGCTTATATGAGACGATTTTAAGATGACTCAATGTTATTCTCCATAGAGAATTACTTCCATGAACCGGAGGATGAGCGAGTGACATCATGACTTCGTTACTCTATAGTGTTTTATAACTGCGATTATCTTTGAATGTTTTTCTTTTTCTTTGCTTCCTATTTGTTATGTCCATGAATTGAATACCAAGGACCATCAACGTAAAAAATACTGTAAAAGGTCTTATTTGGTATGTTCCTTTTAGGCAGGGTGTTTAACTGTACTTGTACTGTACTAAAAGTTTTATTGTATTGACTATACTTGTACTGTTCTCCATTTTGTCTAATACAATATTCAATCAATCAATAGTCACACCACAGAACTACAGAGACAAAATAGGTGTCAGGCATATTCGCCTATGACAGATTTGCCAAAATCAGATCAGATGTTGTGATCCTGGATCTGTTCGACCACCCAATACAGCCGTTTCAATGGAATTGAATTTGGAATGGAATTTAAATAACGACCAGTCATACCATCCAGGATCAATGACAATAATAATAGTCCCCTCCTCCCTGCATGTAGTCTAGTGCTTGTCTGCTTTAATGGGGAAATCTCGCTTTTGCGAACGCCCATCATTTCGACAGGAGGGTTAGCGACTCACTCCACGGAGGTTAAGGTTAGGGTGAGGGTTAGCGACTCACTCCACGGAGGTTAAGGTTAGGGTGATGGTTAGAGTCGGGTGTCGAAAAGATGACATGTAGAGACAGCGACACGCTCCCTGCTTTGATAATGTAATAATAGCATATCTTTCTTCCTATAGAGGGTATGCGCGTGACATCACTGTTGCTGGAAGTTATGTGGGAACACGCCTACTGAGTGGCAAAAAACAAATTTCTGCCATTGACAGCGCATACATCCAAACAGAAAAGTACTATCTGATTGTATTAAACAAAGTTAACTCACCAACATTGCGGCTGTACTGAAAGCTTGAATTATCCTCTTTCTATCTGCAAAGTTTTTGTTTCATAAAAATCCACCATAGGCATGTTATTATGAGCTACTTTCTGTCAAGACATTCTGTGCAGTTTTTTTATTTTTTAGTGTCAGAGTTTGGAAGCACTCGTTTTCAACAACACAATATCCTGCTGCCTCCTGCATTATGTGCAAATTAGAAACAGGTGGTATGCAGGGCCGTTGAGTGATTTGCAACTAGCACTTCCAAACTCCAATGCTCCATGCTGCTCAATGTTTTGCCACTCAGTCTAGATAAGGGGGGCGGGTCCCAGTGGATGCGCATACCCTCTATTGGCTTCTTCCGTATGCATTATGAAATGCATACGATTCCCAAACACAACACAAGGGGTCAAGACAAGTGAATCTAACAGTTTATTTGACAAATGTTAAAATTAATGTCATGTCTTGTAAAAATATGACTTACAATCCTTTTTTGCCATGTCCATGGTGTTTATAGTATTTGCGCAGTGCACGTATCAATTAATTATTTGGACGCACATGATTCCAATGGCTCTAATCTGTATTGATGTGTGATTTCTATGGAGTGCATAGGATAGCCGCACCGTTTGACACCACTGTCACATTCACTGTAATATTTAAATGAACGGCGGTGAATGGGCCAGACAGGGTAGGTGATAACCCTCCTTCCAGGTGAAAGTGCCAGGCGAAAGGACCAAATGCATTTAGGCGAATCGGTCATAGGCAAAGTGCTGGTGACCATATAATATATCCATAACAAATGGAGAACGTCAGAAGCACCCATTCACCCTATACCCAGTGTGTGCAACACTCTCATGTTTCTCTCTGTCTCTCAGCGTGTGTCAGTATCCACTACGGCTCTCTGGGTATTTGACTGTTTGACAGCCAGGCCACATTCTGAGCTCATAGTAAATACAGTACAGCAGGTCCTCATGTAAAATATTCACCAGAACCGTCTCAGTCCTCTGTTGTACAGTCTGTTCACTTTTGATTGTGTTGCAATAATGTGGTAATAATACCATCGTCAAATTAGCAGATGACACCACTGTGATAGGACTAATATCCAGCGGTGATGAGAGGGCCTACAGTATAGGAGGACATAGAAGAACTAACTCTATGGTGATGAGAGGACCTACAGTATAGGAGGACATAGAAGAACTAACTCTATGGTGATGAGAGGGCCTACAGTATAGGAGGGACATAGAAGAACTAACTCTATGGTGATGAGAGGGCCTGCATTATAGGAGGGACATAGAAGAACTAACTCTATGGTGATGAGAGGGCCTGCAGTATAGGAGGGACATAGAAGAACTAACTCTATGGTGATGAGAGGGCCTGCAGTATAGGAGGGACATAGAAGAACTAACTCTATGGTGATGAGAGGGCCTGCAGTATAGGAGGGACATAGAAGAACTAACTCTATGGTGATGAGAGGGCCTGCAGTATAGGAGGACATAGAAGAACTAACTCTATGGTGATGAGAGTACCTACAGTATAGGAGGACATAGAAGAACTAACTCTATGGTGATGAGAGGGCCTGCAGTATAGGAGGGACATAGAAGAACTAACTCTATGGTGATGAGAGGGCCTGCAGTATAGGAGGGACATAGAAGAACTAACTCTATGGTGATGAGAGGGCCTGCAGTATAGGAGGGACATAGAAGAACTAACTCTATGGTGATGAGAGGGCCTGCAGTATAGGAGGGACATAGAAGAACTAACTCTATGGTGATGAGAGGGCCTGCAGTATAGGAGGGACATAGAAGAACTAACTCTATGGTGCCAGAATAACAACCTCTCTCTAAATGTCAGAAAGACAGAAATCATTATTGATCACATTCCCCTTTCCATCAATGGTTCATCTCTAGATATTGTTTTTCTTTTTCTTCCTTTTTTTAAAGATATGTTTTTTTTTTAGGATAGTATTTAGTTGTTTGAACGCCATACTGTATGTGGTCAGTTCTCCATGACAGAGCCTAAAATATCAAAACTGGAAAATCTCGATAGTCCAAGGTCCCATTAGTCTTAGCGTTGGCAGGTTAGACTCAGACTAATGACACATGGAAACAGCACTACTTTCTATTTTGGCACAGATAATGTTGTACTTTTACTCAAGTAAATGTTCATGCACAAAGACAGCGCGCACACTACACACACTGAGCATATACTGTAGGTGACTTGAAAATTATGGAAATATGAACACGACTCTGGCCCTAAGTAATGGAATACGGACATTACCACGACTGACGGCAAAGACTTAAGTACCAGATTTTTTGCTAACTGTTAACCTACTTTGGAGTCATGTGAGCAGTGCTAGCCAATCAACGATGCCTCCTAACTACCAAAGACCTAACATCTGGGGTGTGGGTGTGGAATTAGGGCTGTTAATAGGATAGTTGTGTACATTGTGTATATAGTTGTGTACATTGTGTATATAGTTGTGTACATTGTGTATATATTTGTGTACATTGTGTAGTTGTGTACATTGTGTATATAGTTGTGTACATTGTGTATATAGTTGTGTACATTGTGTATATAGTTGTGTACATTGTGTTTATAGTTGTGTACATTGTGTATATAGTTGTGTACATTGTGTAGTTGTGTACATTGTGTATAGTTGTGTACATTGTGTATATAGTTGTGTACATTGTGTATATAGTTGTGTACATTGTGTTTATAGTTGTGTACATTGTGTATATAGTTGTGTACATTGTGTATATAGTTGTGTACATTGTGTATATAGATGTGTACATTGTGTATATAGTTGTGTACATTGTGTATATAGATGTGTACATTGTGTATATAGTTGTGTACATTGTGTATATAGTTGTGTACATTGTGTTTATAGTTGTGTACATTGTGTTTATAGATACAGTAACTGACCTGGGTGTTTCTTCACCATGGGGGGTCTTCATCTGCAGCAGGACGGTCTGAGATTAACATAACATGAAGTGTTACTATACTGACATAATGTAAATACACTGACATAATGTAAACACACTGACAGATAACAACAAACCGCTAAACAGTATGATGATTATTGTATGATATAGTTTGATATTCTTACAATTTCACAGTATGATTGTTTATGTGAGTGTTGAGTCTGTACTCCTCTTCTACACAAGGTAGAAAATTGCCTGAAATGTCGTGTTTTTATGTTTTTATATATGGGGAATACCAATAAGATGCCCAATGCATTCCCCATACATCTAGCCAGCTAAATCAGAATATTTCATTGTATTCCCCATCTATGAAAACATAAAAAAAAACATTTCAGTACATTTTCTACCTTGTTTAGTCAAACATATGTGTTCAGTAATTCACTCCACTGTCACTAATTCTATATGTAAGATAAGATAATACTAATAATACTTGTCTTCTTCTTGCGTTTCCCAGGTTTCTTCACAGTAGAATAGGTTCCATCTCCACTCTGACTGGGACCTGGCTCTGTTACACAACACATTTATCACTGATTAATGATCAATACATGTTTATCACTGATTAATGATCAATATGTTTATCACTGATTAATGATCAATATGTTTATCACTGATTAATGATCAAACTGTTTTTATATACAAATAAAAGCACTGCAACATCTTATGGATACACTTAGTGTGTACTTTTAAACCACTGCTGAAGACATGACAGACCCTGAGAACCCCAAATGAAAGATTGTCCCCTTATTTATGAGCGATTTTTAGTATAGACTGAGTCTGAGACTGAGTCCCTTTTTGAAACCATTCCCACATAAACTGCGATCGTTCCCTCAGCTTGTCTCGATCAGATCAGATCAGATCAGATCAGAGCAGAGCAGAGCTCGCACTGCACTGCACCGAGCTGAACACACGTTTCAACGAACGTTGAAATGCACAAAAAGAGCAAGTGTTTTCGTCTTGGTTACCAATGGGAAGCAGAGTGTACTGTCTGCAAAGCTAGCACTTATTATGTGTCCATCACAAATGAAATATAAGTTCTTTAGACCTGCTTCAACACTGCAAAGAGGAGATCTGCTAATGAGGGTTACCTGGGGGTGTCTTCACCATGGAGTAGATGGCTTGATCTACAGGAGGCTGATCTGAGATAAACATAAACATAAACATCAAGTGTTACTACAGTGACATCATGTAACTGACAGATAAAAGCAACACAACAGCTGTGTGTTCACAGTATGATTGTTTATGTGAGAGTTGAGTCTCTATAAGACGCCCTAAGGGCGAGAAGCGGGTTGTGTCTATCATGTCACGCACATGGGCACCTGGGTGACAGCAGACTGCTGGGTGAGTGCGGGCGCTTTGGCATGGGATCAACTTTGATTAAAAAAAATGCACAGACCTGATTGGTTGTTTAAGTTGGACAAAATGTGGCCATATTTTCCCAAAGATGACTAACGTCTGACATCATAGATGTCTGACCTCATAGATGCTAGACATTGAGGCGTGACGGACGGACTGACACACAGACTGACGCACAGGATCTGCAGGTTCTCATAGAAAATGCAACCTATGGTCGCAAATACCTTTACATCTCCTCTTCTAGTGTCTCTCTGTCTGCAGTCACAGTAATAATAATAATAATAATAATAATGGCTATGGCTCGTGTACCAACCGGTGACTTTGTACACGACTTTGTACATTTCCCATAGATTCTATGGGACTTGAACACTTGCTCCTGCCCTTCGTGTACACGGTCTGTGCCGTCTATAGTTTCTCAATGGGGGGCAGCAGAGAGCCATATGTACACAGGCCCTAGTTGGTGTTCACGACCAGTAGTTTTACATGAACCCTCAGAGGGACACTGTGGGCTTATCAAGTGATCCGTGGTCGGTTCTCAAAGTGAGGTCGGGGGACCCTCAGAGGGACACTGTGGGCTTATCAAGTGGTCCGTGGTGGTTCTCAAAGTGAGGTCGGGGGACCCTCAGAGGGACACTGTGGGCTTATCAAGTGGTCCATGGTCGGTTCTCAAAGTGAGGTCGGGGGACCCTCAGAGGGACACTGTGGGCTTATTAAGTGGTCCATGGCCAGCATAGTGACATGCAGAACAAACTGTCCATATAGTATGGTTTACATAAAAGTCAGTTGTCTTTCACACACACACACACACACACACACACATATATACATATACATATATATATATATATATATATATATATATATATATATATATATATATTTCATTTATTTATTTCATTTTATTTCATTTCACTTTGAGAACCGACCATGGACCACTTGATAAGCCCAGTGTCCCTCTGAGGGTCCCCCGACCTCACTTTGAGGACCGACCATGGACCACTTGATAAGCCCACAGTGTCCCTCTGAGGGTCCCCCGACCTCACTTTGAGAACCGACCATGGACCACTTGATAAGCCCACAGTGTCCCTCTGAGGGTCCCCCGACCTCACTTTGAGAACCACCACGGACCACTTGATAAGCCCACAGTGTCCCTCTGAGGGTCCCCGACCTCACTTTGAGAACCGACCATGGACCACTTGATAAGCCCACAGTGTCCCTCTGAGGGTTCATGTAAAACTACTGGTGACTTTGTACACGCCTGTGTACATTTCCCATAGATTCTATGGGACTTGAACACTTGCTCCTGCCCTTCGTGTACACGGTCTGTGCCGTGTCCCCTCAGAGGGACACTGTGGGCCCCCCGACCTCACTTTGAGAACCGGCCATGGACCACTTGATAACCCCACAGTGTCCCTCTGAGGGTTCATGTAAAACTTAAAACTATTGCCCGTGTACACAGTGGTTAATCGCATGTGCAAGGATCTACAGAGCTGGCTGGAGCAGCCTGGTGGAGTCTGGTGCAGTCCTGTCTACCCTGGTCTGGCCTATTCAAGCCAGATCTGGACAGTAATGGCCTGGTGGAGTCATCTAACTACCCCCTTTCCCCGGTCTATACTCCTACTCGGCAGGACTGGGCTGGACTTAGGTTTGCTGGACTCTGTTGGGCTCTGGGGGGCTGTATTGGGCTCTGGTGGGCTGTGCTGTTCTGTGCTGGGCTCTGTTGGGCTATACGAGGCAGTACAGTACTAAAGCCTAGACATGTTCATGTAAAACTATTGGCCGTGTACACAAAGTCATGTAAAACTATTGCCCGTGTACACAGTGGCTTTTTCCTTGACCTTTCGAGTTAGGAGTGTCGTAGAGACACGAGACCGGGTTTGTTGGATTCAGCGTCAAAAAGTAAGTCAGAATAAGTGTCTTTTATCCGAAAGAATGTGTAATCGTGTTGGTGGCGTGCAAATTTTGTGTCTTTTTCGCAATCATAAAGGGTTAAAATTGTCGGAGAGACACGAAACCCATTCCATCGGATCAGGCATCCTTCAAATATGAAAAGTGTTTCCTGCGTAAAACAAACAGTTTTTTTTAGATTTTTTTATTGATTTTAAGGACAAAATCCGGGTTTCGGTGTCTTTTTCGCAATCGTAAAGGGTTCAAAGTGTCGTAGAGACACGAGACCGGGTTTGTTGGATTCAGCGTCAAAAAGTAAGTCAGAATAAGTGTCTTTTATCCGAAAGAATGTGTAATCGTGTTGGTGGCGTGCAAATTTCGTGTCTTTTTCGCAATCATAAAGGGTTAAAATTGTCGGAGAGACACGAAACCCATTCCATCGGATCAGGCATCCTTCAAATATGAAAAGTGTTTCCTGCGTAAAACAAACAGATTTTTTTAGATTCTTTTATTGATTTTAAGGACAAAAATCCGGGTTTCGGTGTCTTTTTCGCAATCGTAAAGGGTTCAAAGTGTCGGAGAGACACGAAACCCATTCCATCAGATCGGGCATGCTTCAAATATGAAACGTGTGTCCTGCCTGAAACAAAACATATTTTTTTGATTTTTTTATTCATTTTAAGGACAAAGGGCCTGTTTTGACGCCTAAAACGACCCTTTTCCTTGACCTTTCGAGTTAGGAGTGCCGTGTACACAGGATCTACAGAGCTGGCTGGAGCATGGAGCAGCCTGGTGGAGTCTGGTGCAGTCATCTAACTACCCCCCTTCCCTGGTCTATACTCCTATTGGGCAGGACTGGGCTGGACTTAGGTTTGCTGGAGTCTATTGGGCTCTGGTAGGCAGTATTGGGCTCTGGTGGGCCGTGTTGTGCTGTGATGGGCTCTGTTGGGCTACACGAGACAGTACAGTACTAAAGCCTGAACATGTTCATGTAAAACTATTGGCTGTGTACACAAAGTCATGTAAAACTATTGCCCGTATATACAGGGGTTAATTATTATAATTGAATTTAAGGACACAACTGTTCAAGTGTGGAGAGCTACAGAGCTGGCGAGAGCCTAGTGCAGTGTTCCAGACGGATCCAGCCTCATATACTCCCCTTATAAGTCAGTGGTTCAACTATGGGACCCCTAGAGGGGTCTCCATACTCCCCTTATAAGTCAGAGGTTCAACTATGGGACCCCTAGAGGGGTCTCCAAATGATCTTGGGTGGTCCCAAATGTTTAGCTTAATGTGAAACATTGTTTTTCCACTCAACAGTATACAGAGGCTATCTGCACATTTCTAAAGAGACAATTTAAGGACTTTTTAATACTTTTAAAATGATAAATTAAATATTAGGGGCAGAAATTGTGAAAATATCAGATCTACATGCTCACGCCGCCCTGCGTTGTGAGGTGTTGTGAGCATGTAGATCTGCTATTTTCACAAGGCCGTGTTTTACAAAATGTAACGCCTCAACTCTTTGTCCAAACAGTGAGGCATTGTGAGCTTGAAGATTAGCTATTTTCGCCATCTGTTGGAACCAAGTCAAATAAATGCAAGGCCTACAATTCTCTGTCTGTCTGTCTGTCTGTCTGTCTGTCTGTCTGTCTGTCTGTCTGCCTGTCTGCCTGTCTGTCTGTCTATCTATCTGGCAATATCCTCAGGGTGTCCAGTCAAAACACCACAAAACTGACATTCAAGGAGTAGTTCACCCCCAAAATGACTTATTTTTTCAATGTATTACTCACGCCATGGAGACTTGAGTTCAATAGAAAAAAAGTCACTTTGGGGGTGAACTACTCCTTTAATGAAATGTTTTTCTTCTCTTCACCCACACCAAATGATCACCACTCTGTTTTGTTACACACGTGTGGTTCTAAAGATGAAAGAAAAATGCAGGGCATTCACAATCCTAATTAAACAACAAACAAATTGGAATTATCAGAAATATTAGTTAGTCGCACGCATACTGTACCAACAAAACACAGTAAGTCCAAATGGAAAACAAATACACTTGCACTGATCTGAAACATATTCTCTCCCAGTGAACTTGACTGACCAGTGAACAAAGACAGACTGGTGCCACTCATCAAGCAGAAGCCACTGATCAAAAGAAGGCACTAATTGACCACACCTGGCTTGGTGGCCTGAGTGGTGTAGTATATAGTGTGTTGACAGCAAGGCTTATGCAGGCCAACCTACTCTGTCCCTGGCATGTGCGAGGTGCTTGTAGATCTGTGAGGTGCTTGTAGATCTGCTGTATTGGGTTTTTTAACTAGTTTGAAGTGTTGGTGCCGTGCTGTGACAGCTTGAAGCAGGGATGGCTCCCCACAAACCCAATTGTGATGAAAAATATTTATGAAATAAATAAATGATATATATATATATATATATATATATATGTGTGTGTGTGTGTGTGTGTGTGTGTGTGTGTGTGTGTGTGTGTGTGTGTGTGTGTGTGTGTGTGTGTGTGTGTGTGTGAAAGACAACTGACTTTTATGTAAACCATACTATATGGACAGTTTGTTCTGCATGTCACTATGCTGGAAAGTGTCCTAATCGGGAGATAAGCCCTGGGGGTCCCTGGAGGGGTGGAGGTTGTGGATTGGCAGGCAAGGAGTGTGTGTGCAAAGTTTGGCATTGAGTAATATGCTGGCTGTGTACACATGTTCACAGCGGCGTCAGTTCAGGAAAGGCTAAGGTATGGCAACATGACTGGTGTCTTGCAATTCACCAATCATGTTGCCATACCTTAGCAACAGGCACGATGAAAAGTACATTTAATTATTTCCCCCCTGTAGCCAAGGTATGGCAGCTGCCATAGCTTGCCATACCCAATTGACGCCCCTGCATGTTCACCTCCAGTAGGTTGGGAAAGTAGCCTGCCACCCTGTGGAAATAGGCTTGAACTGCAAGATAGGACCCTAAAACAAATAAAATGGAATAAAAAAGCATCCGTAAGACGGATGGGCGAACAAGTGGTGTCCATACGTAGATGGGGTCCCAGAGGACATGTAGAGCCCACCCCCTTATTTTTCACGCCCCCAGGGAACACACAGTGGGGTTTGGAAATTTGTCGTGTACACCAGCCCTAGGACCTCGGCTTCGTGAACCGATTTAACGATAGGGGTAATAATAATAATAATAATAATAATACTATTACTACTAATAATAATACCTCTCTTCTTCTTGTGTCTCTCCGGCTGCTTCACAGTCACAGTAGAATAGGTCACATCTCCACTCTGACTGGGACCTGGCTCTGTTGAACACAATAACATGTTCATCACTCAGCATTGTTTTCTTCTTCCGGGCAGAGTACAATCACACAACAGCTCAATCCATAGGCCGGGACCCAGAGCCATTCAAGGAGAGTTGTTGGGAGAGTTCACATGGGGCCAGAGTTGGGGTCGTCATCGTACCGGAGCCCTTTGTAGTGTCCTACGAAGGGCTCTTATGACCACGGTGACAAAACAGAGAGAGGGGAAGGGGGGCCGGGTGTGGGATCGAAGCCGGGTGTGTGTGGGGGATGTGTGTGTATCTGTAATTCATCAGACACCATGTTAGAACAACGGAGTCACTCGCTAGCTTTCGCCGTGGACTGAAGACTAACCTTTTTAGGTTTTTTAGAATCCTTTTTTTCTTTATGGATTATATTGTTGTTGTTTTTTTAGATTGATATGCATTTGTTATATTGTTGTTGATGTTCTGACATGTTATCTTGCTTATTATAATGATGTATTAATCTGCTTATTGTAAATCGCTTTGGATTAAAAGCGTCTGCTAAATGCCTAAAATGTAAACTGTAAACTGTATGTACGGGTAGACACGAGGGAGGGAGAAAGAGAGAGCGAGAGAGAGGCAACCGCCTCTGTCAAGAGCAAGAGTCAAAGAAACTGGACATACAAAAGATAGTGTCATAGTGGATGATTTAGCAGAGAGCAAGGCTGGTGGAGTCCTCTTCAAACAGTGGTGAGTAGGCCTATAAGCAATATGATATTGCATACTTGTTGTAGGCTACTAGAGCTCATGGGCCGCTGTGCCAGTGTAAGCAGTTCACCAATCTAACTGTTGATATTTTAATACTGTGAGTGTTGCTCATTGGTGCTGCTGTTATGAAGTGGTTTCCAAGTTGTCATGGTCGCTGTCCGCGATGGTGGTGCTGAACTCTTTCAAAATGCTGTGAATTTGTGTGGCAAAAATCTAGTCATTGCTTGTAAACACTGCAGTTGCGTGCATGTTTGTTGTAAGGCGACTCAATAGAAGGTAAATGTAGTTACTTTCATTTATTACCCCATTTAGGCATAAGTCTGATTTTAAAAAAAGTCTTAAAAAACTATGGCCGATTTGAAAATGACCCCTAAAACGTAAGGTTTTTCTGGAAAACATATTACTCAGCCTCTGTAGCAGCTAGAAACAAAATTCAAAAAATATGATAGCTTACACTTTTGGCTTTCATAGACAACATTCAGAAAACTTAAAATATTATTCAAACCTAATTTTGGTTGGAGGGACTGATCATTGTGGCTTGACTACCGGCCCGGGTTTTGAGTTGTTCCGCTACTGGTCCTGTTTGAACTTCCAGACATTAAAGAGTTAACATGATGAGTTGTGCACAAACAATGTGTTTCTCACACATTAAAACCACATCATCTTTGCACAATGCAACTCCTACGTACCCACAATGCAACACCTACATAGAACAGGAAGCCGATTGGTAGCAGACTAGCAGTCAACTTAACCTTAACCCTATCCCACAATGCAACACTGCGTAGACGGCGGTCAACTTACTGGCAGTAAGAGCTGCTTCTCAGAAACAGATGAACGTCTGCGGTCAACGGAGGGGGGAGGGGGGGGGAGGGGGCGACGACGACGACAACATGTTTACTCTAACTGACAAACTTAGAAAAAACACTGTTCCAACCACGAGGGCCTGAGGGGTCGTTGCACCTTCACACGGATTTTATATATAATATACTGTATATTAAGGCTGTCAATCAATTGAAATATTTAATCAGATTAATCGCATCGTTGTCCATAGTTAATCGCGATTAATTGCAAATTACTCACTAATTTTTTATCTCTTCTAAATCTACCTTAAACAGATATTAATACTCATGGGAGTAGACAAATACTTGCTTTATGCAAATGCAGCATGTTTATTATTATTGGAATAATGACAAATACTGTCCAGAATCTTCAAGTAGGCCTAACAAACATATAACAACTTATATCTGATCTATTAGGGCAGATTAATAGTGAAAGGACCAACTCTGCCAATAGATTTAGGTGGATGCCTGAAGAAGGTCTATGACCAAAAGCTTGCACTTTATTTAACTGAAAATAAAGAACTTCATTTTGCACAGTTGAGTGTGCGGAGGCTCCCTTTAATCTTTCATTAGGACAGATTTTATAATAAATAAACTTTTATACTTAACATTTAATCACTCAAACCCCAGCATCCCTATTCTGGGGGGACATTCACCAAAAGTAGCTGATCTACAAACTCACTACAAGATGCATTGTGAGCTTGTAGATCGGCTATTTTTGGTGAAGAGAGTTGGTGCATGGACAAATAACCCAAGTACAGTGCAACTCAGGTGTGTTTTACAAAGCAAGCATAGAGGCATTAGAGGGTCTGAAGTGGTTTAACTGAACTAATATTGATAAATTCGAAATAATATCAAAGTATTCTGAGGCACCCTGCACTGGTGTTACTGTTATGAGAAACCCAGCTGTTATGTTATGATGTAGAGACACTGTGATGGCTCGTTGGAG
Organism: Nannobrachium achirus; assembly: GCF_963921795.1. Classification (NCBI taxonomy): domain Eukaryota; kingdom Metazoa; phylum Chordata; class Actinopteri; order Myctophiformes; family Myctophidae; genus Nannobrachium; species Nannobrachium achirus. The sequence goes on from NC_137812.1 coordinate 9,628,389, forward strand.
GAGATGTGTGGCACAAGTTCCCTGGACGCTGTAAACTATTAATTTTGTGAATGTCTGTCCGTCTGACCGTCTGTCTTCCATGATGACATCACTGATACTAAACAGTGTCTCCGCCATGGTAACAGCCGCATGCTGAAACAATGCCCAAATTTGGAGATGATGTCCGCTGTCTGTCATCACTGATAATAAACAGTGTCGCCTCGGGCACCTGCTGGCCTACTGGTCCAGGCGCATACCACTTAGGCATTGCCACATAGGCATGAATGCCTGGCAGCGGTTCGATTCCCGATCCGGACGACCTTTGCCGCGTGTCGCTCCCCCCCATTTCCTGTCAGTCTACTGTCCTATCAATAAAGGCATAAAAGCCCAAAAACAAATCTTAATTTTTTTTTTTTTTTTTAAACGTGTCGCCTCCAAGGCTGTCTGTCTGCATGCTGACGGCATTCTCTGACGTCTTAGAGGGGCAACATGTTTACTTATACAAACTTCGAAAAAACACTGTGTTTAAACCACACGCCACAGGGCCTGAGGGGGAGTCGCACCCTTTTTATATATAATATATTTTTTGGCTGTCAATCGATTGAAATATTTAATCAGATTAATCGCATGGTTGTCCATAGTTAATCGCGATTAATTGCAAATTAATCACAATTTTTTTTATCTGTTCTAAATCTACCTTACAGATATTAATTTTCATATCAACATGGGAGTAAACAAATACTTGCAGCATGTTTGTTATTATTGATGCAGATGTAGGCCAGATGTAGGCCACGCTTCAGAGCCGGACAAACTCAGATGTCCAGGAGCGCCGATCAATAATAGGCAATTAAAGCAGCCTGTTTCTACAACCGCAACGCGAGGCGGATCATTTCCAGTTACCGTTGTCATCTGCCGTAGCCGTCCAAAGCTTAAATTGCCAAATATATAATGTCTTGTATGAACTTCCAGAGCTCTTGTTTTTTACTCTTATCTATCTTTTCCTACTTCTCTGTAACTTTGTAAATAACTGTATACTGCTGTGCTACAACGGGATAACTGATTTTCCCCCTTGGGATAATAAAGGTATCTATCTATCTATCTATCTATCTATCTATCTATCTATCTATCTATCCATCTACATGGTGAGTTGTGTAGAAACAGGGTTTTTTCACACCTTAAAACCACATCATCTTTGCACAATGCAACTCCTACGTACCTAGACTACCGACAATGCAACACCTGCGTAGAGAGCAGTCACCTTACTGGCAGTCAGAGCTTGTTGTCATGAAAAGGATGAATATCTGTGGTCAACATTAGTTTCAGTTCTTAGAACAATGGGTGGGGGGTATGTCCTGGGTGGGGGTGTTTGTGGTGGGGCCTAACAATGCCAGTTAAGGACAAGATGTTTACTCTAACACACACACACACGCACGCACGCACGCACGCACGCACGCACGCACGCACACACACACACAGCAGATGTTATGAACAGGGAGCATGTTAACTTTCTCTATTCAGACTCTCTGCTCTATCCCTGCACCCACTGTGGTGATGCCTATAATTGTGTTTATTCTAGAGGTTTGGGCCCTCACACAGTTGACTATGTGACCAAAAGGCCTCGTTTCCCTAACATGAAACGGCACAATGCATTACAACCGTTCATTCATCTTTCGGCTTCACTCGTCGTAGCGTAGAATAAAGCCTTTCCACCTGTTTCTGCCAGAATTTACTTGTAGAATTATTTGTGGGCCACATCCGGTTAACAGCAGACATACAAGCTCACGTCGCGTCCGAAGCTGTGAGCTTGTAGATCACACTCGGCTGCGGCGCCGGAAATATACTGCCGATATACTATTATTTGTGAAATACATAGTTAGATAATGTATTTGTTTTTATGCTGCTGTTGTATAAGTCAAACGTTCCGTGTAGGCTGCTGTAATAGCAGCTGAAGTTTTTCTTTTGGAACAGAACTAAGTTTTGTCGCAGCGTGTTACCGGCCGGACGTCTTCTATAGACGCACACAACAACACGGCAGTGAGGGCGGAGGTGCTGTTTACTGTAGATCGTGATTTCAAGGCTATAAACATGGCAAATACGTTTTTAGGGGGATGTAGATGACACAAGAATTATGAAAATATGAACGCGACTCGGGCCATAAGTAGAGGGCGTTACCGTGATTGATGGCAAAGACTTATGTAAAAAAATAGCTAACTGTTAGCCTACTTTGGAGGCACGTGAGCAGTGCTAGCCAATTGACGACGCCTCCTAACTAACAAACAAAGACCATCTAGCCGTGTGGACGTGGAATGGGTGTGGAATTAGGCCTGTTGTATAATAGGATAGTTGTGTACATTGTGTACCGGTATATAATGTGTATATAGATACAGTAACTGACCTGCGGGTGTCTTCACCATGGAGTAGATGGCTTGATCTGCAGGAGGCTGATCTGAAATAAACATAAACATAGTGTTACTACACTGACCTCCATATATGGGCATAAAGGACAAGGACAGAATTAGTTGGTTAGTGTGACTGTAGGTCGCATTTGGTATGAAAACCTGCAGATCATGTCCGTCTGTTACGCCTCATGTCACACCTCATGATAACCAGTGTGGTTTTCATTCTAAATGTGACGTACAGTCAGAATAATGTCTCTGCTTCACAGTCACAGTAATAACTAGAACTGCATGTGCGCCAACTTGCAACTTGTGCACAAGTAGGCCATGTATGGCGTACTTGTGCGCCATAAGAGCCCGCCATGAGGTGCGCTCACCACTGGCATCACCAGGAATGCTGGTCCCTCATTGGCTGTTAATGATGACGTTGCCAGAAATGCTGGTCCCTGTTTGGGCTACGGGCTTAAACAAAGAAGGACACTGACAACATACATACATACATACATACATACATACATACATACATACATAGGTACGTACGTACATACATACATACATACATACATACAGACACGCACGCACGCATGCACGCACGCAAAAATGTGGCCAAAAATGTGTTTTAAAAATTGGCCTGAAGGTGGCGCAATATGGGACAGATCCAAGTCGATGAAATGAGTGTAGACATACTGTGTACCGATTTGCGTGATTTTAGGGCAAAAATTGTAGGAGCAGTGTCCAAAAATTTGTTTTGCAAGAATCGGCCTCAAGGTGGCGCTAGAAGAGGGCCATGTGAGAAATGAGGGGTGGGGTTCGCCGTTGCCTTGGCGGACGAATAGGTACCGGCCCCGGCTCTCCCAGACGCTCCTAGCCTGAGTTACGGCATTTTATGTGAGCTGCAGTGGAGGGGGTCCTCCACTGGGGGCGTCACCACTTTTGCATCCGTTCTGGAGTACCAGGAGTGGGTGGTCCCCGGGAATTCCCTGTGAGCAGCCCCGTTGGGGTGGTCATTTGGTCATTTTTGCACAGTTGGTTATTTTTTACACCTGGGGGTCCCCCAGGGACCTGGGGGTCCCTGGAGCTCCGGGGGTCCTTGGAGGTTGTAGTTTGGCAGGTAAGGAGTGTGTGTGCAAAATTTGGCATGGATGGGGGCAACGGTTGTGGAGATATGAGCAGGGCAAAAGTGTGACGTGTGACGTGTGGCGGACGGACGGACGGACGGACGGACGGACGGACGGACGGACGGACGGACGGACAGCCGGTGGAGGTTTTGGTAGTAAATGCGACCTACGGTCGCAATAAACATACATACATACATACATACATACATACATACATACACACACACACACACACATACATACATACATACATACATACATACGCAGCCGAACGCAGTACTTGTGCGCTCTGCTGGTGCAAGTAATAATAATAATGATAATAATAATACCTCTCTTCTTCTTGTGTTTCTCAGGCTGCTTCACAGTCACAGTAGAATAGGTCACATCTCCACACTGACTGGGACCTGGCTCTGTTACACAACACATGTTTATCACTGATTAATGATAAAACTGTTTTATTATCAACTTCCAGAGGTCTGGTGCATAAGATGTTGCAGTGCTTGTTGTGATAAAAGAAGGCTAGAGAATGGAATACAACCACCCTAAGGACTACAAACCATTGAACAGCATCCAGACCTACTGCACATACAGTAGAAACAGAGCTGCTCGGTAATAAGTCAGATTCTTTTCTGGTGGGGGTTGGCCTCCGCCAGGGCTGCGCCTTGTCACCTATCCTGTTTGTGATATTCATGGACAGGATCTCAAGGCGAAGTGGTGGTGGTGGAGAAGGTATGAGCCTCGGTGAGCTAAGGGTTGCTTCACTGCTTTTTGCGGATGACGTGGTCCTGATGGCACCATCAGTCCGAGACTTGCAGCTCTCAGTTCGCAGCCGAGTGTACAGTGGCCAGAATGAGGATCAGCATCTCTAATTCTGAGGCCATGGTTCTCAGCAGGAAACTGATGGATTGTGCATTCCAAGTAGGGAATGAGGCTTTACTCCAGGTGAAGGAGTTTAAGTATCTCGGGGTCTTGTTCACGAATGAGAGAAAGGGGAAGACGGAGAAGGAGATCAGCTGGAGAATCGGAGCAGCAGGAGCGGTTTTGCAGTCGCTAAATCGCACTGTTGTGACGAAAAAAGAGTTGAGCCGGAAGGCAAAGCTCTCTGTCTACCGAGCAATCTTCCTTCCTACTCTCACCTATGGTCATGGTACACGTCCCCCACCAATGCTGCAGTAGGATGAGCACCCTTGAAGTGATGCCAAGAGATAAGGTTGTTTTCTCTCTTTATATTTGTAACCAGTAAGACTCCCTAATCAGGAGATAAGCGACCGTCATGTCGCATACACAAATTTTAGAAGGCAATGGTAGCCAATCAGGAGGGAATATGGGAAATGGGACAGACTCTAGACATACTGTGTACCGCTTTGTGTGATTTTAGAGCAAAATCAGTAGGAGCAGTGTCCAGAAATGTGTTTTGCAAGGGATCAGCCTCATGGTGGTGCAAGAAGAGGGCCATGTGAGAAAGAGGTTGTAGTTTGGCAGCCAAGGAGTGTGTGTGCAAAGTTTGGCATGGATAGGGGCAGAAAAACATTAAAAACTATATAATGCAATTGTTTTTACTAATATCGTGAGTAATATCGATATCGAGGTATTCAACAACGTTATTGAATATCAAAGGTTTTCCTAATATCGGCCAGCCTTAGTAACAAGTGAGTGTTTTCACAAACTGCTTCACTAAAACACATCAGGCTCTGAGTAGCCTGGCGGCGTGCCACGGGTTCGAGTCCCGACGATCTTTGCTGCATGTCTCTCCTCTCCCCATCTCTCTCTCCCTGTTTCCTGTCCATCTCTAGTGTATGCTATCCAGGGGTGAGATGCCATGGGCTCAGTTGGGCTCGGCGAGCCCAGACTTCTCAAGCTGCATGCACGCACGCCCACATGCATGCACACACACACTTGTGCACGCACGTCGTCAAGTTGTGTGACGTCGCGGTCAGCACGAACACTTCAGTCCCCTACCTGGCTCGCTGCTTTGCATAACAATACTAGGTAGGCAGTTCTCACCTACATCCTCATTTACACTTGTACACGGCCAGCAGCACGTTCGCCTTGCATTCTTTGAAGACATTTAGCTCCTTTCGGAACCTGTCCCTCCGCTATGCAGCTCCGAGATAAGCTTCCCCACTTTTGTGATCCACAAGACCACGACCGCGCGGCAGGCATGTGTGCACACATGCGCGTGCACGTGACGTGCACGTGACGTCATGAATTTAGAGGGGCACCACTTCTAAAATCCATATCACACCACTGATGCACTGATGACTGAGTCAATTAGCCGATTTAGTGCCATTCCCGAGAATACTCGTGAAAAGTACTCGAGTACCCAGAGTGCCGATCCCGAGTATACTCGCGAAAAGTAATATATTACTGTAACGGCGGTTATCCTACCGGGTACAATGGCGGAAGGTTCCGAGCCGATCTCCGTCGCTGATTTCTCATCATCACGGATCCACAAGCACAAAATAGTAATCCCATAACATTGAGGCAGACGGGGAATCTGTGACTGTCAAATCCATCTTTATGCTGATGACACAATCCTTTACTGTACCGCTGACTCCGCCACACTATGCTGATGACACAATCCTTTACTGTACCGCTGACTCCGCCACACTGGCCATAGAGAAACTCCAACGATCCTTTAACACGATTCAACATCGTGACTATCGTGACTACTAATTGAAGCCGAGGCCGAATTGGGCCGAATCGCATGGATGAGCCCTGACAGCACATGGTTGGTGCTACAGACTCCAAATTTCGCACGCAGATAGCTCAGACCTTTGCCTACGTTCTTAGCTAGGCCTCGACCCGACCCGATATGTGGTTTTCCGGAACCAACGCTAAAGGTTCGGAATCTCCATATGCGGAGTCCTGACTACTAATTGAAGCCAATGGACGCCGAATCCGGATGGCCCGAATCGCATGGATGAGCCCTGACAGCACATGGTTGGTGCTACAGACTCCAAATTTCGCACACAGACAGCTCAGACCTTTGCCAACGTTCTTAGCTAGGCCTCGACCCGACCCGATACACAGTTTTTCGGATCCGGCACGAAAGATTTGGAATCTCCGTATGCGGAGATGACTGACATCGGGCTGTTCCGGAGCAAGCGCTGACTCATTGTGACATCACTTCATAAAAGGCTCTGACATCACATACGCAAGATGAGTCAACTAAAAACCTCTCTGAGTGTGGCATAAACTAAAGTCTTTCTTCCTCTCACTTCGAGGTAAGCAAAGTTCAGGGTGCTCTTCAGAGCGGTTGGGTTCAGGGGAATTAGCGGGCTGTGCCTTTAAGAGAACCAGGTGAATAATGTGGATAAGCCCAGGCAGTTCCCTCTCACGCTAAACTTAAATAATAAAGTGGAATAAGGAGCCCAGGGGCTAGGGAACTCCGGGGCGCTCTGTAAGTAAAGTAAGGGGTGAGTTACGAAGGCTCTCACTTGCTCTCACGTCATACGGGCAGTTGACAGGTTGCGTATGGTTACGTATTGAATGTTGAAACCCATATATGGAGACACCCAACACATCTCATTAAGTCTTCGGAATCTCCTTATGCGGAGCTGATTGTTGACATCAGGCTGTTCCGGAGGAAATCGGCGCAAGCGCTGACTCATTGTGACATCACTTCATAAAAGGCTCTGACATCCCGTACACCACATGAGTCAATGGGCATAAATGGACACAGGCAAACAGATGGTCAAAACGGGTCCTATGACAACAGGTATAATGGGGTTTGCATTAAAGGGGGAACCGGCACTGTCTGCAACACGGAGGCACAGACAGATACAGAGATCTCCATAATGGGCATAAAGGGACACAGACAAACAGATACAGAGATCTCCATATGGGCATACAATGGATGCAGACAGACAGATTCAGATATTTCCATATATGAGTAAATGGACACAGGCAAACAGATGGTCAAAACGGGTCCTACAGAGATCTCCATATATGGGCATAAAATGGATGTAGACAGACAGATATCTCCATATATGGGCATAAATGGACACACGCAAACAGATGGTCAAAATGGATCCTATGACAACAGGTATAATGGGGTTTGCATTAAAGGGCGGGGCATTCATTCCCTATTTACATTGTTCCCGAGTTGGCCAGGGCGCCGACTAGACACTCGGCCACCCATCTCCATATATGGGCATAAAATGGACGTGGACAGACAGATATCTCCATATGGGCATAAATGGACACACGCTAACAGATGATCAAAACAGATCCTATGACAACAGGTATAATGGGGTTTGCATTAAAGGGCGGGGCATTCATTCCCTATTTACACTAGACGCTCGGCCGCCCATCTCCATATATGGGCATAAAATGGACGTAGACAAACAGATATCTCCATATATGGGCATAAATGGACACACGCAAACAGATTGTCAAAACAGATCCTATGACAACAGGTATAATGGGGTTTGCATTAAAGGGCGGGGCATTCATTCCCTATTTACATTGTTCCCGAGTTGGCCAGGGCGCCGACTAGACGCTCGGCCGCCCGAAGGGTGGCCGAGCTTCTAGTTCCTTTAATAGCCTTAAATTAACACTTAATGACAAGAAAACTAAACTCATGATCTTCTCAAACGCCCCAAACATAGACCTCTCCAACCTCCGTATCACCACCACCAATGGTTCAAGTATAGAAAAGGTTTCGGAATACAAGTACCTTGGCATATGGCTAGACGACAAACTCAATTTTAAATAACATATAGATAATCTTGTTTTAAAGATCGGCTGCCTCTATAGAAATAAAACTAGTTTCCCCATGTTTTGCAGAAAGAGGATCATCGAAGCTACATTGTTATCCGTGTTGGATTATGGTGACATAATATATCGTCATGCAGGTGCCTCCATACTCAAGCCTCTGGACTCAATTTACCATTCAGCTTTGAGGTTTATTACTGGTGCAAATTTCAACACTCATCATTGCGACCTGTATGGTATGGTGGGCTGGGGTTCTTTGTCGGAGAGGCGCAATTATCATTGGCATCTCATCATTTATAAAGGCCTGGTTGGAAAACTGCCACCATACATCTCTTCCATGCTATGTGAGAAACCTAGTTACATTCAAACTCGCTCCAGCGATTGGCTGGTCCTTAAGGTCCCCTTTGCTAATTCGGAACTGGGAAAGACTGCCTTTAGCGTTAGTGCACCTGATTCTTGGAATCTCTTGCAACAAGATTTTAAGATGAGTACCCTAGCATCTGTTGGTCATTTCAGGAGTTTACTTAAAGGGGTGGTGACATCCAAAAATAAATTTTGAGTTTTTTATGCTTTTTCTAATGTTTCCTGGCCTCAATTACACCAAAAAAACACCAACTTTTAACTTGCAGTCGTTCCCCTGTTATCTGTGGTTTTTTGACGATTTCTGCATAATGAGGCTCTGATGCTCTGATCATTGGCTCTCGGACAATGTCGTCACAAGCAGTTAGTGCACCCCCCCCCCCCCCCTCCTCCTCCTCCTGGGCTCTACTCTCTCCCTGTCTGTATTTCTCCACAGCCCAAGTTTTGAGGAAGTAATCTCTACATTATATTGTCCTTTAATTGTAAATATGGGCATATAAAATACATGTGTCCATTCAAATATCTTATTTACATCAATATCCTTCATATCAAGTAGTCAGTTTATGCTTTTGTGAAATAGTGAAAATCGCTATGTATCGCTATGTATTTTCCGCCCTGGCTGGGTCCGTGGACAGCGCCTCCCTCCTCATTACCGAGGCCGAGGACAGCGCTCTGCTCCCGGGGCAGCAGAGCTCCGTGGAGAGCCTACTATAACTCCACGCTGCCCTGTCCTCCCCCCCACACACGGGTCACGGGCACGTCGGCGAGCAGACAGTAAAACGCTATGATAACACAAGCAATAGGTGGTTCTCTAAACGGAGGCATTTAGCCAAAATATGTTACTATAATAACTACAGAAGGACCGTGAAGTTTGTTCTGCAGCGCGGAGCGGAGGCTGAGCTATTGAAACGTTACCGCGGACGGTCTAAATTCAACTCCGCGGGGGTACAGATGTAACCACAGAGATCCGGTAACCTCAGTCCCGGGGTAAGAAAAAACACTCGCGACTCTCGATGCTGTTTGTGTGTGCCTCGTCAGGGCTCAGCTCAGCCTCTGTGTGTCAGTGTGTGTGTGTGTGTGTGTGTGTGTCACAGTGTGTCTTGTACCAAAGCAAAGCAGCGAAACACATGCATCGCGTCTGCGAGCATGCATCTCTCGGTCATTGTTTTTGAGCCGGGGCGGACCTCTGTGTGTGTGTGTGTGTGTGTGTGTGTGTGTGTGTGTGTGTGTGTGTGTGTGTGTGTGTGTGTGTGTGTGTGTGTGTGTGTGAGCGTGCGTGTGCGTGGCCAGTGGCCACTTTGGGTACCATAGTTTGAGAACTGCTGGCCTATAAGGGCTGAAGTGAGTGATTTGTATTAATAATCAAAATCCAAATGATTGTAGTGGAGAGATGAAGTGCATTTGCCTCTGAGATGTAGTGGAGTAGAAGTATAAGAATTGAAAATTGGAAATACTCAAGTAAAGTACAAATATTCAAAATTGTACTCAAGTACATGCACTATGCACTAACCATTAATATTTGTTAGAATGAGTGGGAGAGAGAGGCTCCCCTGGTGGTGATTATAGAGTATTTCAGGTGACAGACCGTTTTTCATGACACCTAAACAGAGAGAGAGACCACAGCTCCATGGAGTGGATTTTCAAGTTTAAACATTTCAAAACATGTTTTTAGGACCAGGGCAAAGACTTTTATGATTGGTAAAAACAGAATGTCATTTGACCTTTAATAACCGTGGATTACAAGTATGTAATTGTTTTCACTGATTGTGTAATTGTTTTCACTGATTGTTGTCAACACTGCTTTATTTCTGTATTAATTCTGTTTGTAATTCTCGGCATCATTGTAAATGAGGATCTCCCTCAATTGATCTTTTCGAGAAATTAAATAAAGGTTGAATGAATGAATGAATGAATTTCATCTTTAACCCTCGCGGTCCCCCAGGGCGAGCTCCGCGAAGGAGGGCCCTGTCGCAGTCGGGGCAGCGCAGGACGGAGCAGGACCGGCACAGGCCGACGGCGCAGGCGACGCAGCGCGAGGTGGTCTTCCTGTCGGCGCCGGGCGGACAGGCCCCGCACCTGGTCCTGCCCCGCGGGCCGGGGGGGCGCGCGGCCGAGGCGGAGGGCCCCCCGTGGAGCGCGGCCCGCGCCCTGGCCTCCCCCTTGGCCTGCCTCACCATGAAGGCGGCCGCCGGGGCCCTGGGCAGCCGGGCCCTGCGGCACAGCAGCGGGGCCACCATGTCGCGGCCGACGCGCTCGAGGAAGAGCCTGCGCGAGTCGCGTCTGCCGGAGGCCCAGCCGGGGCGCAGCTCCCTCCACAGCACCAGGGCGTTGTAGGCGGACACGTCCAGCACGTTGTGGAAGACGACGACGGGCCAGCGCCGCGTGGCCCTCCTGCAGCTGTAGGCGGCCACCAGCTTGTCCAGGTTGTCGACGCCGCCCTTGCAGCGGTTGTAGGCGAGCACGACCAGCGGCTTGCGCCGACGGCTTCCCTCGTCGACGTCGGGGGGCACGTGCGCGGTGCTGAGCACGAGCACACTCTTGTCCTTCTTGGCGGCGTAGCAGACCAGGGTGGCGTCGCGGGTGAAGGCGAAGGCCGAGGCGAAGGGCTCCAGGCCGCCCTTGGTGGGGGGCCTTCCCCTGCCGCGGCGGGCGGCGGGGGGCTCCTCTCCCCCGCGGCGGCGGGCGGCGGCGGCGGCGACGAAGGAGCGCCTGAGCCTGAGCTCCAGGGCCGAGGCGGGCAGCTCGGGCCTGTTCTTGCGCACGGTGCCCACCAGCCTCAGGTCCCGCTCGCGCAGCAGCCGCAGGGCCAGGGGGAGGGAGGTGAAGAAGTTGTCGCAGGTCACCGTGCGGCCCCGCAGGCCCTCCGTCAGCTCCGTCACCACGCGCTCGCCCAGGGTGCGCCCGGCGGGCCCGACGACGGGACGGACGAGGTCCTCCCCGCTCTTGCCCGTGTACAGCTGCATGGCGCACGCGTAGCTGGACCTGGCGTCGCAGGCGACCCACGTCTTCAGGCCGTACCGGGCGGGTTTGCTGGGCATGTACTGCCTGAAGGAGCAGCCGCCTGCGTAGGGGAGAGGAGAGGGAGAGGAGAGGGAGAGGGAGAGGGAGAGGGAGAGGGAGAGGGAGAGGAGATCAGAGGAGAGGAGAGGAGAGGAGAGGGGATCAGAGCGGTGAGGAGAGGGGATCGGAGCGGAGCGGAGGCTAGAGCGGAGCGGAGACAGGGCAGAGGAGAGGACAAGCGCAGAGTAGCGAACGACAGAACGGAAGATCGGAGCGGAGCGGAGACGGGGCAGAGGAGAGGAGAGGACGAGCGTAGAGTAGCGAACGACGGAACGGAAGATCGGAGCGTAGCGGAGCGGAGCGGAGACAGGGCAGAGAAGAAGAAGAGGACGAGAGCGGAGCAGAGGAGAACAAAACAGAGGATCGGAGCGGAGCGGAGGACGAGAGGAGAGGAGAGGACAGGCCGGCGGCGGCGGCGGCGGCGGCGGCGGCGCGTACCTCTGAAGGGCACCAGCTGCTCGTCCACCGTCACGTCGGGCCCCGGGTCGTACAGCAGAGGCAGCCGGGCGGTCCACGCGTCCCACAGCTCCCTCACGGCCGCCAGCTTGTCTCCCCCGGCGGCCTCGGCCCTCGCCTTCCTGGTGGCCCTGTCGTCGAAGCGCAGCGCCGCCGACAGGCGGAAGAACCTCTTCAGGGGCATGGCGGCCCTGAACACGTGCCTGCCGCAGTCGCGGTCCCACAGGCTGCGGCAGGCCTCCCCTCTGGACCTGTACACCCCCGAGAGCAGCAGGAGGCCCACGTAGCCCAGGAGCTCCGTCTCGTCGGCGTCCCTCCAGCCGGAGCCGGAGCCGGAGCCGTCGTCCTCGTCCTCGCCTTCGCTCTCTTCTTCTCCTCCTTCTTCTCCTTCTTCTTCTTCTTCTTCTTCTTCTTCTTCTTCTTCTTCTTCTTCTTCTTCTTCTTCCTCTCCCTCGTCTTCTCCTCCCTCGTCCTCTTCTCCTTCGCCCTCGTCGTCCTCTTCGTCCCCGTCCTCCCTTTCCTCTTCGCCCTCGGCCCCTTCCCCGTCGTCCTCCTCTTCCTCCCCTTCCTCCTCTTCCTCCTCTGCCTCCCCGCCGCCGGCCGCCCCTCGCGCCCTGAGGCGGCCCTCCCTGTTGGTGTGGGCCAGCACCGACGACAGGATGGCGGGCGTGAGGAACGCTCGCACGGCGGACGTGGGGTCCGTGGCCAGCCGCCGGGCCAGGGCCGTGGGTCCCCGCGGCCCCGACGGCCGGCTCCTGCCCGGCGGCAGCCTCGTCCGCGGGTCCAGGGACCACCTCGTCGTGCCGTCCCTCGACGGCAGGACCGTCTCGTCCTCCTCTCCCTCCTCCTCCTCCTCCTCTTCTTCCTCCTCGGCCTCCTCTTCCGCCTCCCGCGGACGTGCTCGGCCCCGCTGCGGAGCTCCCCCGCGCCTGGGCCTCTCCTCGGAGGCGCGCCGGGACCCGGGTCTTTTCGACCCCCCCGGGGGACCGCGAGGGTTAACCGGAGAATCGGAAGGGGGGATCTGGCGGCCTCTGCTGGAGGACGACATAACGGGTGTCTCAAAAGGAAAAAGAGAACCCGCGCGACACCCACGCTGGTTTCGGAGCCCCTGCCCTCAGGGGGGACCCTGCCCTAGTTTCTTACAAGCTTGGAAGGGTTGCTAGACGGACCGGGACCGGATTGTGATATTACCCGAAGCCTTGCTTCTGTTGACATTACCCGAAGCCTTGCTCCTGTCGGCTCGGCGGAGGTGAGGGAGGCGAAGGGGGGAAGAAGATAGCCGAGACGAAACGTTTAGCGTTTCAGTGCACAATACGCCTCTTGACTCGCTCGCTGTCGATCGCTAGCTTTACGCCGCACCAAGACAACAGAGCTTCGATGTTCACGTACTGTCTGCAGTTTATCTTCACCAACGCGGTATTCTCGAACGCAGTGCCCTCGGGTCCCCACAGTGTGCCGTACGTGCCAGCTTTTGTCACGAGCCTGACCGAGGAGTGTAGTTCTATTTCTGTCTGGGCGAAAAACCTCCCTTCTACACATATGCTGTCATAATGATCCATGAGCGACGATGGTGTCTTTTTCTTTTAGTAGACGATCGGTTTGCAGCCCGCAAACGTGCACTTACTCTGCCGTACTAGCGCACACGCGCGCACACCCACTCTCGAGACAACCCCTCGGATTCACAGTCAACGGGTTAATTAATATTCACTCGACCGCGACAGGGTCTACTTCCATTCGACCTGGGTTCTTGCGGATAGCTACGTCAGGCGCCTCAGCGAGCCTGCGTTTATGTACGACGCTCCAGAGAAGAGCCCGTGACCGTCTAAGCCTAGAAGTCTTCGCCGTTGTGACGTTACAATCACAAGAATCGACACACGTACACCGTAACATGTTTGCATGAATGTTTATTTGTTACATTAGACAGTACAATTACACAGCACAATATTCAAGGACAAAAGAAAAACAGATAGAAAGAGGAAACCAAAGAAGCACATCCGCTGGCAGGCACCGTTTATCCGTCACGGTAGCCTAAGCGTTCTCCGTCGAGCTTACTATCGACCCCGCCGGCGTTTGTTCTTCTGCGAGACGAGACTGTTCTCCCTCCTCGGTCTTCACGCGGAGCCCCTTTTCGTCAGCGCCCGGTTGCTTCAGGGCTATTTGTTCTTCTGCGAGACGAGACTGTTCTCCCTCCTCGGTCTTCACGCGGAGCCCCTTTTCGTCAGCGCCCGGTTGCTCCGGGGCTGTCACGCAAACAGACGCCCCTTGCCCTCCGTTCACCGGCTCCGGGCCGGGCAGCTCGCTGGGGTTGAGAGACCACAGGTCGAACACGTATTTCATCGCTTCGAAGGAACTCTTGCACTTTTCCGCCGTCCAATCGCTCGCCACGGTCTTTTTGGGCACTCCGCTGAAATAGGCCAGGTCTAACCCCAGCTTGAGGTACTCCTGCTGACACGCTCCGTCTTTTGCGATCACTTCCCATAGGCGGCCACACCACCTGGAAAACGTATCCGTGTGCGCGACCGCTGCCCTCAACAGCTTCTTGACCCCAAAGCCTTTGGGTAACAGGTTATAGTCCGTGCCGCACAGAGCCATGAAGCTCAGCAGGCGCCGTCTCAGAGCGGGGTCCAGCCTGACGTCCTCTTTAATCCTCAGGTAGAAATAAGACCCTGCTCTCTGCAGGCTAAGGTATCTGCCGTGAGTACCTCTGGGCAACTGGCCCTGCCTGTACATCACGCACATCCTCTCGACCAGATGGTAATTGCCGCCGACGGCAAGGGGAGGTAGTCCTCCCTGTCGCTCGTCCTCCTCCGCTCGCTCATCCTCCCGGTCGCAGCTCTTCTTGCGCTTAACGGCCGCTCGTTGGAGCGACTTTCTCAGCACGTCCCTCGCCTTTTCCAAGGACATGCACGTCCTCCTCTCGGCGGAATCGACGCCGTCGGCGAACAGACCGTCCAGCAAGGCCACGTACAGAGAGCCTCGGATCCCGGCCGTGTGGAGTTTCTGTAAGAAACAAGCGAACTTATCTCCCGCGCACTCCTGCAGCAGCCTGTCGTGGTTCTTTCGCGTCCGTGGATGGAGACAACGAACCTGCTCGGCGGTCACGTCGCACATGACCGCGAAGGCCTCTTCGTCGTCACCGTCGACCCACGGGGGGCTCTCGCGCTTAGCTCGCTGTACCTTGACGAGCGACTCGCCCGCCAGCACGTCCCAGAATATGGCCGTGTGCATCGGCTTGTCCGCCGTGTAGCTGTAATTGTTCATCCTGATCACGACGCCCGGCCTCAGGGACGCCGCGCTGACGGCTATCACGTCGGAGTCTCCCGTGCAGATCATCACGGAGGCCCCGTTCAGGGCGTTGGCCAGCTCCACCATAGAAGTGTCGGCCTCCACCGTCTGACACGAGGCGCAGGCCTTCAGCAGAATTTCGGTAGACTCAGCCGTCGCCGATAAGCTCACCACGTACCCTCCCGGACCCACGGAGGTCCTGGACTCGGGCACTCGTTCCAGCAAAGAAACTTTGCTGGGCGTCGAGCCGGGATGGTCTCTTTGCTGCTTGAGACCGGCCTGGCTGGAGTTGACGAACAAGTAAAAGCGGTCTTCGTGCCCTGCTACTTTGAATTCTTTGAACATCAGATTCTCTATCTTTCTAAGGTTGGTTTTGTAAAACTTCACATGAGGAGGGAGGACCTGCTTGTTTCGCCTTTCTCTGACAACAGGTTTTGGTGCGCAACAGCCGTCCTTCACCAGGACCACACGCTTGGCGTGAGAGATTTCATTGATATACAGGCCAGCCAGCCTACTCGCCATGCGTCTGAGCGAAAAGTCCTCGTTGTCTGGTGCATAGTCATTTTCTCTGATTTTGTAGATCATCATGAGATGATCCACTAAGACCCAATCGTGCTGCTCGCGTTCTTCGACTATAACATCGAACGGTGCCAACTGTGGGTTGGCTAGCATCATGTGAATCGCTTTGCGTTGCAAGCCCATTTCTGTGCGATACCACGGCTTTTTTTTGTTTTTCTTTTACAACTGGTTTCAAGGTTTTGATGGTAGGTGCAGTCGAACTTACTTTTATAGCCCAAAACAGAAGGGGTTGGAGTTTATCATTCTAAGGAAAGAAAATGTAACTCTTGGTGGTTGAAAACAAAGGGGGGAAAAAAAAACAAAAAAAAACAAGAGCTGTAGACTAGAGTCTTTTTTTTCTTGCCTCTTCCCGCTTAGCCTCGAGGAGTTTCTTTCTGCGAATTTCACGCTTTGTCTCGTTGAATTTCAGATTTCTGTAACATAAATCTTTTTTATCCACAGGCTCTCGACGCCGCACCGCTAACCGTCTCCTGCTTCGGCACGTGTTACGGGACACCGTAGTCTCGATTCGCATGTTAGAACAGAAGGGGGTCAAGCAGTCTCTCACAAGCGGACACAGGCACATCAACCAAGGAAAATAGGTTTTCATGCTTCTCGAAATAGTGGGTCTAAAACAGCTTTTGATTTCTACATGGTTAGTGCCAGGTCTCACGACCACAAGGTAAGCCGTGGTATGATAAACCATGCTCGGATACGTGAGCGAAAACATCATCCACGTCAGCCACAACTGCGCGTTGTACCTCCACAGCGCTCTCCGGTCTATTACGTCGCTGTTGCGTGTCTTCAGCTCAAGCAGAACAAATTTCCTGGTCACGGGGTCGTACGCGACCATATCCACCTCGGTGTAAAACCCCCAGTTGGCTCTGATTTTTCGGCAACCCCGCTTGCACCTGTTGTGATAAGTGTGAGGCTTGCAGCTGCTCTGATCCGGCCTGGGTAAGTTCGCCACTTTGACCCCCGCGCACACGCGTTGAAGCCCCAGAGCTTCCAACTGAGCCAAGACGAGCCGGGTCACAGGCCCTAGCTCACAGATCTCGACCGTAGAATTGTTGAACGCGAGTTTGCATTGGAAGTCCACCACGATTCCTATCGTTACAGACAGATGCAAACTCTCCCACAGTCTCCTGCACGTCTCTGCTCCGAACCCGGGGCTCATGATCGTACGAGCCATTGCTTTGTGGAACCTTACGGCGTCGTGATTGGGGACGTTCAAGGTTGTGAGATACGGAACCAACCATTCCAGCTTCACTCTCTCGACGCCACCTTTCCGGTGAATGTCAGCGATGATCCTACGGAACAGGTCCATGGTGATCATATTTGTAGAGTTCTTTTTGTCTTTCGTGTAACCGCAGAATTTACTAAGTGTCTTGGTTATGCCTTGCATTTTGTACCAGTCGCTGTCGTGGTCCACTTTAGCCCACTGGACATTGCATTCAGCCTTAAAGTGAATCACTGGAGTGTTTAGCTTCATTGTATTAAATGTCGGCTTGAAAGTTTTTTTTTGTACCCAACAAATCGCTCGAGACACGTACGCAACATGAATAGGAAAAAAGTGAATCACTGGAGTGTTTAGCTTCGTTGTATTAAATGTCGGCTTGAAAGTTTTTTTTTTTTTTTGTACCCAACAAATCGCTCGAGACACGTACGCAACATGAATAGGAAAAAAGTAACCGACACATTGAGCTCCGCAACTAGGGGCGTAAGCTCGAAACTCAGCTCCAGCTTTCTTTTCAGTACAGCTCGTTTCAGAGGAAAGCTGGGGAGTGCCATTGCTGTGATCACTTCCCTCATCGTAGGCTTTCTCACTCTGCCTAGTAACATCCTGTATTTCATCGATAGTAGCCACAGCACCAGGCTCAAGATCGAACCCGAGATCCCCGCCACCGTTACACCTGGCTCTTCTGATTCTAAGCAGCTGGGTGTCAACGTGACCTACATTCATTCAGGTATTGCTCTGATCGTGCTGGGTTGCCTGGCAATGGTGGTGAGTGTCGTGCTCAGTTATTTTGCCGCGAAAAGCAAACTGAAGCTAGACGACGCAAACATCACCCATTACAGCGACAAAAGCACCCGGACAGTCGTGGTGTGCCTAGTCATGATGAACGTGGAACTGTTCATGGCTGTGATAGCAGGATGCATGGAGCTACTTTACAGGCCTCTGATTCATAATGTCCAGAGGCTGCATAACGTGGAGTGCACCATTGCTGTGTTCAACATCATCATCTACCTCATGTACGTCGTGTCCATGATCCTAACCTCCACTGTGCTCAGAGGCCAGGAAACGGTTTCCAGTGATCCGTCTGAGTATTCATACACCCGAGACCATCGTGACATGTCTGGATCAGGTGCGTGTCGAGATTACATGACGGACAGAACCTGTGGGCCCTACAGCTCTCAGTCTGGCCACATGGTGTACACTCAGGGCTACATGAGCTAAACCGTAGACACCCACAGCCATCCATTGTGGGTTCTTTTGAAGGATTTTTTTTATCCTTCATCACTTGGTGTAACACGCCAAGTTTTTTTTTTTTACACAATACACTGTATGGCAAGTTTTGAGAATTATGTGAAAAGTGCTTTAGTGTGATAGGCTACATCTTATTACTAAAGATCCTCCTTTGAAAGGATGTGAATCACATCACCCTTTCTGCAAGTTCCATCAAGATAATGATGAGAATGTCATTCGCAACTAGATGTGAAGAACTTGCCGCTGAAGAAGTTCAACTCCCCGTGTGCCCACGGATAGACGTGTGCGCGCAAACATTGGTAAACGTACCAACGCTCTGCACTACGACAGCTCCCGTCAACGTTTCCAGTCCAACGGGAGTATGCAAGACAGTCTACGTAAACTCACCGTTTTACGTGTCAACCATCAAGAAGACTAGTGCTACAGTTCATGGACCGTGGTGTGATACAGAATGCTGTTCGCAAGACAATACATCAGTCACAGATTGTAACTGTGACGATGAACGGTTGGATCCGACTGACTGCCATTCATCTGAAGACAGTTCATGTTCATACTGTAGCGAATGTGAAGCCTATGGCATTTAGACGTACGGAGTTATGAAAGTGCTGCATGTGTAGTAATTGCGTGTAATAAAAACCACAGAAAATTACAAAGATTGTGTTTTATTTGTCTCAACAAGTGAATTTTACATTCTGATCTTTTGTGTGAATTTCCTGTCTAGCATGGCATAACAGAAGAAAAGCAGATAGCACATCATCCTTAGTATATTCACCTTGGACAGACTTTTTACCGCCTGTGCTCACAATACTCCCATTGCTCGATTCTGTCATAGTCACTTCGGCCATCTCGTCTCTCAGTTTACTGAGTGCCTCTTTCCCACGCTGTAAATTATTTCCGTCCAGCAGCTTATCGTCCGTTAATATCAGCACATTAACAGGCATTAAATTTGCTAGCACATCTGTAGCTAAATTCACTCCTCTCTTTGACCGTCTATACATAGCTACGTCTAAGACGGAGCCCATCCTGTTACTGGAACTCGCACCCTTTGCTGTGCCTATAGTCGTTTCTAATAGTCGACTCCGCCTCTCTGCCTGCTCACGTACGGCCTTGGATAAGGACATTACCGACTCACTATAAGCCAAGGTGTTCTGCGCTATCGCAGCAACTGTACTCACTACCATTTCAACTTTAGACTTCGCCGTGACACATTTACCGAGCATGTATTTGCTATTTGAAGCAGACCACCTGTGATAGAATAAAACGAAAGACCCCGAGTGGCTCAGTGACTGTTCTATAAGAGTTTTCACATCACCGAGAGAATTCACATACGTGTTCTGTTCGAATACAATCACAACAGGTACAGATTTCCAGTTGACTCTGGGTAGCAGAAGCTTGAGCAGTCTGATGTGACAGCAGAGCAAAGCGGCATACGCTTGAGTGACGTGATCCAGGTCTTGAATGGGCATCTCTTCCAACCCTGTGACCTGAAAGAGAACCACAGAGAGAAGAGTATGAGCAACAGGTTATGTGAACCGTGCAGAGTGGCAAGACTTGATGTAAAAAAATTACTGGAAATGCCATGGGAAAGACTGATTGATCAGTATGAGTTTATGATCGTCTTTGCTACATTTCGTCGAAGTATCATCTTTTACGCCAATATGGACACGGGACAGCTCAGAAACATGTACGCTCAAATCATATCGTTCTGTCCCGCAACTGTGACGATCGTCAACACTCTCATCGCCCGGTACACTTCAGACGAGGCATGCCCTGATGACGCCTCTCATCTCACGGTACCATGCGAACTGTCAAAAAATGTAGCTAAGGCAATCGGCAACTGCGTCCCAGAATGTTTGGTGTACAGATGTATATCTGAGCGCCGCTGGAGCAGTTATGAAAATATGATACTGGCAACCTTTGCGTCGATGGCTACAATCCGAAGCGGACCTCTGAAATACATAGCGGCTATCAGAGCGAGCACAGCGTTTGTGACTTCTTTACATGTGATCGTGGCTTTAGCTGTCACCGGTTGGATGAAACACCTGGCAGGATCTCAATGTTTCTGCAATACATGGAAACACGCAGTGCAACTCGTATCGTGTGCTGTGACAGACACAGAGACAGGACTTGCGTTGCAAAGTGAAGAGCGTATAAGCTCGTACATCTGCACACTGCTTGATCTACCGCTCAAAGAGCCTGCGAAATATGATAACTCAGTTGTAGACTACCATTTGCTGTTCAAAGAACTGCTGGTAACCGATGAGAATGATAAATGAAGTTTTTTTAAAAAAAAGAAAAAGAATACTTACCACCAACTTTCCACATGCCAGTTCCACTGCGCAACACAATCCCGCACCTGACTTCGAACCTCCTCCGAATGTTGGATCCATGCATACGAATGCCCGTACAATTGTTGCTTTAGCGAGAGTCTCCGTGTCTACACAATTGTTGGAAAGGAACCTGTTCATGACCGCTGGTTCGAATGGAGTCGTGACATCTGTTTTCACATCATTTGAAGCTGTGCTGGTACTTCCTGTGACTTCGCTTTCAAAGCCTTTGGGTGTGATAGCATTCATGAGTTCTTTCAAGTGATTATCCACAGATATATGCTGCGGGCAATATACACCCAAACAAAAACAAGTGAGACCTGTATCTCTTTCATGGTATCTACACTTGAAGCTTTGGGATACGACATGATAAGCCGGTTCCCCGTCGTCCTTTGTTATGTCTGCAACTTTGTTGAGCCAAGGCGTGTTCCCGACGTGACTAGTGATGTGCACTTGTTTTCGTCCCTTGAAAGCAATATTCGGAAGCACGGCCAAGAGAACTTTTGAGCTGACGAACCCCACTTCATCTACAAGGATCAGGTCTGCACTTTGTCCTCTGCTGGCCTGGAAGAAAGGAAAAAAAAAAGAAACACATTTAGACGTTTTTTTTTCTTTTTCAAATAAAAGATGACTGAAAGAAAAACTCAGACAAAGACAAAAACAGACGAGGACAAGACAGAACAGAGACAAGGGACAATACAATAGACAAGACTTGGACAATGGACAACGCGAGATTGTCGAAAGAACCAGCCATTCCGGTCGGTTTGTTAATAGAAGATCCTCAGTGGTTGAGTTACTGCGTGGATGACCAATGTTCATTCCAGAAACAAGGTTCACAGTGCTATACGTGTGTTCGGCACGACAGCAAGCATACATGCAATGGAATAACATGCAAGATAGTGGTGGAAATGAGCAATAACAAAAAACTCAATCTGGACTCTTCAGAGTGCCCTATCGCCAAACTGTCTGCGTTTCGCCGGGTAGATGTAGAGTTTAGAGATCATTTTTACAACCCCGGCAAGCAAGGCTGTGAAAGCGGATACGGGAGTGTCGGCTGTGACTTCGGTGGACAAAGAGGCATTCCGAAGCGAACAAGTAATTACACTTTGTTAAAAAGCTGCATTCCGGCGCTGATTGCGCTGTATTCGACAATCTTCAGCAAAGGTTTCCTCAAAGACTACATTTCTGTTCATAATCAACGAACGCTCCACAACCCCAGCTCATGTATCCTGAACACAAAGTCGTGGACAAGGCTGATCTTGAGTTTGGCGACCGAGTTTGATGGACAAACTGTGAATCTACCATGCGAGGCCTCTCTGTGTGAAGTTGTAAAGGAAGCTGTGTACAAGACCGTAATGGCTGTGATCACGCTGTTTGATCAACGTAACAAGGACATCAAAAAGTTCATAAACAAGCTCATGTGCAAACACACAGAGACAAAACGGAGGGAATTTTACGCCATGATTGTGATGTTAGCATTGTGTTTTTTCCCGTACTTAAACGTCAACACTCAAACTCTTCTCCCGTGTAATGACAATAAAACGCTGGTGCGGATGTGCTTTGATAAAAAACTATCCAAACACAACCAATGGTCCAAACTTTCAATTATGATCCACTTGCACGTGAAAAATAAAAAGTTTACCGATACACTCAGCAAGCCAGTCTACGATCGAGTACCTGCAATCGTTCGTGCGACAGTTGAAAAATACATGTCGGAGGCAAGCTACCACGAAAACTGTGAAAATTCTGTCCTTGGCACGTCTACCGCAACAGACAGTCGGACACAACAGCCCAAAGTTCAACGTGACTCGTCGAATGCTCGAAATAGAGAGCTAAGAAAGAGGAAGGAACTCTCTGAATGTGCTTTCACAGAATATCACGAAGCGCGGTTCGGGGGAAAAAGAGTCAGAAAATAACAAATTGAGCCTTGTTGAACGGGCCGTAGTGGCTGTGCGACTATGTTTTTTTTTTTTTTTTTTTTTTTTTTCCGTTTGTCTATCACCAAGACTGATTACAGTCATTTCCCGTAGAATGTCTGAAAATCAAAGTACTATATAAGAGACAAGTGAGGATTTTTTGCTTGTTCGGATAACAGCTTTATTTTCCTGAACTGCGCAACGTACTCACGGCAACTATGTATCGAATGTCACGAAAAGAACGATCGACAAGATCCGAATTACAGAAAAAGAAGTGGTTCGCCTCTATCAAAAACCATGGGCGCTACACCACTCTACCCGTGGCCCACCTTCGTGAGCACATGAGGGGGATGGATCCTGGTCGGTTTATGCTTACAGTACAAAATGACCAAGTGTCTCTGGTCGTGAAGAGCTGGACGGGAAATGTGGTGTATCATGTCACACATGATGATCTGTACAGCTGTTACATTACACGCCTGGTGTCTGGTAAAGAAATGCATTTCACAGAGTTGGAGGGCCTGCTCGACACTTGTGCGAGAGAAGG
This sequence comes from Nannobrachium achirus, assembly GCF_963921795.1. NCBI lineage: Eukaryota > Metazoa > Chordata > Actinopteri > Myctophiformes > Myctophidae > Nannobrachium > Nannobrachium achirus. The sequence continues at coordinate 9,651,595 of NC_137812.1, forward strand.
GAAAACCTTTCGGAGAAACTTCGTATCTGAAAGAAAGGCCTACGACGAGGAGGCTGAGAATGACTATGAAGAGGTAAAGGTGAACAATGATGATGATGATGATGATGATGATGATGATGATGATGATGATGAAGATGATGATGATGATGATGATGATGATGATGATGGCACATGGCATGTTGGTGAAGACGGTGAAAAGTACAAGCACACCAACCCTTGTTGTTCCAACAACCCGACCCAAAAGGAGGACCAGGGCCTCAGTCATGCTGCTGACAATCGAGAGTATGAAAACATCAGAAGGGCAGTGCAAAGGAACAGGTTCAAAGGCTGTCGCCTGAAACATACCAATGACGCTCAGTCTGGCCAACGTGCAGAAGGTAACCCCGGACCTGGAATGACTACCAGAGTACGACGACACAATGAGTTCGCCAGCCAAGGTGCTGAAGGTAGACCCAAGCCCGGACTGCCTTCCTCTGGGGTGCCCAGATACGATGAGGCTCCCGAACCCCCGTACCGTCACCTGATCCAGTCATGGAACAAGATGGACCTCAAAGAGTCTCCTGTGAGCAGGCAGACAACCCCTTGCCTGGAGAAACAGGACGAAGCTGCCGGTAGTGATTACGCTGCACTCTCGCAGTGGTCCTCCGGTCGGCCTAAACCAGTGCTCACAAAGACAGACTCTGTGTATGGGTTTACGAAACCTATTGGAAAATAAATTTTCAGCAGGCTTCGAAAACGTCGTATAGTGTCAGTTTTCCCTGACAACTAAAAAGTATTTGATTATATTTTGAATCGGTAAGGCTTAAAGTCTTGCTAACTATATTACATGATAACAAATCCGAAAAAAAAACGGACAACAGAAAAAGATTCATCCCGTCTGTACACAACACCTCTCGCTGTGTGCATCAGAGATCCTACCGTAAGGAAGCTTACAAATGCATGGTTGTGCATGTTACCCGAACGTTTGGACATTTCATTGGCCTCATTCCTTAAGCTCTCAAGCAGAGAAACTCTGTTCGGAAAGCGAAGATCATTCAGTGGACAAAGAGCATCTCCATTCGGAATGGGAGAATCACTGAAATGCCACATATCCAGTGGACGAGCAGGATATTCATTTGGGATCCTTCAGCCACCAAGAGACGCAATGCTACAGTTGATTTCATGCCAGACAGCCTATGGCTCCTGGATTCTGAGCTCAACCCTGGAAGATGTCCTGGGGAAGAGCAAGGATCTCGTGGAAGGGTCGATGCCTGCAGAGGTAAACCAGGAGATGTGGACCACCGTTTTGGCTGTGATCTGGCTGCATGGTTCCAAGATGGTAACCCGGGATGAGTGGCATCTTGTGGCTACGAAGGCAGTATCCTGGCTCCGTGCTCAACACGTCCCAGATCTGACGGAGTGCATTGACGCTGGAAACAACCTATTGGGCTTCAGGGTGCGTAAAGCTGCCCTGGGGCTTTGATAACACAAAGGGATACATCCTGCCTCACACCATCTTGCCTAGGAGCTGTTAAGTAAGAAAGAGGAGCATATGGATTTTGGGACTGTAGAGAGAGATAGCATTGGCGTTGTATCATTCTCATGTTATCTTGTATCATTCTCATGTTATCTTGTATCATTCTCATGTGTGTTTCTGCTAGGCTTATCGTGATTGTATATGTCTTTTATTGTATTCTTTTGACTGGCAAAGACATTCGGTACTCAACTCATACACTGGCCAAGGGGTGGACTTGGGCTATAGTTTCAGTGGACGAGGCGTACGAGGTAGTGTAACTTGGATGAGGGAAAGGGACTGTGTAATTTTGAACAGACATGGTAGAGAGGGTACTGTAACATATTTTTTTTCCCCTCTCAGATAGACTGTATTGGCAAACAAAAGTGCAAGAGTTTTTTTTTACTAAAACCTTGAGTTTTTTGTTACGTAAAGAAAAACTCTCTGATTTTTTTTCTAAGAAAAAAAACTCTGTTTTTTTAAGGAAAAAAACTGATTTTTTTTCTAAGAAAAAACCCTCCGATTTTTTTCTAAGAAAAAACCCTCCGATTTTTTTTCTAAGAAAAAAACCCCCGATTTTTTTAAGAAAAAAACTCTGATTTTTTTCTAAGAAAAAACTCTGTTTTTTTTCTAAGAAAAAACTCTGTTTTTTTTAAAGAAAAAAAACCTTTCATCATCACCTTGGTGTCAACTGCTGCGGTGGGAGCTCGAGAAGGATCCCGTAGCAAGCAAAACAGAGACTAAATTCATGGAACCCATTTCAAATTGAACAGACAACCCTTGTAACCTATCTTCATCATATTGGACTATATGAGTTTGAGAACCACCCATACTATTTTCTTTACATGTGATCATCATGATACTCAATTATTGTGCTCAAATAAAAACTCTCTGAATAAGATTTTATTCTTGTATGTGTTTATTATACTTTGTACGGGTTACACCACAGAATACATAACAAGCAACATGTACATAATAAAGACAAGGTATACTATGAATGAAAAGCGCAATAGACTACAAAGAACCTCTGCGTTTTACCAGAGTTTTAGTGATAAACACCTCAGTGTACAAGTTAATCTTACACAACACACGTTAACAGCAACACTTCAGTATGTACTTGACTCTGTCCAAAGGCGGATCTAGTTGGGTGCAAACAACACACGTATCCACTTCATCCTTTAGACCCTTTAGTCCTTCTTCTGTAATCGGTATGCCTGCTTTTTGTAGGATCCGTATGAGGCGAGACTCCACGACGGACAGGCTATCTCGATCTTGACATGGGGCATACTTGCGTAGGCTCAGGACACAGGCCGTTATGATGATCTCCCAAATGCAGCGGCCTGTTGGTCTGTAAAAGTGTCCACTGAAAATCGAGGTTGCTTTTTCTATCAATACGCCGGCACTGGTTGTGTCCCACAGTGTCTCGGTGCAGATAGAGTACTCGAGCAAGAGGTAATTGCAAAGCGCCGATATTGTCTTGTCTATTGCATAAGGGAAAATCTTACCATTTGTTTGTTCGACTATGACCTTTTCACAAGCCAACATTGATTCCTCATTGCAATCGCGATGCCTGGTTTTCAGCTTTGAGCGGTGAGCAGGCAGCCAATACGAGTTTGAGTCGAAGTCAAATTGCACATGATAGTGTGTGTCGGTGATGTGCATTGTGAGTGCAAGGTGCAAGCATGCCGCTCTGATATCTTTGATGTGTTGCAAAGTTTCCTCAAGACCACAGAATTTCAGCCGCTGGACCATAAACCTGTCCATCAGATCAAGAGCACATGTGACAACAAGAGGTCGGATTTCGCTCGGCAGCTTATTTGCCACGGTGCACATCCAAGCTGCACTGGTACATCTGTAGTCCAGATACGTCTCTGTGTACAGTTGATCGAGAAGAAAGTTAATGCAATCTCGACGCATCACCGTCAAATGCAACTGGACTGTTTGCTCAAGTTCAATCAGAGTCATCACACGTTTCCCAAAATCGAGATTAGGGAACGTCATGTGCCATTCGATGTCACCATGTAAACTCTTATGTGAGGTTTTCCGAGCAGTCTTGCGTTTAGTGGAACTCATTTTGCCGGGTTGTTGACTTGAAAAGTATGCTGTGTGCGGCAGAGAAATCAGTACGACGCGAAACCAGGTTTATTGCTCACAAGAACAGCTGAATTGTAGACCTTCAACGCTGCAGCTTCTTTGGCCGCTGCTTTGGTCAAGCCTTTCTCTCTGAAAGTTATGGTGACGTTGCCAGCTTTGTTAACTGGCATAGGGATAGATACGCGACAAGTTGCTGTAAACGTACGGCCCCTTTCAAGGATTCCGTAGTCCAGTGTCCACTTTCTCTCCTGACACAATTCTTGAAGCGCTGACACAGGCTGTTTATCCGGTGGACAAAGGCGAGACCGCTCCTCGTCACGAGCTGAAGAATACTCAAAAAGTTCTTGCGCTGAAAAAAGCCGCTCGTACGGCGGCTGGGCAAATGCCTGCTCGTCCAGTTGTCTCGTGTGTTCGAAGGAACTTTCTGGTTCCTGCTGCTCCTGTAAGGCAGAAGAGTCTGAATGTTCTGGTCCCAGAGCGTGTTCAGGAGTTTGACTTTCCTCGGTTAACAACCAGAGTACTTTCGCAGCCGCGTTGTCGCGAGCCACTTTTTTCAATCCATTTTGGCCTTGCGATTGTGCCACAGTAGAGTTCTTCCGGTCTTTCACTATGACATGAGCTATGTGAGTGGGACAATGGTCCGGGCCGTCTTTACTGTAGGTATAGACTATAGTTGCCCGAGCCTTATCCGCATACTCTTTAAGTCTTTGAGCCGCAGGTGTACCATTCGCAACGAAATCCATCAGTCCGAGAATGGTTTTGCACACACTACATACACCGCTTTTGGAGAAACTCCTGTCGATGATCTCCTTTTGACGTAACAACCTCTGCCCTGTAAGTGTCTGAACATAAGCCTTTTATATTAGTAGTCAGCACACGCAAAAGTCTGTCTAAATTACTCATACGTATAAAACAATCCACCCGAATCGCTCAGCTGTGTCTGACAGTCAGTCCAAGTTGCTTGCTGTATTTACAGGTCCGTCCGAATCCCTTCATCGTGTCTAAGAACTCCTTCCACATTACTCCACTGTGTCTAAGAGGTCCGTCGGAATCCGTCTAAAAAGTCTGTTCAAACGAAGCTACCCTGCGAGGTCATCTGCTTGGGACTCTAGGTGTAGTCCGAACGTCGTACACAGCGTCGATTGTGAACTCTTACGCTTCTGAGTGGCTGGAACTACCGTTGGACAGCACAACAGATTGCAGGCCTCGTCTCTACGGCTACGACAACTGTTCTGAGTTGCCATCTATGAAACACCCGCTGACTGAGCAATATGTTATGCCTTTGTGATGTTCCCTTGAGATCCCGCAAATAGGGCAACAGATCCCTGATTATCGTTTACCGCTGGGGTTTACTATGTGGAAATAATTAGTTGTAGTTTTATGAAATGATATTCTGTATCAAAATCCAATAGATTCTATCTACTGCTGTCTGTCTGTTTGTCTGTCTTGTTGGCGAATCAAAACAGAATCTGTACTCATTTACGCAAATAAAAATCAAGTTGCACATTGACTCTTCTGCGGTGACTGTTTTTTCTTTTATTAAGATTCAAGTCCAAGGTTTATTTCCTTCAACATGAGTCAAGACACTGTTTTGGCCGTATGGGACGTGACAAATGCACACTTTGAAAACCTATTGAAATCAGCTGGAAAACAAGATGCGAAAGACAGAGCAGAGGAAACCGTAGCAACCCAAATCAAACAAACCACAGACCTCGTGGAGATGTGCAAACTCAAACTGACAGACGTAAGTTCGTATCTGACTGAATTGTACGAAGAGGAGTCACACTCCCCTCAAACACAACAAGGAGATGCGGTCTCACCGATAGCGGGCTCGTGGAGTTTTCTTTACACAACAGATTCAAAGCTGTTTGGATTTATGAAAATGATGCAAGAGACTGTGAGAGTAGGGAGCAGAGATGGGATGTCGGTCATGCATGCTGAATTTACTTTACCTAGAGAGCTCCTGAAAGAAATTGAGACTGTGCACTCTGCAGGATCAAGATCATCACGTAGCTATGTCAGCTGTCACTTGTGTCAACTTAACGTTCACACAGATGAGTACTGGAAGCATGCTTTGATGGAGATTATAGAAAAAGGAAACACTGTACCAGCCTGGCAACCTTTAGAAGGTCACGCTCGGTGGACTGTAGTCGAAAACTCCGGCTGGAGTGATCCTATTTACAGATTTGTACCTCTAGAAAATGTTAACTTAGTGGAAAATGAACTTAATCGCCTGAACGTAGCTCGCTTTTTCTCGGAAACTCATTTTACACAAGCATTAGACGATACACTTCGTTTTCTCACAGTGAACTTAGAAAGAGAGTAAGAGAAACCTCGAAGATGCTGTCCTTCGCAAGTTTCTCTCCGGCGCATGGTCGGTTAAGCTCACAAGAAGGAGGTTCGGTCGTTTCTCGTAATGAGAAACCTTCAAAAGACGTGTCGGACACAGTGGTCTGTTTCGATCACTTGATGGGAATAAAATGCACTAATTCAAGATACACATTTGTTCAGTACACCCCGACCATGTGTCATAAAACTCAATCGGGGATCAAACGGGATGCTGTGGATCAAGTCAACGGTTTCCTTCGAGGTTTGAGGCAACACGATGTTCCACTTCAAATGGCTCTTTTCTCTACAATCTCGCCTTCGATCACGAAGGTGTTAAGGATCAAGATATTCCTGAGCGAACTGCAAGAGCTCAGTTTGGAGCCTTTGTGGAATCTTCAAGGTCATGCTAAATTGGACAGCCAGCAACAATGGGTGCTTGTGTTTATAAGAGATCAGGCGATCAACTGCTGTGTGTTCAATAAAAACTACGAATTGGAAGTCGATTTCAGTGGTTCTAAAAACCAAGCTCTTCTGGACCTGGCCATGACAGCTCTGTGTCCAGCAGACAAACATGACACACTCCCGGATGAACGTACAGTGATGGCCAAAAGGTACACATCGACCTCTGGCTCCATCGAAGAGAATCACCGCGATATTGATGTCGTCGATCACACCGGTGAAATCGACAAGCGTTCATATCGCAGAGAGCCTGTTCTGGTAAAGGCGACCAGGTCTTCCATGGCTTTGAGGTTAAGAAAAAGAAAGCCTGAACCTATCAGAGAAGAGGTCTCTGTCAAAAAGCGTAAGGAACCTTCTGTGCAGGAATCGGAAACAACACATAGACACAGGAGACAACATATGTTACGACCAAAAACCTTTATTACAAAGGGACGTTACATTCGCCAAGAGACTGCGCAGTACAACAATCGCATGCATGGCTCAAAGAAAAACACTCTGTTGGTCCGCAATTCAACTTTTTCCGACGATGACAGGGAGAAAGCCTCCACTGTGAAATGTTCTCCGTCTTCTGCTGTAGAAGACAATCCTGGTGCGCCACCGAAAATACTGCAGCAAGAGGAAACGGACCCAAAAGCTCCGAGTTGTGACATGATACAAGTTCTGCCTCAGTCGGCTAACGAATCCGTTCTTCCTGACGATCCGGTTCACAGCATTGGAATTCTTGATCAAAATGCAGCAGCCAAACGTCTCGAAGTAGACCCCTCAAGTGCCCCCAAAGGCCAATCGAAAAGAAACTGTCGCATCATGTAAAGCGTGTTTCCTTCAAAAAAAAAGCGACAGACTTTGTTTACTGTAACACCCCCCCCATTATGTCTATTGTACTTGACCGCTTTCAGTGCCCTGCCTTGCTTCGGATCTTACGGTGTGTTGAGCAGCATCTAAAACCGTGTAAGCTTTCACGTCCGAAGGTCTCAACCCGAGTTTATTGGCCAATAGCAGACCGTAAGCACTCGGATGGAGAGAGTCTTTTGTGAGCATGATATCATTCACCGCGAGCGAAGAATCAGGTTTTCTCCCGGACAAGCTGTCAGCGAACGTGACACCAGATGTGTTGAGCAGGTTGACCATACTGCAATGAAACACATGTACAGGCGATCCGGACTCCAGTTCCCTCACAGTATCTCTGTTGTTGTACTGTATTGTGTTGTGACGCCTGTTGAATTGACTGAACCCCGAAAGGACGCTTCTCCAGAAGTTGGTCCACAAACTTAGAGTCTCCTCCAGCTGCGCCACACTCACAGTGGATTGATAATTACACACCAGTTTGACACCAGACCCGAGATCTTTCACGGGGTCACGAGGACAATCCGACGGCTGCGACTCTTGAAGCTTTATCCTTGAGACGTGATTGGCGATGTCGGTGGCCATACGAAGCAACCGTTGATTGCTGCACGTTTCCGCCAAAGCTTCAATTGCAGCTTCGGGTTTTGTCATGACCGATGACATAAATTGTTTCACGACCAAAAGTTCTTTACCCTCTTTGAGAAGAGCAGTCATCATATTACTCAAGCTGTGGAAAACACTTGCAGACTTATGATCCGAAAAGCTCGACCCTGCTCCTGGCCTGAGAAAGTTTTCAGGGATGTCAGCGTTTAGACCGAACATACCGGGTTGCACTTCTGATGTCAGTGCTCTGGACAAACTGTCTACCAAGGGCGCGTTGAAAGAGTTGCTCAACGGTGCACCGTCAAACGGGCGAGGATCTTTGCGAGAGCCGGCCATTGCATCTGCTAGGTGGACCAGGGAAGAATTCTCAGCAGAGCTGGTGTATATCTGCCGCGTAGCGGCCTCCGTGAGGCCGTGCATGATCTTATGAAAGAGTTTGGCCCAACAACTCACCGTAGGCTGTACACGTTTTGCTATAGAAGACAAGCCTGGGCAGCAGCTTTCCCAAGCGTACACTTGCCTGTACAGTACACCGTCCACCGCCGCCGTGATCATATCCGTTTGTGTGTCGTAGAAAGCCAAAAAGGTGGCTGCGTTGCAATCGGGTATGACAGGACATCGGCCGTGTTCGAAGGTTTTCATCACACCCCACAGAGCCACCGTCGCCATTTTCAATTCAGTCTCTTTGACCGGATTTTGTCTTATTGCGGGATCGCTGGCTATCCAGTCTCCTATTATTTTACACACAACAGAAGTGTGTACGGGAGACACGGACTTAGCCATGAGCATCTGAAGGGTATCCGTGAGCTTGTCCAAAGGAACGTCTAACATAGCTGGAATCGCCTTGTCGTGAACGTCCTGTTCTTGCACGGCCTCCTCTGCAGCCGAAGTTCGGCTCAAACCGTGCGAGACCGTTCTGAGCGTCACACGCTGCTGCCTTTTCCGACCTTGGCAATAGCTGTGAGAGTGAGCCGTCGTCTCGTCTCGTCTAAATCGTTTACCGCCGGCTGACCGATGGTGATTCCCATCGGAGCTTTCAGCTACCATACGATTCACGGCGGCTTTGCCTGAAAGGCCTAAGGTCGCAACTCTGACTTTCCTCCAAGGTATGAACATGCAAGGGACAAATCCGGCCAAAACGGCCCAACGGATCATGTTTCTCATAGTGTTCTTTACGTGTTCGCAAACATGATTTGCTGCGTAATAGTTGACCAGATACCGCACCAGACAAGCCGCGCTCTCACTGTTGCTCCCCAGTACATTATATAAAAGCAATTCCACTGACAAAGCTGGGCTGAATGTATTCACCACCTCTTCGATAGCGATAGCGAGTTGAGGATCCTCGTTCACGTACATCCATTCGGACACATTGTTGTGCAACGGTACAAGGCCGTACCGTTCGCAGGTGCCATAAAAATGCCCCGAACTGTCTTCGCTCAAAAACCTGTACACTAAGTTAGGATCCCCTCTCTCCCGGAGAGCTACGTCTGCTAACTCGCGTTCTGCGACGCGAGGGTTTATTCCAAGGGGGTTCATTGTTCCCGAGATGGATCGTCGACTAACTTAAATGTTTGTACGTATTTACACATTTATCCTCAGGACTTTGTTTGCGCGCTCCGGGTAACTTTGTGTGTGTTGGTTAAGTAAGATGTTTTGGGCTCTCTTTAAGGCTTTCTGTTGTCTATGCAACAACAGAAGCCTCCTGCGAAACAATCGATCCTATGACGCCGACGAAGAATACTTTGATGGCGAGGAAGACGAAGAAGACCTTTTATGCGATCAGAGGTCTCTTTCGGAGGCCAGCAGCCGTAAACTAAAAGCTGTGCATGCTGCAATAAACTCTATACACGCTGACCGGCTGTTAGATCGGCACCCGGGAGATTCAAGCTTACTAATGTATCACGACAAGTGTTCACAACAGTTGCAAACTGCAATGACCAGGTTGCACACGCCTGAGAGAAAATCTGAGAGTCGTGGGTCGAAACTCTACACAGTTGTCTGATCCCCGACTGAAGGATCGAGCACGACTAAAATAAAATAAAAATACAAAAAAAAAGAAAAATACAAAAAAAACATGAATGTTGCTACGGTTGACGGGGTAGCTTGCACCCTAAAAACTTTAGATACCGTTAGATCTCTACAAGATGCCCCGGGGTTTCTCACCGATCCAAATACGGAGTTCACACGATTTCTCGCGGATGCCATCACAGGACCTTCCGCTGGAAACACTTCGATAATGGCCCGAACTGTACTCTCGGTGTCGCAGGCTCACATGGGAGTGGCTCTCTTTAGACAGCAGAAAGACACGAGCCGTATGCTGGCTGCGTTCGTGTACAAGATGTGTGTGCCTGACAGCGTCGTGCCTAAAGGCTCTCGTATTCGTAAAACGTACAAAATTACGGATCAACGGGAAGCGCAGATAGGCAGCTATGACACTATCACCAATGGGGTTCAGACCAAGGAATTCAGCCAAGTGTTCCGGCACAGACAGAAAGTCGTGACTGTACAATTTGGCGGTTTGTTGAGCGTCACAGCTCCAGCGGAGGCTGAGGAACTCATTGCTAGAGAGTTGGGTTTGGTGAGCACAACTTGGGAAATAACAAAGACCAGGGAAGTTCTAAGGTATTGCGCGGCACAACCGTCTCTGACAGACAGGGTCATACTTTCGACCAGATGTCATGACAGAGCAGATAGACTGGATGCAATTTTGACCATGGCCGATCTGATGTGCGGCATGGTGAACGTTCAGCCTCAGTCGTGTCTATGCGCACTGGAAAACGCCAGACGTGTGCTGAAGAGTGACAAGTCAGAAGTGATAGTCATGGGAGACTCTATGTTTAGGGTCATTTCTTCCGGAGAACCCGACAAGCTGAACTACAGCTGTATCACTTCCGTACGCGAAAATGTGTCGTCCACAGTTCAGGTGTACACCATGGCAAACGAGAAAAAGTTGAGCCCACATGAGTACGATTTTACTGTGCAACTCACAAACGGCCCAGCTGATCTTGGAGTGCACCAAAGCGATTCATGTTTCAAAGACACACATGAGATGGATGTGAATTACATTCACCTCGGAGGAGGTTCGAGCGACAAAGTGCCAGTTGTTGTGGTGGACGGAACAATGCTAGAGCACGATTCGCTGGAGGACTCTTCCACCGAACACAAAGCTTTCAGCAACCAAGGATTTAAGTGGGAGTACTTCACGGTCGGGTGCATTTCGTCGGCTGTGACCCAGTTGCAACCCGGGTTTGTGCTCTCGGGCACCAGTCCCGATATCAATTACAAGATTGTGGCAAGCAGGTCTCCCCGTGTCAGCTACATTCACCAATACGACGGGGCGCTTGTGCCTGTGGAGCTGAAAGAACTCCATCCGATTGGAAACTGCAAGGAGTTATTTTCACGCCAGCACAGATTAAAGCTGCAGCACACAGTTGATTCTGTCATCTCCTTGCCCACATCTATCGTCACTGATATGATAAAATTGGCAAAAGACAGAGAATGGTATGACAAAATAAAAAACAAGACATCGGTCTTGGAGTTTGACGCCAGGCACATGCTTGTACCGGATAATGGCGTCTGGACGGTCAGACCCAGGGTCGCCTTGTTCAACTCATCGTCGATGAACAGCATCAAAAACGAAATCGTCCAAATCGGGAGTGAGCTTTTGGCTTACGTGGGGTCATCTCTGCACACCGTCAATCACCTGAAGCTGATACGGCAGGGGCTTCAAAGCTCATACCTGACCGAGAAACTCGTAGAAAATCCAAGTATCGGCGATAACTGCGCCACGGGGAGGCTGTATTGGAGCAGAGTAGCCGATCCGGTGTTGTGTTTGGCTTTGAAAGACAATCTGAAAAACAAAGAGCAGAAAAATGAAAAATTGACACCAGAAGAGGCCACTGTTTTGGTGAAACTGGAAGATGCTGTACACGAAATTGTCTCTAACTTCCGAAAGGTTGTCGGGGGCAGAGAGAACTCCATCATAGCCTACATGCCTCCCCCTTGTACCGATATCAGCTACGATGGGTATGGAACAGAAGAAATAGACTATTGCAATCTAATGTACTGGGTCATCCTCCCAATCATGGGCGCTCGGGTCTACAGCTCCAGCGACGTTAACCTTGTGAGCCGTGAGATTGTCAAGTACGACTACCATAATCAACGTAACCTAGTGGAAGACTTGGATGTTGACGAGCTGACTGTAAACGTGGTAGCTGGTAGATGCTGGTTCAGTCTAAGCCCCCTTAAGAACATGATAGATGTGACAGATATCTTTGAACCCACATCTACAGCTCCAACGTCTGGATTCTCAAAATCTGTGATCACATACATGTGGTCCATAAGATGTCACATGCTCCAAGAGGTCTTTTCGCAGTCCATCGACGCTGCCCTGTTACTCGGCTTCCACTACACCACTCTCATGACTCCCACTGTAATCCAAGAGCATTACGATCGAAATTACTACTCTGGGCTCTCTTACATGTTATTCAGGGGTGTCAGGTTTACAGGTTGCGGTATGGCAGTCATGCCTCAAAAGTCTGCTCTGTTTGTCATGGGCACGCAGATCATGTGCAGACCAACAGACCATAATACCCATCAGAAGTACACAATGAATCAATACAGAGAAGCGTGTGTTATCCCCGAGGGTCTGGATTCCCCTGGCATATACATACCTAACATGTACATGAAAGATGTGCAAGGAGGTTGTGTCAAGTTGAATACCTCCATGCGCGACTCCAGTCCCTACAACATGGTGGTCGCTGACGCCTACAATGGCTTTTGCCCTCAGTCGGATTCTAACACCGGGGTCCGAGGAGGTTACATTTTTACCACCGGCAGATCAGATCGCCTTGCGGGTGATCTGAAGCTGGATAGCCTCATGCAAGCAGAAGGGTACACCTGCATGCCAACTTTGCTGAAACCATTGGGTTCTGTGTTTAGCAAGAAAACTAGGAAACGTGTCCGCGAACAGGAACAGACCAATGAAACGCTGTTTCAAAACACGTCATACGTGGCAGAGTTTTCAAAGTCTGTTTTGGAAAAGGTCGGAGATCCCTTCAAAAACATCGCAGAAAGAGTGAATAACGAAAAAGCGTGTCACGATATCATGCAGGCCAGTCTAGGCGTCGCCTTTTGTGGTACTTATGGTATAGGGTATGGCTCAGCATGTAAACTCACAAAGTACGATTCAAGCAAAAACACTTTTGCAGACAGTTTGTCCCCTAGAATCAGCGGCACGGGACTTTTTGCTTGCAACCCTGTCCGATCCACCTCTAAGCTTATCAATCCCATTTTTAACCGAATTTTTAGGACCAGCAGACGCACGTGGGGATAAGACTTCCAATCGAAGTTCAAGTAAGCTTTATGCTCGTTCAGGCTATCATCAGTTCATCATGCAAGCCAACGGATTTGCAAGCAGTATCGCGTTGTGTGTGTACAACATAGTAGAATTCACGATGTTGTGCGGAGTAAATTTTTTCACTACTTTGTACACGAGTCCTGAGACCGATGAGCAGAACATATTCACGCTGAAAGCACAAGATTCTGAACTGCAGGTGGCTCTGGCTACTATCATGGGTGGCATGAAAAAGTTGGCTGAAAAGATCCAACTTCTTAAACAGACTGCACCGGCTGGAGAGTTGGAATATCCGCTTGTTGTAAAGAACGAGATAGAGTCTGCTCAGAGGGAATATCGAAATCTATCTTATCTACTGGCGCTCTCTAAAGGTTGCGTCGACAGTGTTAGACTCATCAAGGCTGTTAAGAGCGTTGTGGCTCGAGCGGGATTACAGATGACAGCCTCAAACTACGTGAACAAACAAGTGCTTGCTCTGGCTGTGCAAAGAGACTTGGACACTCTTCGTGATCCGGTGGCAAAATCAAGTGTGGAAGACGTATACGAAGCATACAACGACCCTGGGATAAACAGAGTCAATGACATTTCTATCAATGTAGTGTAACAGTTTGGAATTGAATTGTATGTGATGATTGAGTGTATGTCATATGTGCTTATTTTCCCCAAATGCTGTCAATAAAAAACTATATCTGCTAAAACCAATGTCTCGTAATTGAACACACACACGCACACACACGCACACACACACAAACACTGTCAGAGAGTAACACGTATTTTTTATTTCAACCATCGACTGTGTGGTATTTTTACAACATAGTAAAGCATCATTTCTGTGCAACTGTTTGAACAAACTCATGAGCACAGCATTGTTCCTTGCTTATGTCGCACACACTTCACTTTTTTTTTTACATCGAGAACATCACAATTTTGAACTGCTGCTAGGTCCGATGTTAAGTTACACAACAGATTCGTCAAAGAATGATTCTTCTTGACTTGACCCTTACGGTGAGTCTGTTTAGACAGTCCAAATCCGCTACGAGAGACGTAATCTGTCATTTGAGTAGCGTAGTTTGTTTTAGAGTGCATGATATCGGATACGTTTAAAAACTGTGTACGGTCAGAGTGACTTTTTGTGTATTTCCAGATCATAGTCAGCAGTTCCATCCTTGCGTTGAGCTTATTTTCATATTTCAGGTACGATTCGTGTGAACGTATGAGTGTGAGATAGAAGTCCGTTTTGTTGGCCATAAACCAAGGTATCATGTGCACAAACTCCGGGTTCCTCAAGTGGTATCTTGTCAAGACTTTGTCTTGAAAGGAAGAGAGTTCGCTTTTGTAGCACTTGTCAAACACAGTCTTAACGGCACACCTGTAATCTTCCCAGTGCTTCGGGTTGCTTCTGTCCAAGATGTCTACGAAGTAGACTTCGGTGAGATACACCAGGCACAGTTTCTCGAGCGAAGTCAACATGCCTCTGCGTTCCTGGGCAATTTCGCAGCACAGCCTGTTGAGGTGCACGTGAATTTCCAGCAAACTAGCAACGCGACCCAGTGCCTGGGGTAGCTCTTTTGCTGCGTCGCGTACTTTTTGTGAATTTATAGACATAGATGTGAACATTTGATGTCTGCTCACATCGCCCGCAACATTCACTGACGAGAAAAAGAATGGCGTGTGAAAGTGCGTTTTTGTATTTTTCATGTTGACCATGACAGTGAACGGGTTGGCCACTCCGTAGATGTAGCATGTCAGATTTTCATTGTTGATCGTGAAAGCTCCAGCGGCAATGGCACAGGTACCCTGTGAAAGACCAACAGTTTCAAAAACGCTTCGGAAATACGGTTGGAGCAGGTACTTGGCATTAGAGGTGTAGTTAGCGCTGCGACTTGGGTTTGATGAAAACTCTATTCGAGTGTTTTTGTAACCGTGCTGAGAACACAACCTTTTCTTGTCGGATACAAAGCGTAGCCTGCTCAATAGTCTGGTTTTGGTTGTGTTAGACTGCATTTGAGCATATTTGCGCTTTTCTTTTGAAAACACCGTGGCACTAAATTTCTGATTTCCCACAGTGTTCACGTGCAAGACATGTAAGAGTACATTCTGCTGCAGAACCACAACGCAGCTGCCGGTGTCTCTGAGTGCACTATTGGCTTCGTCACGAGACCACTTTTCAAAGTCAAAGTTGCCTAATGGTACCCCCATAGGGCTAGGACCTACAGATTTCTGACTTGTAAAGCCAATGAAGGGTCTCTCTGTTAATTCTGAAATCCAAGACCCACAAGGCTCCAAGCCAGCAGAGTCGTGCCACTTTGGACTCAAACATCCTACTGGCACAAGCCTTTGTCTTTCGTTGCTTCTCTCCTCTGGAGGGTTGAGACACGGGGCACGTTTTGGCATACACGCCGTTGGTAGCATAGTCGCGAGGTCCATTTCTGTATTGCGAGATGTCGTGTCTGGTGTGAGAAAAAAGAGCGGCTCTGAGCTCCCGAGGGCACAGGGTTGTCGAGTCCAAGGTGCTGGCGAGAAATTTGTCTATGTTATACAGTAGAAGCCTGCGGTTACCAGCGTAGACCGGCACCAAATGAGACCATAAGAGTTCCAGTGCTACTTTTGTATCCACAGATACGTCTGGCAGCTGACACGCCTCGCCCCATCCGGTGGGAGGCTGAGCTGATAGATTGTCCGCTATATACTGAGCACATCTGATTTCAAACGAAAGCGTTGTTGCTGGTCTTCCGTGGACTTGTGGTTCGTTTTGAGTTTCCCGTAGTCTCGCCAGTATTTTAATGGCAGTCCTGGAAGCCGCCTCGTGAGAATCTGTCAGAAAACACAATTTGCAGTATAGAGGAAGGAGTTTGTCTGTGAAACGAACAAATACGGGTCCGTGAGCTCGAAGGGTTGTAAATGCGCCATGACTGTGGTCCAGATGTACGTATCTTTTCTGAGCTGGAGACCATATACACGGCCCTCGTGTCAGTTCTCTATGTTTTATTAGACATTCTATTAAGGCTTCGCATGCAAACCCCCGGTTGTCACTGTGACCTGAAGCCAATTCGGTCATAAGATACGACAGAAAGTTATCGTATTTCGTTATTTCCGCGTGCAACTCCGTCATGGCTGATGTACCGCAGCTTTTTTTTGTAGCAACAACTCTGAAAGCCTGTTATGGTGAACTTAAATCTCCAGATGTCGACGGCTGCGTAGATTACAACCCATCTGCCAAGCGTTCAAAAAAGCACTTTTCAGATCTGATCGGATCCGACAACTTGAATGTTCTCGACGGCGAATACAACAGACTGTACGATGCTATGAGAAGCAAGTTGGCTGATATACGGGATCTGGTCAGGGCTCGCGTGGAGCGAGTGTCCACTGAGGAATTAGCCTACGCATTCATGAACATGTACGGTCTCTGCTGTTTTGATCAGCCCAGCACTGTCCATGTGAAAGAAGAGCCTTGTAAATTCACCGGGCTGTTGCCAAATAGCAAATCAGAATCAGCTCATCAAAGCGATGTAATCACAGTGAGCGGTATCATAAGTCCGCTTCTGGTAAGCAGGATTCAGCATGGACAACCCGACTACACGAGATGCGCCGAGAGAGACTACTCAAGAAGCATCCAAGAAATTATTCGGTTGGGTTCTAAGGCCAGCGCAAGAACGCCTCAGGTTTTAAGCAACCAAATGATCGGAAACAACATTGGGAGTATGGAGAAACGATTTATCTTCAATATCAGACAAGATCTGCATAATTTGGGTTGTGCTTACAGACAAATCATTGGTATAGTGGAACTCTTGTATCTAAATATGCTCAGGTGTGTTCATTCTTGATGAAAATGAAAAAAAAAATGACCATCTTGTGTGAGAGTATTTTATTTTTATATACACAAGAACCGCGTGCAACCTGCACCAACAACTGTACAAGTTTCATTGTCCTCATTGACTTTCAGGGGGTTTGAAAGATGAATCTAAAGAGAAACGACGTTTCTCCGGTAGAAATAAGTGCTGTGTGCTAGATGCTGCATGAATGAAAGCTTTTTTTTTATTCAGGTAAAAAGTTCGTCTGTTACAACATTTTGGAAGGTTTTGTGATGGAAAATTGTGTAAATACTACGTGCAAATAGGACACTTTTTTTTAACAGAAAAGACAGCGTACAAAAACTGTGTAGATTAGATGGACTTTTGTAAACAGAGGGAGAGAAACGGTGCAATTTCGACTGACTGTTTTTAGCAGAGGAAAAACAATGTGTAGATTGGACTGACTTTTTAAAACAGAGGGAGAGAAAGGGTGTCATTTCGACTGACTTTTTTAAGCAGAAGTTTTATTTAACGTAAAGAAAAAGCTCTCGGATTTTTTTAAGGGAAAACTCTCTGTTTTTTTTCTAAGAGAAAAACTCTCTGATTTTTTTAAGAAAAAAAAAAAGATTTTTTTTTAAAAGGAAAACTGTTTTTTTTACGTAAAGAAAAAGCTCTCGGATTTTTTTTAAGGAAAAACTCTCTGTTTTTTTTTCTAAGAGAAAAACTCAGATTTCTTTCTAAGAAAAAAATGTTTTTTTTTAAGGAAAACTCTGTTTTTTTCTAAGGAAAACTCTCTGATTGTTTTTCTGAAAAAAAAACTCTCTGATTTTTTCTCAAGGAAAACTGTCCGATTATTTTGAAGAAATCTCTCTGATTATTTTTGAATAACATTATCAAATCGCCGAAGATGAAGCTGCTCCTTTGTCTGTTCATAACAATGCTGCTGTCTGCAGCGCAGACTGAGATTACGCTCGTGAGAGGAACAAGCGTATATTTTCATCATGAGTCGATCGGCTTTTCAATGCCCTTTGGGTGCAGAAGGAAGAAGAGACGAACTTTTTGTAACCAGAAAGAAGGAAAGTAATTAACACAGACCTTGTTTAACAGACAGAAATAAGAGGCAGATGAGACTTAGAAAATTGAGACATGTTATTTATTCATACAGCGTACATGACAATAGTACATCAGCAGTTCCAGGAGTTGTGGGCGATTATACATTAATTGACAGACCCGAAGCCTTTAAACATCGTAAGCGACGTCCAGGCGGTCCCAGCTGCTTCAGTACCGGGTTAAGATTCAGCATCTGTGTCTTGATCGGATTGCTCTTGACTGCAGATGCTAGCACAGTCTTCGTTTTCTTTCTCGTCGTCACTGAGGACGACATCGCTCCATGCTACTTTCGAACATTTCGCAGGAGGCTCTTTATCGCCGGCTTCATGAGGTAGAGCCCTCTTGTTTGAAATTTTCCCCAGCACATCAACACCTTCTTCCTTCAAAGCCGCCACAAGGCCATCGAGTTTTGTGTCTGAAAGACGTGGCATGAGCATTCTCAGACGATCAAGCTCAATGCATGGGTGCACAATTGAGATTTCAGCTTTCACCCTTTCGACCATGCGGTCAATGGACTCGTCGGAATTAGGTTCGGACGGTGTGTCGCGGGGCATGTACATAGCAGTGTTCACAGCTCTGTTGCTCAAGATCCACATTGGGTAGACGTGCCAGCTGAGTTTCCCCCATTTGATGCTACCGTGCGACACTTGGCTGTTAGCAAACAGCCTCATGTTTGCACACAGAATCAGCGGAGCGTGGATCATGAACTTTGAGTTTGAAAAAACCCAAAGTTTATCCAGGTTATTGCTTGACGAGTTCTTGGGCTGAACTCTGTTGTAAGCCAGGTTCTTTGCTCTCATTATCTTGCCAACCTGCTCTTTTGTGTCACCAATCGACATGAGTGAGTTTCTTACATCACTGGGCATGTTGTTGTCGTCGTATGATAACCATTCCAATTCGTCCAACTGTTTTAGGTTGGGTCCATTCTTCCCAGCACCGTTGAACATGTTTCCTGTTACGTTCAGTAAGCTACCGTAGGAAGCATGGAACACATTCTGAGTTGTGCTGTCTTTGCTCTGGTAGAACTTGGAAGGCAACATAAGACCGATGAGGCTCGAACACAGTTGTTTGTCTCCAATCTTTTTGTCTCCAATCATGGGGGGTGAAAAGTTCACCCTGGCTAGTTCAATGCAAAAGAAGCCCAGAGTAAAGATCACAGCTTGCCTCATAGTCAAGACCAAAGTGGTCACACACATCGGCAGAGCTCCGTGGTTCACAGTGATCTGATACTTGCTCTCATCACTCAGCTGAGACTCGTACATTGTCGCTTGAGCGCTGTCAGAGATTTGTTTCACACAGCCCACCTCTGTGAATTCTCCGCTGTTGAACCTGTCGTTATACCGAGCATACATGAACATCTCGGTGGTTGTCATTTCTACTACGGGAAGTTTGAATTTCCTTTTCAGTTTCTCTCGCAGGGTCTGTTTCTCAGAGTTGACATTTGACAGCGCCACCTTTAGCATTTCACTGGCTCCCGTCCGAGCAATCCCTAACATCGTGGTTACAAAAGATCCAGGAACTTTTGGTTTTACTTTGGGAGGTGGCCTCTTGTCTTCTGGGCCTGTAAAAACCCTACCAAACAACAGAGTGGGACCAGTGTTCTGAGAATAAAAGCCAACTCCCGAGACGTACTGGCTGTTTGGTTTCTTTGTGTTGCCCTCGATGACGTACGGGCTGTCTAGTTCCTTTGTTTCGGTCTCGACGGTCGTGTTTTTACTTTGGTGTAAGAACACCTCAGCCATCTTAGCCATTGATTTGCCAGTGCTATCCAGCACGGCTCTGGTGAACTCAGAGTTTGCGTGACAGGGCATCATGTTACTGACAGTGCCGAACAATGAACACTGGATGTATGCGATGACATTGTCTAGCATGAGGGCAGCTAGGATCTTGTAGCAGGTTTCCTTCGGCAGTTCTCCCAGGATCGATGTTTGCGTTACCATATCCAGCCTATCGCCCATCTGCGGAGCCACAAACCACAGCGGCGTGTTGTTTTTTTCACGCATGTGATGTCCTTGAAGCCTCATTTGCAGGCTGTACTCGGTCCATTGCAGGGAATCTGTGCCTATGCTATCAGAGGAGTCTTTCCCCTCTGTCATCTCGTAACCTCTGAAGAGTTTGTAACTGTACGTAAGACTCTCATCGGGACCGGCTTGTTTTTTTAGTTTTTTACACCGGGAGGTGTCGTAAAACGGCACATAAATGGGTTTGAGCAAACTTGCCGCAGACAATGGGCTTTCGAAATTCATCTCAAGGAAAGGCGCGTTTGCAATCGCCATCACCACAGCAAGGTCTTTTTCTCTCATTGTGCGGGCCACGATTATAGCGAGCAGTTGCACGAGATACAGGAAGATGATATGATCAGGATCTTCCGTCTGAGGTTGCTGAGCCACGTCTTGCAGAGAGGCGGGGTCGAACATGTTCAACAAGGAGCGTAACAATGCACCAATCAGCATGACGTTGTCAGCCTTGGTGTTGGGAAAAATCTCTGGGTGTATATTGTTTTCCTCGGCTGTATCAAGAGCAGCTTTCAGCTTGTCGTTTTCATTAAGCACGCTCCTGTATTTCTGTAGCACCACGTTCCGTCCAAAGATACGCGACAGACCACGGAACAGTCTGCCTTCCAGCATCTCGTCGATCTTAGGCACGCTTTGCATGGCCAAAAAGTGACCAAGGTGTTCAGCGTGGACTTTCATGATCGTGTCGGGGAAGACGGCTGGGCAGAAAATATGAAGCGTCACCGGAGAGTCCAAGAGAATCGGCGCAAACGGCACAACGGGGTTACCCGCGTCGTACACAATGCTGGCATCGTGGGGTCCGGTAACAATGCAAAAGGCTTGCTTCTGCAGGTCTATCTGGAGTGTCTTAGCAAGGTTTGCCATGGTCGACAAAGACAGCACGGATCAGCTACTCGGCTGCAGACAAAACTCGTCAAACTTCTCACGGCAAAGACCAAGGTTCCCGGGGATGAAGACGTGTACAGATTCTGCATGAACCAGTGGTCCAAGTTGAGTTGTGCTTTCGCCGGTGGTCAAAGAGATGACAATCTGGAGTGGCTGCCTGGCACAGAAGAACTGAACAGGTTCAGCGAGAGAAAAGTTATACTGAGACTTGCTTTGCTGGCAGACTTTTATAGGTATCTGAAAGACGATCTCATGATGAACAAGGAGGAGTCCGAGAAAAAACTGAGAAGCATTCGAGATAAAATTTTTGAACATGTGAATGAACAAAGAAACTTGCTG
This sequence comes from Nannobrachium achirus, assembly GCF_963921795.1. Taxonomy (NCBI): domain Eukaryota; kingdom Metazoa; phylum Chordata; class Actinopteri; order Myctophiformes; family Myctophidae; genus Nannobrachium; species Nannobrachium achirus. The sequence continues at coordinate 9,672,910 of NC_137812.1, forward strand.
AGCAAGAATGTTTCAAAAGTTGACCATGAAGAAAACAAAGTGAAATGGTCTAGGTTCAGTTTTTCGGTCAAAGACAAGACTTATCAGGCCAAGATGAAGAAAGCTTTCCAGGTTTCAAAAACAGCAGGATACTCCATGGTCATGCTTGAATCTGAGTGGGAACTTGTTTATTATTATAAACTGGCAACTGCGTACAGCACAGACTGTCCCCTCGAGCTGGCCGCGGCGTGCATACCGGAACTAAGTGTCGCGCTCGACCTTATTCATAAGGAACAGTTTGCCAAACTGACACAGCTGAGTCCCCGATCGCAGAAACTTCTCTATGCAGTGTTGAACTGCCACATCAACTGGGTGCGACATAATCATAAGCAGGTTCTTGTCGTGCCTGCTGAACGGGAGCCCTTGGTCACTTTGGGACAAGGAGATCTGAGATGTTCCAGGTGTTTAAAAAACCAGACCTTTCACTCTTCTGAAATCAAAGGGAACCCGAGAAACATAGATGTAGAATTCGATTTCGAGAGAATGACATTTGGATCGTCTTGTTGCATGGCACCTGTGATAAAAATACCGCTCAGCACAATGAAAACAAACACGTGCACTTACACCGAAATGAAACAAATGTACACGACATGTGTCAAGTGCGGTGAGACAATTTTTTCCGAAGTACTAGTGGACATGGAAATGTTACAGAGTCGATGTGTGGCATGCGCGACCTCTAAACGGCTATAAAAAAGCCACCCCAAATGGTAGAGTGATTCAGTCACTATGTCTTCTCATGAGGTACTCCGAGCAGTTAAATCGCTGCCACTCAGCAAGCTGAAAATGATCATGAGCAGACATTACGGGGCTCCTGAGGTTGATGCATTGTTGAACAAATGCAAGCTTTCAATTCCAAACCTGAGTTTATATCTCGAGCTTACAGGAAAGCAAGGTAAAAATGAAACCGCTGTAAATGAAATCCTAGAGTGTTATAAAGGCAAAGACACGAGCAATGAGAGCTGTGAACCAAAGTGTGTTTCGGATCAAGAACAGAAATCTGCTGAAGATTTTTTGTCTTGGTCTAGTGACTACCTATACGGCATGGAATGCAACACTACTCTCAGCTGTTGCTTAGAGACTGGAACATTTGATCTTAACCCCGATGACGAAGAAGAAGAAGAAGAAGAGAAGGATTATGATGATCACGAAGCCAACAGTTACGACTATGGCTATAACATGCTGCAAGAGTATTTAGCGAAGCCTAAACCTCAGGAAGAAGATCAAGGGCGGGCCGAAATGATTACTTCCGTGCAACAAGACTATGGTGGTGATGATGATGATGATGATGATGATGATGATGATGATGATGATGATGATGATGATGATTCAGAAGGGGATTCTGACGAGGGGATCGAGGAAGATGCGAATGAGTACGAGGACTATGAAGATGATCAAGATGCAGAGGATTGCGAAGACGAGGTCGTCGGCGAGGAGGCCTATGGTAACTCGATGGAGGAGGCTGACGGGGAGCCCGACGACAACGAGGCCGCCATTGACTCGGTCGAGGAGGACACCGAGGCCGATGGTGACTCGGTCACCGAGGACGAGACGGGTGAGGAATATGAGGATGAGGAAGAATCAGAGAAGGACGAGGATGAAAAGAAAAATTATAATGCCACTGGATGTAATACTCTTGCAGATCCTCAGGTTGAAGCTGAAACCGAATATGATTGTGATCACGAAGAAGAATTCGAAGTGTATTAAAGTTTTAACTGCAGAACAATTATCTACACACATACCATCATGTATCCAACACGGCAATGTATAAGTGTGGAATTTGCAAAACCCATCGATCGTTTTCAGTACCTTTGGGTCGACATATGCGACATACAGTTGAAGTGTCCTTCCCCAGTTACACTGACAAATAGGCCGGATAATGTGTTCTACATACCCATAAGTTCAAAGAAGATTTTTGTAAGTGAAACTTATTTGATCCTATGTTTCACACAGAATCTAAAGGACGTGTATGCCCTGCTGACACGCAAAGACTTTTCGAATACATACACCGATTGCCGTGGGCACAAATTGAAAGTGATCGATTCTCTTGCACAAGCTCCGTTGGCTTGGGTGAAAGTGTTGAATCCGGCAGATAACGTGCGTGACACGACATGCGCTCACAAACAGGAAACTTCTGTAGCCAAATTGTACAACGTATTGTACTACAATATTCACACACTCTTGTCAGATCATAACCAAACATGGCCCGGTGTGCAATCTGTCTTGAGTAGGATTGCCGCGCCTCTGGCTTACAAGGCGTTGTACGAACAGGCAAGGTTGACTGTTCGATCGAAAAACTCTGCAGCATGCAACGTGGTCGCAACAGAAAACTATCCGAATGTAAAATCGTATGAAATCGGCAAGAAGCAATGGGGGACATCTGTTATGTGTGTCATGGACAGTCAAGGTGCTGTTTCTTACACATCATTCGACAAAGAGACGGATTATCCTGAGATGGTCCACGTTCAAGAGAGAGACCGCTGGTTGCGCATTACAGTTACTTACACAGGACTCGAAATAACAGTGCGCAACAACCCTCTTCATTCTAGAGCTTCGGTGAAGACATCGTATGATACCATTGTCCTTGCAGCATTGTGCTGCGGGGCGTACAACGTGTGGAACAATCAAATCGGAGAGCTCTCGAGTGCCATAAGTGTAAAATTGCACTCAAGGCAAGGGGTCTGTCAGAGGTGCGGGTATTCTTTTTCGGTACCTCCACGGGTTTGCGATCCCGTTGCTAAAAGAGTCCCTGCTGTCGTGCAGTTAGATAGGATCCTACTGGGCGGCTTGTGTACAACTCTGTGTAGCACTGTGTGCTCAAGCAATGGCTTCCCGAGGTCACAAAGTGGCAAGTATTGCCTCAATCACAAGCGGCTATACGCAGAGAGCCAGGAAGAGCATCTCGAAAAAAGCTGCGGCGAAGAAACTAACGTCAGCTCAGCCGAACGCAGAGGAGTGTCTCGAGACCAGATCTCGAGACGCAAAGAAGATTACGACCAGGACTGGTGGCTCTGGCAAAAAAAAGAAAGAGGCAACACTCTCAACGACTGTGTGTTCAGAAAGCACCACCTGTCATTCCTCGAGAGGAGTCGACGGGAAACCTCAACCACAGACTCGTCTCGGGAGTCCAGGTCTTCAAGATATTGGATGGGCTTTACATGCCAAGCTCTTGGATCACATTCCGAAATTGTTCCCTTTAGTGGATAAGCAGCCCCCAGGCGCTCCTGACGTAGACGGAGAAGCTCCTGATGTCGACGGAGAAGCTTCATTTAAAGATTTTTCAGACTGGAAAGGGGCTATCTGCTCACTTATAAGCAACCACAGCGCCGTTACCACATGGTTTCAGGAATTTGAACTTACAGCAGGCCCGCAAGGGCTGGGGTTTGAATTGGCTATGGAATTTTGGGCTGCCTACACCATTGTACTTCGTGACACATACAGCTATGTCAGGGCTGTTACGGAAAAGTGTAAAAACATACAATCGTTGGATCGCGTGACAATTGCAGATGAGACAATCAGTATACTGGATTCATTTTGCAACACACAAAACAAACGTTTGACCGGGGTTTTGACGTTCCCAGACGATCAAGCTGGGGCAGCTGAGACCGTGGACCAACAGTCATGTACGCATCTTGGAGGGAGGATGGTTACATCGCATGTGGAATTGGGTACTACCATAGAGAAAGTGTGTTCACGATTGACTGAGCTCAAGGCTGAAAAACAAAAGTGTCAGGCTCAAGAAGATTTCTACAAATCACAGCTCCAGGTGTGTGACCAGGAACAGTCAAAATTAAAAAGTGAGTTGGCTACTGTAAAAAGCCAGATGGAAGAACTGAAGACTCGTGCCGCCGGGCTTGAGTACGAGCTGGAAGCATCGAAAAATGATACCAACGAACAGCTGCATAAGTACAACTGCCTCGTTGAAGTGCATGAAAATGGAAAACGCGATTGTGAGCAATCGGTCGCCGCACTGGTTCGTCAGCTCAACGGAAAAAATAATTTGATGGAAGAATTGGTAAGGATACATGAGATGGCCACTAAGGATGTTTCTGTTGAGCAACATAAGGCTCGTTGCATCATACGAAAATATACCGAAGAGAACGATTCTCTTCAGAGCGAAGTAAAGCAGCTCACCGAAAGGCTCTCTGACGCGAGTCAACAATTTGAAACTTATAAAGTTGAGCTTCATGACATGAAGGAAAACTGTAAAGAAAAAGATCAAAAATGCAAAGAAGAATCGATGACTAAAAGCGCAATCATCGCCGACTTGCAAAATAAAAACGAACTCTGTCAACAACAGGTGAGAAACTCACAAGAAGCACTTACACAAAAGACGACTGAACTGGAGGCTTTATACGGGTATTGCGACGAACTACAATCCCAGAATGCTTGTGTGGGAAAAGTGCTGGTCAACCTTAAAACGTGGATTAGCGACAAACTGGGTTGTAATGTCAACTCTGATGGAACGATAATGGACTTTGATAGTAATCTGACAGTTTTTTTGGACCGCATTCCAAGTATCCTAGCCCACTGTGTTTTGAAAGAAGATGGGATCATTCGTCGTCATACTGATGGCAGCGGTGTTTTTAACATGTTAGAACAAAAAATTGTAAAGATGGTAAATGAACTCAGTGTTGAGCACACTCCCATGGACACCTTGCAGCATTTCTCAAAAAAAAGAAGGGCCGTAAGTCACGAGGTTCCCCATCATGTTATCAAGGTGAAAAAAAACGATGAGCAAAAATCACGTGGTGTTTACATGTTCCAGATCGAGGATGGAGAGCACATCAGGAAGGAGTCCATGGAGTTGCCCAAGCTGTGTAGCATAAGCAGCATCATTGTTGTGAAACTTAAAACGTTACACTGTATCTTGGAGGCGTTACAAGTATCAGATGAAGTGATGCAGTCCTGTAAGGAACTTGGAGCGGTTTGCCATTGTGTGTTTGCTAAAAGGCTATCAGAAAAGCTTAGATGTTCTATTGTGATCCAATGGCAGCATTGTAAGAGTTATGAACTCTATGGAACACACAGAAACTGTATGATTGTGCTGCTGGCATGCGCGGAAAAACCCTGTACAGCGACTCGGCGTGTGATGTACTGTATGATTGCTAAAGTGAAAAATGAGATAATGTACACTTTTGACCTTAACAACACTCTGATTGAGCTGGATGCTACACATTTATTCAAACATGAGAACAATCATCTGCCTCCTCCAAAAGACGTGGTAAAAATGGAATCCTATACGTTGAACACTGTGGAGACAGAACACATTACACTCAACACTGAGGACTAAGTCTGATAAATATGTGTTCTGCATAACGCTCGTGTGGAAATTGTGTTGTGAACTGGTTTGTGAACTTTCTGCTATGATCATATTTTACTTTCTTTTTTTAACAAAAATAAAATAAATCTTACAAAATAATGAATCATTGTTGTGTTATATATTTTATTTTCTTAAAAAAACAAAAATAAAATAAAAATGAATTGTTGTATTTATTACTCAGTATAACATGAAACATGGTACAACAGTGATAAATCGAAAAGCTGTTGAAAGCTGTTGTTATTTACAATATGTAATACACTAGAGGGTCGCGGCCCTTCGGGCCGCTCACATCTAGTTAAAAAAAAAGTAAAAAAAAAAGTAAAAAAAATAAAATAAAAAAGTAAAAAAATAAATAAAAAAAAGTAACAAAAAAATGAAAAAAAAAAATTAAAAAAAAAAAAAATAAAAAAAAAGAAAATTGGGGGGGGGAACTATTGTGGCGGAACTATTGTGCCGCAGCGCACGTTTCCGGTCGGACATATTTGACCGGCGGACTATTTTATACAGAGGCAAAATATGAGGGTAATAACGAATACAACTGTATACAGAGGTTTGGAAACGACATCTTGCAAAGGTGACATGGGTGTTTGAATTTTTAAGCTATATTTAGTACATATGTAGTACATCTTGGCCAAGTGGTTTGGTATTTAAGTTAGCGATACATGACCCGGAAGTAGATCACTTACTCTTTTGTAATATAAAAGATGTATCAATACATATATACAATAGAAGAAAATTGAGAGCAAACTTCATTACATTTATTGCATCTATGTAACCCATCTTTAAAGAGATGGGATAACTCTTGACAAAGTTAAAATACTCTGCTCGCAAACATTACAGCGATCAGCACATATGCAGACCAAATGACCGCAACTATTGAGCCATGTTTTTTGCAAGGAGCAGGATTTGCACTCGTACTCTTGACTAGGAGACAATGGTGAGGCCGTCGAAACATTTGCTCTGCAAACGCCACAGATTGTACTTCTTTGCACTGAAGCCATCCTGTCCAAGCAAGGCGAGCATATGAGATGTCGGCAGTCTAGATATAGATCAGCGGTCTTGTAGCAGATCTGACAAGCGCAAGGTTCAGGATCATCGATCTCAACCTCATCTGCACGGTCCGCAGAATTTTTCTTGGGTACTGAAATGGACAAAAGAAACTTGGTTAACAGACATATAAATGAAGTCTTTTATGTGCAAATATTAAAAAAAAACCATTCAGAACGGGTACACATTATTGTGTATTATTATTTTATGCTTTAACTATTGAAAAATAGCAGATATACAAGCTCACAGCGCGGCACCGAGTGCCGCGCTGCAAGCTTGTAGATCTGCTATTTTTTGAAAAATCGTGAAAATTCGAATTTTGACCCGATTCTTTAAGTGTCTTCTGAATCCTTCTAAGGTTTTTTGAAAAACCTATGTTTCTATGTCAGCAATCTGGCTAGCCATCGTCAAAGAAAAGGTCCTTTTCACTTAACTGGGGCTCAGTTAGTCTGTTCTTGAGAGACTACTATGTCAGTGGTTCTCAAACCTTTTCATATGAAGGACCCCCCAAATGATATTTATTTGGCCACGGACCCGCATCTCAAAATATTTAGTTCCATCCAGGGACCACCCAGAAGCAAAATTTGAGTTACAATCGTTCGCTTTGAAAATACATATATTCAAATATTTGCACACATTTTCACGACTTTTACAAAAATAGCAGATCTACAAGCTAGCAGCTTGGCACTCGGTGCCGCGCTGTGAGCTTGTATATCTGCTATTTTTCACTGGTTAAAGCATTCAATAATTCTAGGCCTAAATGGGTTAGACTTTGATTACACGCATTTGTCAGCTTGTACTCACTCAACGACACGTCTTTCCCTTGGGAGACCAGGCCTTTGACCTGAGCTGCATACTGGTCATTGAGTGTTTTCTGCCGACCAGAAGAGTTAGGCGGTGACATGCACAGAGTTGTGTCGTAGAATCGCCCGTCGTTTTTGATGACTTCGTTCATTTTATCGATGTCATTATTATAGTACAGCACGCAGTTCACAGAGACACCGTCTTCATCTGAAGTTGTGTTGTTCCAAGGATGATATCTGTGTCTGAAAGTCTTACTTTTGGTCTTGAGTGTCATGTGTTGATCACTATGGATAGATTTTAAGTTGCATTCACGAAACACCTCTTCGTTGCCAACAATGTTGACTGTGATAAAGTGCATATCATTGGTAACCAATGCTGTACAAGGCGCATTAGCAGACACATTAGTGTCTAGAGCTTGTACAGAAGAACATTTGTGGCCGTGGTTTTTCAGGAGCTCGTGTATACTTTGCGGCTCGGTGCATTCGACAATGAAGCTTGAGTGCGCTGTGGTTCCAGCCAGCATCGCGACATGGTAATGAGGTTGCTGTGAAAAGAGAGAGAGAGAGAGAGAGAGAGAGAGAGAGAGAGAGAGAGAGAGAGAGAGAGAGAGAGAGAGAGAGAGAGAGAGAGAGAGAGAGAGAGAGAGAGAGAAGAGAATTATAATCTTTTTACTTTTCCCTAAACCCATTCAGAACGGGTACACTTTATATTGTGTATCATTATGTTATGCTTTAGCTATTGAAAAATAGCAGATCTACAAGCTCACAGCAACTGGAAGGGAGAGAGGAGAAAAAAAAACCCACTGGCGTACAGAGCACAGATAGGGTCGATATGTCTGCTTGTTATAAGCAACACACACGCACGCACGCACGCACACACACACACACACACACACACACACACACACACACACACACACACACACACACACACACACACACACACACACACGCACACACACACACACGCACGCACACACACACACACGCACGCACACACACACACACACATATGCTTCTGATTCTGTTCCACTTGACTTCAAAGGATGGGGCCCTGGAGGGAACTTCAAAGGATGGTAGGCTTGTAAAACGGCTCCTCGCATATCTACAAGCTTTAAGCCATTCAGAACGGGTACACATTATTCTGTATCGGTATTTTGTGCTTTAACTATTGAAAATAGCAGATCTACAAGCTCACATCGCGGGCGCTGCAAGCTTGTAGATCTGCTATTTTTGAAAAATCTGAATGTTGACCCTATTTGACTCCTAAGTGTCTTTTAAATTCTAATAAGCATTCAATCATTTTAGGCCTAAATGGGGTTTAAGAGCTTGTAGATCTGCTATTTTTGAAAAATTGTGAAAATATAATTTTGACCCTTAATGACATTCAGAACGGGTACACGTTATTGTGTATCATTATTTTGTCCTTTAACTATTGAAGAATAGCAGATCTACAAGCTCACGCCGCGCTGCGAGCTTGTAGATCTGCTATTTTTAGAAAAATCTCAAACATTTGAATTTTGACCCTATTTTGAAAAAGAAAACAAAAACATTTCACTTACATGAGGCGTAAGAATCTTCTTGTACGTTTCTTGGTCAGTTGACAGACACTCGTGGTTACGATTCCAGCCCAAACTTGAAAAGAGACTTGTTGAGCGAGTGATGTAGTCATGAAAGGAGTGTTTTGTTTGCCTTGTTCTCATGTAGCTTATTTTATTTGTGTTGATGGTTGGCACATGGTGGTGTATTAGATTCTTAATGTCTGCATCTTCTGTTAGAGTGCGAGGCAACTTGGTCCATCTGTCATTTATGTTCATTCTGATTTCTTTCAGGAAATCAGTTAAGGATCCGAAGGTTATGTCAGCATTTATCATAGTAGCCCTCTCATTACCCTTGTACCATCTCGTCAAACACCATTTTCGAGCTTTGGTAGCTGTAAAATTCCCATGGGGATTAGGAGCCTCTAACCATCGTATAATTACTGTAGCGTGTTCCATTTGTGATGGCTCTAGCTAATAAACAACTCCTGCTCTTTGATGTTCGCTTTGCTGTACAGATTCTGTTCCGCTTCGTGTCACAGCTGGTCCCTGTAGTCTTTGTGAAAAAGGTCTGAAAAAAAGGTCTTGCAGTCTCTGTCTCTGTGTCTATTTCTCTATCTCTCTATCTCTCTCTCTCTCTCTCTCTTGCTTCCTACTCTCCACTCCTTTCTCTTGACTGAACTGGTAGGGCTGCTGACCAACGGCAGCTTTTTATACTGCAAAGGCTCTAACTCTAGCCTGCTTCCTATGGGAAGGTGCAATTAGTCTGTTCGCAGCGTGGCCTGCGCGAGGCAGCCACTCTGGTTAAAGCAGGTTGCAAAATTGGTAGGTGCCTCCAGTAAAACAAACCTGCCTCGCTCGACGTGAGAGAGAGAGCAATTCGTCCAAGAGACAGCAATTAGTGTGTCAGGTAGCGACTCTGATCAAAGTAGTACGCAGAGTTGGCTGGTGCAGCAGTTCGCAGCAAACGTGGCGGCGCTTCCATGAAAAAAACCTTTTACCTCGAGAGACAGACAGCAATTAAGTCCGTTGGCGGCGAGTGACACGGCGAGTGGCCTCTGAGGCCCGTGTGCGTGCGAAGCGAACCACTCCGGTGTACAGCAATTACTCGGCAGGAACGGCTGGCGATTCAGAAGGACAGCTGTGGTGCAGCAGTTCGCAGCAAACGTGGCGGCGCTTGGCACGCGAGTGGCCTGTGTGCGTGCGAGGCAAGCCACTCGTTTACAGCAATTACTCGGCAGGAACGGCTGGCGATTCAGAAGGACAGCTGTGGTGCAGCAGTTCGCAGCAAACGTGGCGGCGCTTCCATGAAAAAAACCTTTTACCTCGAGAGACAGACAGCAATTAAGTCCGTTGGCGGCGAGTGACACGGCGAGTGGCCTCTGAGGCCCGTGTGCGTGCGAAGCGAACCACTCCGGTGTACAGCAATTACTCGGCAGGAACGGCTGGCGATTCAGAAGGACAGCTGTGGTGCAGCAGTTCGCAGCAAACGTGGCGGCGCTTGGCACGCGAGTGGCCTGTGTGCGTGCGAGGCAAGCCACTCGTTTACAGCAATTACTCGGCAGGAACGGCTGGCGATTCAGAAGGACAGCTGTGGTGCAGCAGTTCGCAGCAAACGTGGCGGCGCTTCCATGAAAAAAACCTTTTACCTCGAGAGACAGACAGCAATTAAGTCCGTTGGCGGCGAGTGACACGGCGAGTGGCCTCTGAGGCCCGTGTGCGTGCGAAGCGAACCACTCCGGTGTACAGCAATTACTCGGCAGGAACGGCTGGCGATTCAGAAGGACAGCTGTGGTGCAGCAGTTCGCAGCAAACGTGGCGGCGCTTGGCACGCGAGTGGCCTGTGTGCGTGCGAGGCAAGCCACTCGTTTACAGCAATTACTCGGCAGGGTCCGGCTGGCCGCTTCAGACGAGAAAAGCTTGATCAAAGCAGTTCGCAGCAGAGGTGCCCCGCGCTTCCAGTAAAAAAATGTTTGCCTCGAGAGACAGCCAGCAATTAAGTCCGTTCGCAGCTAGAGTGGCCTGTGTGCGAGGTAAGCCACTTTGAGTAAAGCAGTTCGCAGAGTTGGCTGGCGCTTCCAGCGAAAAACTTGCCTTGCTTGCTGTCGAGAGACCGACTGTTGGTTTCCACAAAGTCTGTGGAAGTTCTCTCCCTCTGTTTAAACTAAATCAGTCTACAAGTTACACAGTTCTTCCCTCTGCTAAAAATAAGTCCAGATGCACAGTTTCTCTCCCTCTGTTTAAAGAATACGTCCAAGTTAAATCAGGATTTCCTCTGCTTAAACAAAAAGTCAGTCCAGATGCACAGTTTCTCTCCCTCTGTTTAAAGAATACGTCCAAGTTAAATCAGGATTTCCTCTGCTTAAACAAAAAGTCAGTCCAGATGCACAGTTTCTTTCCCTCTGTTTAAAGAATACGTCCAAGTTAAATCAGGATTTCCTCTGCTTAAACAAAAAGTCAGTCCAGATGCACAGTTTATCTCCCTCTGTTTAAAGAATACGTCCGAGTTAAATCAGGATTTCCTCTGCTTGAACAACAGTCAGTCCAGATTTTACGTTTTCTCTCCCTCTGTTTAAACAAAATTCGGATGGATTTTTCTGGCTCCTACTGTTAGAAAATCCGCCTGCTTGTGTTGAGCTTGTAGTGAATAAATATCTGCAGTGTACATCCTGCTCTTACGTCTTACGATGGGGAGCTTGGAGAGCAACACATACAACATCGTTTGACTGATCTTTTTTTTTATGCAATTTTTCTGTCGGCTACACTATAAAAATGTCTAAGTTTGCTCGGATCAACATAAATGTTGCTAAACCTAATAAGGTGATTGAAGACAATCTACTGAAAGTGATCACGGAGAAAACTTTCAAGAACGCCTCGATCTTCAAACGTGTTCGTCAAGGTGAAACAGTTGAGATTTTTGGCTACGGAACTAGTGTTCATAGAAGAAGCATAACTGACTTTGAAAAAAACCTCGGTTCAGGTTGTATTGTTAAATGCATCAGTAAAAACATGACTGATCGAAAACTGTACAACCAACATAAAACAATGTTACAAACTGATTCTGAACTTCAAAAGTTTATATGCATAGAAGAAACCCCTGGACAACTGAGATACACAGAAAACATCTTACGTGATGGACGGAATAAGCCTATGATCATTTTCAACATGACAGGCCTGGACCTGAAAGCTATGAAAAAGGGTAAATGTTACTCGATGCCCTTCATGTTGTATGACGGCAATGGCACTGAAGACACCTCTGACTGTATGACGACAACAATAGGAATTGGAGACTCGATGGCTGTCAACGATTGTGTTGCCAACGCAGCCGTTAACACGGAGGTGTTTGGTTTGAAACAGAAGAAAACTAAGCCGTTTTCTGAACCGACACCGGTGTGTAACTCTGGAATTGAGCAGGCTTTGAAAAACAGAGATGCGACAAATGACAGGGCTCTCCTGAAAGGCTCAGTTGTTGAGAATGAGACTGTGACTGTGACTGACAAAACCTCAGAGATGACCAAAGAATCTACAGGAGAACCCCCGATCCTCGCAGGAGCTAAATTCGCATCTCAAGTCCCAGCTCTACAAGAGCACTATCATTTGGGTAACCTGCAAGCTGTTAGTCTGCAGCAAGAGGATACGACACTCAATGACTATCTATCTAGATGTAATGAAGAAGAGGGCAGATTGGCTGCAGAACAAGAAACAAGTAAGGGTGTTGTAGGGGATGATGCATTGCAGTGTTGTGAGACTGGTAACATCGAAGGAGAACACATTGACTTGTCTCAGATTGATACAACTATCAGTATCAGTGGTGGTGCTAAAGGTGATCTAGACAGCTTGGCGTGTGGTGACAAGGAGCAGCTCGACTCAGCGATGATTGTTCAGAATGACATCGCCGCCGCCACCACCACCACCACCACCACCGCTGGCAGTCGACGGGCCGGCAAGTCTTTACCCTTTAAGACAAAGTCGACCACTTGTATCAAAAGAAACCCCCAAAGACGTTGGGGTCGACAGACAGGTTTTCTAACTTACATTAGAAATATCATAAAATCCGAATGTGACATTATGATGAAAACTGTCATGCAATCAATCTCCGGAGCCACGTCTCAAAGCGGTCGCCGACCTGAGAGTTACAAGAATGAGCCGAGCGCAAGCGGGGCTTCGTATACGGATGCTGCAAGAAGCTCAGGTAACGGGAGCAGGAAGAAACGACAGTGGAGTTGTAGAAACAGTGAAAGGGACGAAACTTCAGCCGTTTCCGATCCAACTGCTAATCATCAAAGACGGGCCTTCGAGTCTAACGCCAGAAGAGCCTTGTTGGCTCCGTCGGCTTTGAATGCGTCTAACGGGTCATGCGAAACCCCTGTGCGCACAAAGAGGCACCGATCTAAAACTATCACATATGCACCAAGGAAACCAGCACGTAATCCCAACTCATTGAGAGTAAAATTGGAAGACTGTTTTGAGTGTGACTTTGACAATGCACATCGTCAGCCTGCGCTTGAACAGTTAAACCGCTTCCCTGTCATCAGAACTAATCCTGGTTCTTCTTCGACCGGAGGAGGTCGTCAACGATTAAGGCATCGAGAGCAGCATCGTCGGCGACACGAAGATCGCAGTAGACCAAAAATGTGCAGCTCTAATATGTGCAAGATTCGCGAGTCTTGGGGCCTGGGTCAGAGGCCAAATACATATCGTTCTAGAGGGTCCTTGACCGAAAAAAAAAATCCTTAAGGCCTTAAGTGTTTGTGACGATTGGTATTTCTTTTTAGACTTTGCAATGTCACACTTTTTCTTACTCACTCATGGTGTGTGTATATATATCAAGGTTTTCCGCAAAAAGCCTCAGATTGTGTATAAACCGGATCAGACGATTGGACAAAGAGCACGGATCAGTTAAGGATTTTCCTGATATCTCAAAAAGCCTCAGACCATGTATAAAACGAGTCATTTGATCGGAGAAGGAGCGTATGGGTCAGTTTACCGGTGCGAAGATGTGAACACCGGTAGGGTGTATGCTATGAAGGTTTTAAAAGACTTTGGTTTCTCCACCATACGCGAACTGTCTTTTTTACACTTGCTCAGGGGGCACGACAACATAATCGAGTGCCATGATTTCAGCATGCACAAGGAGGAACCAGCGTTGATCATGCCGCTCATGAGATGCACACTAGAAGAAATCATCGTATGCTCCGATCCTGAGCGTACACCTCTAGGTTTCATAGCACACATGTCTTCGCAGATTGCAAATGCTTTGCAATACATGCACTCACTTGGGATAGTGCACCGGGATTTGACACCGAGGAACATACTGCTCGCGGATGATATGAATGTGAAAGTCTGCGACTTTGGTCTCTCAAGATCTTCCTTGAGCGAAATGAGTGAAGAAATTGTTACATGCACACACAGAGCACCGGAGCTGTTTGCAGGATCCGCAATCTACAGCCGTGGCAATTACACTAGTGCTATAGATGTGTGGAGCTTGGGAGTGATCATAATGGACGCAATGGAAGGTCAATATGTATTCCGCGCCACAAAAGAAAACACAATCCTCGACCTCATCGACTGCCTGACAACCGGTAATAAAGGTGATGAGCTGAAAAATAACAGAGAAAGGCTGTTACCAAGAGTGTGTGGGAATGGCATTGTCAGTCGTGTTGTCTTCAACATGTTGAGATACAACCCAGAAGCCAGACCTCCTGCTGATGAACTTTTGAATGATCATGTCTGGCGAAAACTTGCAACCACAATGACAAAGTTTGACACGGATATCCTTTCGAACAGAAGTCTTAAACTTGCAACCACAACGACAAAGTTTGACACGGATATCCTTTCGGACAGAAGTCTCATCTGTAATGAAAACTCTCTGTGAGACTTAAAGAGTACAAGATTCAGACTGGATTGAAAGAGTACAATGTTCAGACTGGATTGAATGCTTTTTGTTTCCGTTTCAATACTTTCGCATATATCTCTTTGTCTAATAAATATTCACATTTGACAAGTGGTGGTAGTAGTAGTAGTTTTATTCGTACATGATTGCTCAGCTTCTACATTGATTAGCTCTACAATGCTCAGCGTTTTTTATTGTGATTATTGCTTGACAAGCTACATGTTTCTTTTTTTTTTACATTATAAGATGCAGACAGTGGTACTTACTTGCCCTTGCACACAAACACATGGAACCACGCTATGTTATCATGATACTTGACCACCCCGGAGCACAGTAAACCATATCAGTATCAAAGGGCTCTGCAAGTACAAAATGGCGCCTTACTTTTTCTTCTCATCTTGCAAAAAACAGCTTGTATTTCTTCCGTAGTGCTCGAACCCCACCCACAATAAGCATCAACCCATGCCTCAAATCTTGCCCATGTGGCTTCCAGCAAAGGCCAGTTGCTAAGAACATTCCATGTGCAGAATGAATAAACAAAATAAAATGAATACACGGCACTGTGCTGCTATCAATGTGTACACCATTTACTAAAGCCATCTTTTGACAATGTTACAGATATGTTACAGCAATCATAGCATTTTCATACGTCTTACGGAGTGCATCAGTGGCTGATGGTCCCGAATCATATCCCCTGTCCAATCACCCCTTCGGTCTCTCCGAGTTTGCCCTGGGCCAGCTCCGCCATTCCCTCCCATTCCTCCAAATAAAAACATGTAACCCACAGCCAGCGATAGACCTGTACACCAAGTCATGAGAAGTCCCACCGACACCCAGAGTGAAACATCACTGGCAAATCCGGAAAGCCAGCCTCCGAATGTAAACCTGTTGTTAGTCGCGTCATCATATTTCTTACTAAACGCTTGTACGGTGTTGGTTACGTTTTTCAAGTCTTCCTGTACGTCTAAAAGTTTCACAGTTGTGTTTATGGCCTGCAAAACTTCCAGGTCTACACCAGTCTCGTCCTTGAGCAGATCAGCAAAAGAAACAGGTCCGTCTGAAAAATGCGCTCTGGAAAAGGGCTTTAAAGCAGGCGAGATGATTTCTACTTCAGCGGACCCTTCCATCCATGTCACTCTGTTGTTTTGATAACATATGCCTCTGTGACACGGAGCACACACTGTCTTGCACTCATTGAAGTCTTTATTGCACCGGATGAATCTTTCGTGTTTCTCAGGTTTATAACAGTAACGACCGTAGCACTTTGACGGCTCGTAGTATTCCCCGTTTATGAGCCAGACCGTGTAATCCGGCCAGCAGGGAATCCCGTCGGTGCTCATTTTAGGCATGGGTATGATTCCGCGCACCGTGGTTTTATCCACAGTACCAGGCACAGCATGAACAATGAAGAACTTTCTGTCTTTGTACAAAGCTGTGCCAACCGTAGGAAACTCGGAAAGACCAGGGTGTTCTTGCATGACATCCAGTCCGCTAGGACAGCTACCTGATTTTTTCGCAGCTACCTGCCTGAGGCAATTTTCCACACCTCTAGCCATAAACTTTGTGTGCATCGCAGCTTGCATCAACTGGTGTGTTACGCTCTGCATTTGAGCGTACCACATCTGCCAGCTGGCCATGACTGAGAACTTCATATTGGTGTCTCTTAATGCTATCTCGGTGTTTCTCATCATAGCGTCTTTTAAGATAACAAAGTTTCGATTGACCATAGCGTTATTCTTTTGGATCATCTGTTCCTGTTCGGAAATCCTATTGTCCACCAGAGCTATGTTTTTATCTAGCTTGTTGCTAACTTCGACCAGTGTATTCGACACTGCCACAAACGAATTTTTGAATTGGTCCATCTGGCTCTCCAGTCGATCTACCCTTGTTGATACGTGCCACGCTAAGCCAAGTCCTGCCGCTCCAGCCAGAAGCGACAAAAATCTCCTTTTTCTACTCCCAGAGATAGACTCTGGTCTATCAAGCCACGGTAATGGGGCACTGTCCGGTATCTCATAAACTTTAGCCTTTTCTTCCTGTTGAGCAAGTTCCTGTAGTCCTTCTCTCATCAGCTCGCCAGCTCGCCGGGCGTCGTTGATGATCTCGTGAGCCGAGTTGCACAGGCGCCCATAGTCTCTCCTGCAGCTGCTATCGCCGCCACATATAGCAATAAGACAAGGCTGCAAAGCGCTCACGTCGTAGTTGATACACGTGACGTTGAGGTTGATGTAATCTACACCTGGAGTGAAGTTAGACACAAAGTATAAAGACTCTGCCGGTTTGACAATGATCCCGTGTTTTTCTTGAATTTCAGGCTTGTTTATCACGTAGCCGTCGTCCACAGACACAAGGTTCATATTGTGGGTTGCTTTGCCTGTGTTATGCGCTGTGCACACTTTGTTCACTGGCGGTACATACTCCACCACGCTAGAGGAATCCAAAATCCCAACCATGTAATGGTTGCGATCCGTTGTTGGGACAAGAGTGTTGACGTTCACAGCCACTTGAGGCGGACGACTCGAAATCGTGGCCCGTTTGCTAGGTTCACCGGGCGTACAGGATTCTAGGTTGTATATATTTCCGATGTAAATCTTCTTGTAACTGGTCCCGTACAATTCCCGGTGTGGTTCTTTGAATATACCCAAAGCGCCGTGCACGGCTATCAGTCCTGGGCAAATCACGGTAGAACTGAGACCTATATTGTATTTGGGATCCAAGCAATTTTTTGCTCCGGACGCGGGGTCTTTGTAATCGGATTCGGGTACGGTCACAGTGACGTCTTCCAAGGTCTTGATGACGTTCCCGTCATCCGGGCCGGTCGACCTCTTTTTCTTCGAGCCAGAGACGCTTTGAACTGTGGCTATCCCGGCTGCTATTTGCTGCCTCTTCCAATCTCTCAACCTGTGCACTGCAGACGTGATGCCTAATATGGCAGGCGTGTCGGATCTGATACCTCTGCTAAAGTCCGAATCCACAGGGGTGATGACGAATTGATTGATGCCAAAGGCTACGGCCAGCATTTCAGGAAACCTCTTCAAGGTCTCAAACGATGTCGTGCTTATGGTCGCGTTCACCATAACCCCTCTGACCCACACGGTCACAGTGGACCCCGAACAACATTTTGTGTTCAAGTCCTCCTCGCATTTCAAATTGGTGTTGGTCTCCAAGTCTGCGAGGGACAGATCTCCTCTGATAACAGTCTGCCGACCGCCGCGATCCGTGCCTGTGTTTCCGTCCAGTGGTGCGATTTCTATTCCTCCAGTCAACGAGAGTGTAAAGATTATCCTGTTAGCCCTGACTCCTTGTTTCAGCAACGTCCACAGGTACACGACAACACCGTAGTCTTGCGGGTGCTCTCGGTTTACCCACATGTTTTGACAATGACCTTCCTTTTCCATGTTTACCAAACCAGCCGGAGTCAGAAACGCAACAAAATACTTATCCAAGGCTTTGAAGTCTACTCTCTGTACATGTGTAGTTGACTTTGGTAATCTGAGAAAGAGACTGACGGTGTCGTCTTGCAATAGACCGGTCGCCAGCTGCTTGGCCGTGTCGGATAAGTTCACTCGATCCCAGTCGGTTTTTGTGCACGTGGTTGAGCCCCATTCAGACGCGTCTAACAAAATCCCTGTTGCGTACGTGGCCACTTTCACAGTGAGCAAGGTTTTGGCAATTTGAGATATGTCCTTCTGCGGAAAATCGCCATTTGTATGTGCCATCGAGAGTAGACATTCGTCAAACGGTACTTTCATGATGACATGGCCGGAGTCTGCGACTACGTGAAACTTGTCCAGTTGCACCTCTAAAGACAGATATTCTTGGCTGTACTTCGGACTGCCGACAGCTATCACCGTTGCGTCGCAGGACGACGGAGTCACAAAGTCTCGAATCTCTTCGGCGGTAGGCTTGCTCTCATCCAGTGGCCCCAGCACAGCGGAATCTGACAATTCGCACATAGCTATGGGGGCAGACGCATACGTGTCGGCGTTTGTCATACCCGCAGATGTTTCGGTCCGTGAATTGCTGATGCACAGCTTGTTGCCTTGCGAGAAGAAACAATGATCTCCGAGTTGAGAGTAACATTTCCCTATGGACTCTGCGTCTCCCACGCCGACGTATGAGAGAACGCAGGCGTAAGGAGAATTTGTCAATGTCGAAACATCGTCAGCATCGGGCCAAGTTCTACTTTCTTCGGGAGCATACAACGTTCTGCGAAGCACTTTGAATGCCGCACACTGGGGGTCTGTTCCGCATTCGGCAGAGGCTGGCTCGTGAAAATAGTAGTGCTTGCTGTGAGGCTGACCGTGTACAAAGATTGAGATTTTGTTCATGGGAGTGTCCGACACTATGCGATCCGAGCACTTGAAGCCTCCAGGCACCAGTGAACAAGAAGAACTGTCAAGCCTACGGACGTAGGCGCCGAGCATCTGCTTTGTAGAGTTTGCAAAGTTTTTCTGTTCGTACAAGGGTTTCCAATTTGCGTGTAGCTTACCTGGGCAATAATGAGTGCATAATTTTTCTCTTATCTCGTATTCGCCCACGGCCAGAGCGAATCCACTTTTACTCATACCTAGACACCATCCGGTCTCTAGGCATCTGTTTACATCTATCCAGACGTAAGGAGCGTAACCGTAGTACGGAGCGGTCTGGTCAACGGGCAATCCTTTTACAATCGCAAATAGAAACAACAGATAGATTACAGACTTCATTGTGTTGTTGGTGCATATCTTGTCATATTTTTTTTTATTTTTTTTATAAAAAGTTAAACCTCTGTTTATATGACAATTACACAGTTGTGTTGCAGACAAAACTCACACCGAGTGAGGTTTTCGATCGACCTCGTCTCTCACTCTCCTCCGATCAAAGGTCCTTCTTCCTCAGCGGGAGCCTTGTGTTTGAGTGAAGACTGCCATGTAGCTGCTAAGGCGATGAATTGTTTCACATTGTCATTGTGAACTTTAGCCATTTCATGATCCGCTACCAGAAATGTTTTTCCTTTGTGAGTCTTGACACGGCTCATCACATGCATAGAGGCTTGATTAGCCAGACTGTAGGATCTCCCTATCAGGTCCACAGACATGTTCTGCAAAACACCCATGAATTTGTCTCCTTGGATCGAATGCGCAAGGTGATTGTTGGTCTGCTCTTCCGTGACATGAATGTTATGCGATTCGAGGTAGGTTTTAACCTCGTGAGGCTGCAGTGCCTTGATCGCGTCTACAATGTTTGTCGAAAGATCGCAAACAGCGCAGGAACTGTCGTTGTAATCGATTTCTTTAATCGAAGGGTGTTCTTCCGCAACCATAGCCATGTGTAAAAGAGGATAACGTTTTTGTATAAAGCGCTCGCTGTCGCTCGTTTCAGCCACTTGCTGTACAGATTCTTCGGGTTCAGGGAAAAGATGAAAAATCGGATCCTCCGCTGTCCTCGGCTTAGGGCTTGGGCTGTCATTGCTCGCGTCCTGAGAATGTTCCGATTTGCGCTTGCGAATTCTTTTGGTCTTAGGTTTACTAACTGAAGGCTCTTCTTGGTCCATTTTTGTTGTTTTTTTTTTAATTTGCCTCAAAAGCGATGACAATGCTCGATACTTTTTTTCAAAGCACTGCAGCAGCTCAACCGTCGAGATGGAAGACCCAGGTCTACTTGGAACGGTGGAATGTGTAGATGTCGGAATTAGCGGCGGCCTGCTGGCGTCAGACCAACGATCGCAAGTCGATTACTGCTTAGTACGTACTCAGAACGAGACGTTGATAGCTGTGATAAACAGCAAGCATTGTAAATGGTGTAAAGGTAACAATGCAGCCGGCGGCTCAGGGGGTTTGCAGAGTAAGCTGTATTTACGGTTGTTACTCGGAAAACTTGGCAATTTCAAGGCAATCAAAGTCACAGACTTTGTCGTAGATTTACTCAACACTCAACCCAACACGGACGATTCTTTGACTCCGACAGTGACTTACACCGAGCCTTTGTGTAAGATACTGAACGTGCAACACATATCGGGTTCCTGCATGAATGCTCTGATTGAGCTGGATCGAGACTTTGTGTGGGGCTATAATCTCGTCTTCAATCCTTGAACAATGACAGAGGCTGCAATCAATCTCCTGAACGACACGAACTGCGCAGGGCCTGTTTTTTCACGCAAAGACGGACGTCTTTACGTGAAAGTCTCTCAACAGGATGAGACTCGGCCGGTTTTAGATTCCGACACCCTTACTCTAATCGAGTACGCTGGATCTTCTGAGTATTCAGACATTCCGGTTCAAGTGGACGAAAATGTATTTGTTCCTATATTTTGCAAAGAGTGCTACGGGACCAGGACTGTTGATTATGATAACGTGATGCAAACATTGAGCTCGCAGCAAACACCCGGTTTCTTTGTTGGAGTATGTTGTGTGTATGGCACCGAACCCGATGAGACTTATCCCGAATCCACTCGTGAGTTCTTGGTATCTAACAAATACGCGTACTCCGGCGCTTGTCATCCTCAACCAGGGCCGTGTCTGTTTCTCCACGAGCCCAAACAGAGAATCGGTCGCGTCCGCTGCTACTGGCACGTGCACAGCAAATCTACGGATAAAACATTTCTCTACTGCTGTGTGGAATGCGCTCAGACAGAATACGCCGCTTACATCATGTCGTACAGTTCCGTTATCAGTACAGCATTCAGCTTGGGCACTGTGTCCAAAGACCAAGGAAACGCTCCTATCACACAGGAGTGCAGCTTGGTTTCTGCACCTGCCAGACCTGGTTGTTACTGCAAATTAGTTGCGCCGGATCAGCTTTCTGAAAACATGACCAGGTTAGGATTCTGCGTGAATAAGCATTCGAAGCTTGAAGCTGGGTTGCAGCTGAAACACACCACCGACGGAACCGGTGTTGAACTGTGTAAAGGCATCGTGGACACGATCCGTGACTTAAAAAACTGTATGCTTGCACAAAAACAAGAACTGATGGCGCTGAAAGACATATTCCGTGCAACAGAAATCCACAACAGCTTATTAACCCAAAGACTTAAAAACTCCAGTGATCCGGATCTGTTGCTCACACTGAGAGGAGCAAAAGATTTCACCGCACGCACGGGTATCCCGAACAAGCTATGTGCAGGAGTTGACGGCCCGAAGGGTAAAATTGATACTAGCAAGATCGGATCGGATCTCTGTGGTGAATCTGCTGGCGACGAGAAGCTCTCTGTTGTAGGCGCCAACGCGGGCATAAGCAACGCATCAATCGTACCGTCTAGCTCAAATATGGACGGACAAACGCCGGTTCAGACTCCAAACTCTAACAACGCTTTGGAGACATTAGTGACAATGTTGCAACAGATAACGACACCTCAGCAGCAGCCGGCGGCTCAGTCTTCACAGCAGCTAAATGCTGCACTGCACGGACTTTTGCATTTAGCGCCTCTGTTTGTGAACACACAAAGAGGTGCATCGCAACAGTCGCTGACGCCCGATGGTGCGCACCATCAGTTCCAAAGTGACCGGTTCGGTGTGCAACCGAGAAGCACAGGTTATCACGGGCATGGGAGCAGCGACGGAAAGCGCGAGAGCTCTATGTACGAGTCTTTGACCCCCGAGCAGAAAAGGTTGATTGCTATAGAATATAACAAGCAAGAATCTGAGAAATTGGCAGCTCAGCAAAAGGATCATGAAAAACTTATGGATACAGTCAAAGACAGTGTGAGATCAGTGCTGAAAGAAATCGGCACTCCAGTTGCCCCCGAACCCGAAGATGGGTTGCACAACATTGCAAAAGAAACCCCGTATAAGCGTTCAAAGAAGTCTGCAAAGCCAGACTCTGAGGCCCACGATGATCAAGCCCTCCCCAGCATCATGGCTGAACTGAAAGAACTTACAAAACAGCTATACGCAAATGGTCAACATCGACGGACCTCGGTCGGCGAGCCTGCTGTCGCTGAAAATGCCACCGCAGGCTCAATTGTTCAACCGTGCTCTTCGGAAGCAGAGCCGGTCACTCCACCGAAAAAGGAGGATCTTGTGCAGAAGGCAGGCATTGTGCAGCCCGTGGCCGTGGAAACACAGCCTCGGTCTGTGACCGATTTCATTTCTGCTGTTGTGTCAAAGTCTGATAAATGATCATGTTTGGTGTATGCACGAAGAATAAAACGCTGTAACATACTTTCTCTGTAGTGTTTTCTTATATTTACTGTAGACCTTGTGCACTCATCTAACAACCGGCAACAATGGCAAAATGCAAAGCTCTATGCGAAGTACTGGGCACCGAACCCGTGCAAGTGTGCACAGCTGAAGACGGTAGTAGCAGTAGTAGCGCTACCGACGACGATCGCAAAAGCATACTGTGGCAAGGTTCGTCTTCCAGATGGGACTGGAACAACGCAGCTTTAGCTCCTGTTACGTTTCAACGTATCCCTTGTCCCTTGGTTGCTCAAGATAGAGATTTGCCCGTAGGAACCCTCTGCGTGCGCATGTTACCTGTTTCTTGTCAGAACGAAGACTTCAATTTCCTTGTCAATTTGTACAACACATACATAGCAAAGGGGTCGGAGTACCTGGCAAACGCCTATGTGAATTATTATGCACAAAACAACCAGTTGTGTATACCTGCAATGGATATAGAGATGTTTGTATCTACGTGGAACAACATGCAGGTTAGATTTCGCGATGTAATGCTGACAGCTCCCGTTTCAGCAACGCGACAGGGCAGCAGATACACGGATAAGCTACAGCTATGTTCACACATTTCAGACCTTGCCTTGTCTCGCATACCAATCGATTGCGAGCACCTGTGGTACGTGCTGCATGCAATGGTGAGTAAACCGTCTGCAGTGAAAAGAGTACTGCAGGTGGTCGGATGCGTGAGCAGCTCGGGTGGCTCCATGTACAAGACGGGTACCGTGGAGAATGTCCGGATATCTGGGCGATTGAGGGATGCGGCTGCGAGATTGTACCTCGTCGCCTACAGCGCAAAGCAATTGTCTCGGGAGAACGTGCTGCACCCGGACACTGGGGTGACTCTCGGTCTGATCTGGGCCACTGATGAAGATTCGCTGTACGATCATCTGAGAAACAGAGGTGATTGTTACTATTTACTACTGGGGACTGAGTACGGAGCAAATTTCGAATGCCTCTGGGTTAGCAAGTGGCACTTTTACAACTACAGGGTATTCAACACGATGACAACTATAGCCCAACACGTTGTGGAATCTCACAATCCACTGTCTAACTGGCTGGCGGGTAACACGGCCGAGTCGGCCAAGTACCTAGCATCTCTAAAGTGAACGAGGAGGCTGCAGTTTGTGTGTTGCGTGTAGCCATGTCGGAGACCGACTGCCTTCATTTACCCAGGAAGGCCGTCAACGATGTGGATTTGCTCCTGGGACTTGCTAGCACAAATCTTGTCTTTACGGATACAATACATCCGTATTATCTGTCGCCAGCGGTGTGCTGGCTGAATGAGAATCATGCACAAATGAAATGGTTCGCACGGCAAGTGGATGAATGCGCAAAATGTATTTCTTCTGTGTTATTGGCTGTGACACTGCTAACCCATGTACTGCGACTACGAAGCATGTTTGAAATAGGACTGGTGGGCACACTTTGGTCCGCGATCATCTGCGTGACCCTATTGCAAGGCCTCTCGCTCACAGTCAGACCTCCTGTTGTTCAAAGGAATGATCAGAGAAGCGCAGTTCACTGGGAACTAGATTTGTTTTTACAAAAACACGCCACGTTTATGTTCCTACTTACCTCTTACGTGTACACTTGGTTGTATTATAATTTTTGCAAGACAAATCCGAGCGCAGTCTCATGTTTAAACGAAGAAGGTCCTTCCACGGTACCTACCATGAAATGGACAATCTTTGTCTTGATTTGGATTAACACCGTGGGCCTTGTCAAGCTTGGCCGTCGCCGCATGAATCAGCGATGCGGACGATTTTTTTGACGATTGTAACAGTTTTTCTGCTATACGATTTGTACACGATAACCCCGAAGGGACGGACCGCGGGATGGCTTGTAGGTTACAAGACTCTCTTTCTGCTGACATCGTTTCATGGACTGTTTTTGCTCATCAGGACACATTTGAGTTTCATTCTCAACACCGTAAAGACACTACAGTACAACACGCTCCGCTTTGGTCGCTGTGACCGTGACAACCTAACAAGATCCATTCGCACAGAGCATACCAAGTCTCTCTCGAACCATCCAGCCTCTAGATCGCACACGAGACTGTTAGAGCCTTACAATGACCGAAAGCAAGCTCCTCTTTGCTGGTACCTGATAACGTGTGCATTTCTAATTTACAACACTTTGCATCTCATAGCAGCACCGATCCAAGACTTATGTCCTCTGTTTTTCGGGGTGCCAGCTGGTACATTTTGTTGGATAACTATCCGAGTCTGGCAAATCGGCTACAGCTGAGAATAAATGTGTGTTACTTACGGAACAGGCTGCTTGCAGTATGTCACAAGCAGCCGTATGGATACACGGTCTACGTTTGAGATTTACTTGGACATCTGTGTCACCTGTGTGCTTTGTCTGCTGGTACTGATCAATATCACTCTGTGGTTCGGGAGGTTGTATTTTCATGCGCATGTACTGTAAGGAGATACGGCATCGCAAACTGTGGACTATTTATTCCCTACACGCGTAGAATGGAATCTCCTTGGTGGATGCAATTGCTTGCTAAACGAGATGAAGAAGCAGAGCACAGCTCGATGATGCCTTCCAAGGACCCATCGTCATCATCTGCCTTTTCAACGCAGGCTGATCCTGAATACCATCGTGTAAAAGGAGCATACCACAACGAATACACTCCCACCAACAGCCCTCACGAGGGCCATATTGTACATAAAGCGGAGGTGCACTGCAAGCACATGCCCTTTCAGGAGAGTTTCTTTGACGAAAAGGAACAAGAGTATTCGGATGCCCTTGAGACAGCACCGGTGAAATCCGTCTCACCAAAGATTGTGCAGAAAAGAGAGCACCATCACAGCAGTTCTAAGATCTCCAGCGGTGGTGTTTCAGACAAAGCCATGCAGAAGAAACATGCATCTACTAAGAGAGACCCGAACAAGAGCCATGTGAAAAAAAAGATTCTTGATGTACAACCCTCGGAAACAAATGTTTAATCGGCACCGTGTTTCTGACTCTAAGTGAACCCTGGTCATGGCCTGGTCTTTGATCAACGCAAGAGGCCCCAGGGTACCTCCCACATCAGGTCACTCTGCCACTATTATCGGGACAAAGATGTTTGTATTTGGGGGGAGAGGTGAGGACCCGCACCATGGCGTGAGAGTGTTTGACACAACGACCAACCTCTGGAGCACGACCAACCTCTGGAGCGAGTCCTCCGTGCAGACTCCAAAATACCGCTGGAAGTTTGAGGACTTGCAAGGAATGCAAGGTAGCTGTTATTCAATATGTGGTCTAGAGCAGCTGGAACTTCCTCGTGAACTTAGATGGGAACTGGCAGCCATGGGTACAAAACAGTGAGAGCGTAAAACGCTGGAACACTTTACACCCATAGACCCTGATTTTCTACGTCTCCCCAGTTGTGTCATCATTTACATACACTATTTTGTTTTCGATTGCCTTGTTCCACTTTTGCCACTACCGGGCTCAAAAGATTCTTGATGTACAACCCTCGGAAACAAATGTTTAATCGGCACTGTGTTTCTGACTCTACCACTTTTTTTCTTTTTGTCTATGTTTCTCATTTGTAACAAAAATAAATAAATAAAGTGAACTGTGTTTGATTTAAAGTTTGTTGTTTATTTTTTTTCATTTTATTTTTTTACAGAACACACACAACACACATTTCAGATTTCATTTTTATATCGGTCATAGAATACACTGCGAGCAGATGATCATTTGGGTACAGATATTATTAGTCTTGTGTACAAACGCATCTACACTGCTGTGATGTAGTAGCTTTAGCCAAAGGGGCTCTTGAAGACTCGCAGTTCTGCAAAGCCGTTAAAGCTTGATCTTGTCTGGTCTTGACCAGCGTCTTGCAGTTTAGCTACCAGCGTAGCAAGTTCATTGTCTCGCACAGCGAGCCATTTCTCAATCCTAGACCAGATTGCACGCGATGTCCTTTCCGTAGGCACAGTTCCATCTGATAAAAGGCCTGCAAGTTTTTTTAGACCTCGAAATCTCATCTTGCAGTCCTTCAGTGTCACAGCGAGCCATTTCTCAATCCACGACCAGATTGCACGCGATGTCCTTTCCGTAGGCACAGTTCCATCTGATAAAAGGCCTGCAAGTTTTTTTAGACCTCGAAATCTCATCTTGCAGTCCTTCAGTATCACCAAGACAAGGGGGCTGATGTGATCGTCTACACTTTTGCTACAACTGCCGCACACGGTGTCATGCACAGCTGTTCCTTCCAGGGCCACGAACGAATCGTTGGAACATAATGTGTGAGTCAAACACTCCTGGGTAGCAGATGATTCAGATGAGTACGTTCCTTTGCTGCAATATTTGCATTTTGTGTCCAAGGAAGAAGTGCCACGGGTCTCAACACCTTGGCCTGCTGGACACGAGCTGTGTTTCACGCACATGTTGGCAATGCCATCTCTTCTGTAGTATCCATCTTTGCAAACACACACGCTGTTCTTGTGCTTCTCACAAGGAGTCAGCTCGAACTCTCTGGGTCCGCGGCAACTAGTGCAACGCAGACAGTTGGGTATGTAGTTGTAATAGGCAGTGTAGGTACCTTCCCTGCAGGGTTTGCATACAGTCTTGCTGGTTTTGGTGCAGTGGCTTTCCAGATGAGTACCGGGCAGACATTTGTCGCAAGTGCACACAACACCATCACTAGATTCATGTCGATAAGTTGTTGTGCTGCAGTTGATCGACCCAAGACAAAAAAAAAATATGACAGCTAGTTGCCACATCGCAAACATTGTTGCACAAGTTTATATCTTCAGAGATCCTTATTGAAGCGTGAGTCTCCTTACAGTCACAGGAGTCCTTTTATACCCACAGGGGATGAAAAGTTAGAATATTTCTGGGAGATAAATATTCAAGTTTTAGAATAGTGTTTTTTTTTACATCACAAAAAACTTCACTCTAGTCCAAAACAAAATCAAACTCATACTCCGAATCAGAATCAAACAGCTGAACAGGACTCAAAGCTGAGTAAGTCTGCAAGTTGCTGCGCTCAAAATTCAATCCTGACATATCGCAGCAACCTGAATTGTATGATCCAACTATGTTATTATGATAGCCATCGGGTAAGCCGGTAGACTCAACACCTCTGCTGCACATGACCATGTCCAAAGTCCTCGGACACTGGCCGGTTTCAAAACATTGCGATGACAGCTCGGGTTGCGGATAATTATGGGCTGCTGCTGTACCAAAAGTGTCAGTCACCGGATCACCCAAAGTGCTCATCAACCATTCTGCATCGTCGAACATGTCTTTGACGATTTCAGGGGATAACTTTTCCCCGTATTGAGCCGCTACGTATTGAACCGTACCATAACATCTTGGGGTTCCGTCAACATCAGTTTCACGGAGAGACAATGGATCCTCGTGAACTGTAACACCGCTTAGGTTGTCCTGAAAACCTATTGGAGCCATTGAATCCAGCCGGTTGAAACCATTCGACCGGTCGAATTCGTTTACGTTCAGTTCGTTCTCGTGCAAAGGTGATTTTGCGACAGACACCGTTTTCTCTGACAGTGTATCATTGCCAGCTTCTGCTGCCACAGACGACCGCATTTCACTTTCGGACCATGTATGCTCTGCGTTCTGCGCAGGAAACGAGTCTGACGCTTGAAACTCGAAGGGCTCAGGTAGTGCCTCTGTAGTATTGGTCGGGGCAGCGGTGACTAACTCAGTCTCTTCTTGGACAGCCGAGAACGCAGTCATTGCTGGACTTGCGACTGTTGACGGTTTGAAACCATTCGACCGGTCGAATTCGTTTACGTTCAGTTCGTTCTCGTGCAAAGGTGATTTTGCGACAGACACCGTTTTCTCTGACAGTGTATCATTGCCAGCTTCTGCTGCCACAGACGACCGCATTTCACTTTCGGACCATGTATTATTGGTCGGGGCAGCGGTGACTAACTCAGTCTCTTCTTGGACAGCCGAGAACGCAGTCATTGCTGGACTTGCGACTGTTGACGCAGTTACCGCAGGCAAAGTCCTTGGAGCTGGCATAGTTAGAAACGTGACAGAGACGGTAGTGCCGCGAACTTTCATCCACATTGTGTGTGAATGCAGAGATTGTAGCTGCTCGTCAGTGAGCCTTATCATTGTCACAACATGTCCAGGAGTCGGTTGAAACGTATGTGCAAGTAGTGGTTGAGGAACAACGACCTGCTGTTGATTGTCAACGGCTTGTTGTTCTTGGTCAACAACTCTCTGTCGCTTGTCGGCAACAGCATTGTCCTCATCGGCATCAGAAAGTGCCCTTTTTTTGCCTCTTCTCTTCAGAGAAAACAGTATTTCACTTCTTCTTTTCTGCTTATTTTCTGCTTCTTCTTCTTTTCTTGAACGGAGGATGCTCTCGATCACATCCAATGACGAAGATTTATTGTAGTTGTGCTCGTCGGCATCAAAAAGTGCCCTTTCATCGCCTCTTCTCTTCCTCTTCAGAGAAGACAGTCTTTCACTTCTTCTTTTTCTGCTTCTTTTCTGCTTCTTTTCTGAATCTTCTTCTTTTCTTGAACGGAGGATGCTCTCGATCACATCCAATGACGAAGATTTATTGTCGTTGTGCTCGTCGGCATCAAAAAGTGCCCTTTCATCGCCTCTTCTCTTCAGAGAAGACAGTCTTTCGCTTCTTCTTGGTCTGCTTCTTTTCTGCTTATTTTCTGCTTCTTCTTCTTTTCTTGAACGGAGGATGCTCTCGATCACATCCAATGATGAAGATTTATTGTAGTTGGTTATCAAAAACTCTGAGTTTGTTATTTCATCGAGTTTCTTGATCCAAAATATTTCAAATTCAGCCCTGGGATTGGTGCCTTTATACACTCCGCACGACTCTCGTCTGATAAACCCGAGAGCTTTAAACAGTGCAGTCACGGGGTAGATTCGCTTCGTGGTTTCACCCATATGCCTTGAGAGTGTCGTCAGAGTGAAGGGCCTTTTGCTTTTCAGTATAGTGTATGTGATCCACACGTTTTTTTTCCATTTGGCCGTTGCACCGATCGACCTGCTGTGCTTCTTAGGGGTGCGGTGAAGCCCAAACAAATTAAGTTCAGCAAGTTTGTCATATCCCTTTCTCAAGTGGTCTTTGTTGCCGTAACAGCCAATCTTTCTCCATCGTGCAACTGCTTGTACAAAGGTCTCGTCAACACCGATCTCATGGCCCAGTCGAAATAACTCTTCGAAAGCTTTTGAAAGAGAATTGATCTTCGTATTTGATATGTTTAGAATCAAGCGATCCACGTCCGACGAAGCCATCGTCATGCAATTAGACCTAGCGGAAAGTTCAGTTAGCAAAAGAGGTGAGTTCAGCATGAAGATTGAGGAGATCTGTTCATAAACGGAAACCGCGAAAGACTTATGTAGAAAAATCACTTGAGATCACACTAGCAACTTAGACGGATTCTTTTCAATGAACACACAGCTGCAATTTGGACTGAGTTTTTTTAATAACAATTCTCAACAAAAACTAGGACGGATTTTTTTTAAAAAAGAACATCAAACAGATGTGATTTGGATGGACTTTGTTAAATGAGCAGAAACGTAGATGTAAATTGGAATGAGTTTTTTATATGAACAGAAACCACAGTTGCACTTTGGACTGAGTTTTTTTTAGATGGAGAAACATAGATGCATGTTGGAGAGAATTTGTTAAATGAGCAGAAACGTAGACGCAAATTAGATGGACTGTTTTATATGAACAGAAACCAAAGGTGCACTTTGGACTGAGTTCTAACCCTGTTAACCACAGTTTGAACAACATGTGAAATATATAGGAAGTGAAAGCGGGTGGGATTCAGTTTAATAGCTCACATCACGAGAGTTACAATCACAAATCCTCTGTGTTACACAGCCAGAGGAACAGAGACTGAGCCTCTTTTTATTAGTATAAGATTATACAATGTATCGGTTCATCGTGTTTGGTAGAACCATACTGTTTTTTGCTTTAGCTCTGTCCTGTTGCACTGATCCGAATGAAATTCTACAAAAAACTCTACAAAAAACTCTGCAATTCAACACCTTTGGGTACATTAGCTGGCCTCTGGACAACGATGAGGTTTCCTGGGTGAAACTTTCAGTTCAGCCCGATGGTAACTACACCGACATCCTGATTGTCAGCAGTGCCCGAGATCCTTTGCTACAACAGCCAGCCTCTGCTTCAGTCCCAAACTTCATTGCCTCTGTCGCCGCTCCTCTTGTTTCCCACTCTGTCGATCAGAACAAGGCACAAGAATCAGTCGGCGCACAGCCTCAGGATGCAGCTGAAGAATTGAGTTCATTTCAGCATGCGCTGCATGCGCTGATCAAAATCTTCAGTGACATCATCCCCACTCTCGTCTCCGACTATGTCGGCCAGAACATGGCACAAAAAGACTACTCTCAGTTGTGCGCACGGCGACAGTCGAGCAGGTTAATACCCTTCAAGACGGGAATCCCTTTTGCAGGGCCGTTTTTAGCTATAGGTGGCCGCCTCAGGCGCCATCCTAGAGGGAGCACCGAAACGGAGGGAGTGGACACAAAACTGCCGTGGAGTACAAGACCTTTTTAGTTTGTGTCATGTGCATGGGGCTAGAGAAAGCGCCTTGTGGCAAAATCTCACCAAGAAACAGTCAGCCGCCATGTTCGGTCTGCATGTGCACAAAGCAGCTCGGCGTCCGGAGGTTGCTTACTTGATCTGAGAGACTTCATAAAAAATGTCAAAAAAAAGCGTGAATATGGCATGTGAGTTTTTGTGAAGACGTTACATTGATGCATTTTGCTTTCCCTGCATCAACCACACCGTGCACAACCTTGAGACACTTAACACCAAATGTAATTTGAGTGAACAATTTCTACAATAAACGGTTCCCTGTATGAGAAAATACAAATAAAAAACGTACACACTAATTTTGTGTCTGTTCTGCGTTTATCTATTTCTTGTTTTTTTTTTAATGTCTGACTTAGGGTTAGAGAAGGGGAGGCTCATGTAAACACGGGAGACTGTGGGAGAGTAGTGAGTTAGTGAGTGCAAGAGTGTTAAGAAACTCAGAGGAAACGGATGACTCCATCTACAATGGTTTTATTGTCAAAACTCGTTGTCAACAGTGTTACATATAACCAAACTAGTTTCAAGTAGCAGAATGTGAAAGGTTCAAGCAGCAGAATGTGAATACATACATCATAAGTAGGTAAGTAGGAAACGCATCAGAATCTTTGGGGGGTAATTGTGTCACAGGTAAAGCATTTATTCGTTCCAACACATGAAAAGAAGCTCTACTGAGCGAGTGCCCTGCTGTGTTGAAGATGCGCACTGCGCTTGCAGATCAGAGCTCTCAATGTTCTCAAATGATCATCTGCGCACAGTGTATTCTATGACTGATATAAAAATTAAATCTGAAATGTGTGTTGTGTGTGTGTGTGTGTGTGTGTCGCTGCACAAACTTGTTTTATTTCGGTCTGTTGAACTAGTAAATACCTGAGCCCGGTAGTGGTAAGAGTGGAACAAGGCGATCAAAAACAAAATAATGTATGTAAATGATGACACAACTGGGGAGAGGTAGAAAAGCAGGGTCTATGGGTGTAAAGTACTCATGGCTGCCAGTTCCGATCTGAGTTCACGCGGAAGTTCCAGCCAGTAAGCAAGTTCTAGACCATATTGAATAACAGCTACCTTGCATAAAGTCCTCAAACTAGGGCTTAAATTCAAGATGAACACGTCAATGTTATCTATTCCATCGGTCAAGATGATGACACAATCTCTCACCAGGAAAGCCAACATCCCATAGCGATTTCGATATGGACTTTTTGTCCCCTCGGGCTCAACTTCCTTCCAGGTGCAGGTCTCTGGGTTGAATTTCCACAGGCAATATAGCGGTTCCAGGTTGCGGTTGTGACCACCAAATATGTACAGCTCTCCATTGTAGGCAAAGGCTGAATGGTTCCAGCGGCATTTTGGAGTCTGCACGGAGGACTCGCTCCAGAGGTTGGTCGTGCTCCAGAGGTTGGTCGTTGTGTCAAACACTCTCACGCCATGGTGCGGGTCCTCACCTCTCCCCCCAAATACAAACATCTTTGTCCCGATAATAGTGGCAGAGTGACCTGATGTAGGAGGCACCCTGGGGCTTGTTGCGTTGATCAAAGACCAGGCCATCGTGCTGGTGTTCAAAGCGTAGATGTCATCGGTGTGACTGGAACTGCAGGGGGTGTATCCTCCGTGTATATACATGACTTCCCCCAAGGCGCAGGCTGAGTGCCAGTACCTC
Source organism: Nannobrachium achirus (assembly GCF_963921795.1). Lineage (NCBI taxonomy): Eukaryota > Metazoa > Chordata > Actinopteri > Myctophiformes > Myctophidae > Nannobrachium > Nannobrachium achirus. The sequence continues at coordinate 9,705,935 of NC_137812.1, forward strand.
CCCTCCGGAGCGGACCCAGACACCTTGGGCTTGAACCATCTGCGGGTGTCCACATCAAATGCGTACAGATCGTTGCGACACTCATCATGTGAGTATCTTTCCCAAGGGGGTGACAAAACCTGGCCTCCCCAGAGGTAGACAGTGTGTCCTATCAGTACAGCTGTGTGGTGGTCGCGGCGGGAGGGAATGTCAGCCGGACTTCCTGCTGTCGCCGGGAGCATCGTCCAACTCAAGGACACCGTGTCGAAGACATGTACTTCGAGCTGGGCCCTAAAACGGCCCCCTTCGAAGCAGTACAACTTGTGTCCAACAGCCACGCAAGCATCAACTAGTGCTGTCGGAGCCTCTGGCTCTTCCTGCAGATGCACTGTCCAGAGTGACATTTCTATCACCGCGATGGATGCGATGAGCCTGAAACTGACAGCTCGTAGGTCGTGGCAACTAGACTAACTTAGGACTCACTGAGGGTAATTCAGACCAGCTCTCTGGCAACTGTCAAATCAAGGCCTGGCTAGCTTCTCCTCGCCTGGGGTAAGCGGTGACTGGTCGCTGGGTCCGACCTGTTGAAACTATATGGCGTAGTGTGGAAGACGGGCTTATAGAAAGCTAAATCTCAGCTTGAAGGTAGGCTGGGATATTCTTAGTGTTTTTTTTTGTATTCTTTTTTTTAAATCATTTTCTTCTCCTTCCTCTGCTCCACTTCCATTTTACTCTCCATCAATCTCCAAGTTTCCTTCTAGTTTTGACAGTGGAGCATCAAACTCCCTGAACCTGCTGGTCTCACTCTCTCTCTCGCGTGTTATGTGCCTCAGATAGGGGTGCAGCTGAAGGCAGATGAGAGTGTGGTTTTCTATATAGAATGGGTCGCTGCTGTTCATAGGGCAACCAATTAAGTCGTGCACCAGGTCGTGAGGCCCAACCATTTCCTTAAACGCGCCGACGGACTCGTAACCGACGAGTATCACAGTCCATTTCCCGTGGCACAGCGAGGATGTGTAGTATTTGCCCATGGACTGGTAGAGGGCGATGTTGGCGTGGGCCTCTCCAGACAGGACGTACTCGACGCTCTGCTCGGGGCCCGCGTTGAACCTGGCCGAGTGCGCTCCCACCCTCTCTCTTTTCGTGCCATCGGGGGCGTCGCCCAGCAGGTTCAACGTGAACACTGCGCACTCCACCGAGTAGCTGCACATGCCATTCTTAGCCACCACCTCAGGTATCTTGCCCTTGAAGAACGTCACGTCCGTGTCTGCGTACATGATGGCGTTGCCTCCGTTGGTGTACAGGAACCACGCGTACTTGAATTTGCCAGAGCGCAGGGCGGCCACCTTGGCCTCGTGCACCACCGCTTGCGCGTTTCTGATCACCATGTAGCGCATCTTGGTCAGCAAGTGTTCGGGCTTCATCTTTGCGTACTCTTTGGCCGAGATGCTGTCGATTTCTTCCAGGCAAAGCACCACCACGTTGCTGTGTTCCTGAAACTCATACAGCGTCCTCTCCACCTCCTCGGGGGTCATAGTCAGCTTGCTGAAGACAATCAGGACGGGGATCTTATGCTTCTCCAGCATGCTGGCCTGCATCTTGATCTTGTTCACGAGGTCTGGGCGGTGACAATTGATGACATTGCTGCCATTCGGGATCCCCGTGCCTCTGATGGCAACCCAGGTGTGGAAGACCAGATTGGTTTTCAAGAGCATGTAGCTCTTGTCCAGCGTGAACCCCGAGAACTGCTTAGAGAGAAAGGTTTCGATTTTGTCCATAACGTTGCTCTGGTCATAGCTGGAGGGGTCTCTGATTTGCTCGGAGGGGCTGACGATTTGCTTGGAGGGGCTGATGATCTGCTCGGAGGGCCTGGCGATTTGCTTGCTGTGCAAGCAGCAATCAGTTTCGTAACCTGCCATGAGCTGCTGTGCACGCGCAGATAGGAGTGTGGCAGGGGCTAGCTCTCCAGGCCTTTTATTAACAGAAGGAAGGACCTACAAGCTCGCAGCGCGGCACTCGTCGTCGCACTGTGAGCTTGTAGATCTGCTATTTTTCAATAGTTGAAGCACAAAATATGTCTACCCGTTCTGAATAGCTTAACAGAATTAATAAAAATAGTAATAATAAAAAAAAGAATGCACCAACAAAACTGTACCAGAGACACATCTTAATTTTCAGGACTTTTAACAGGGACACAACTCAGAAATCATAAGCCGGGTCCTCATGACCGAACTGCTTCATGCACAGGCCAACCACTACTGGGGTGTCGTCCTTGAATTTCCTTATGAGCAATCTGGCCACTTTTCACCTGGTGCGGCCTGAGGTCCTCCTGCTACTGAACTCCTCCTTTCAGTCCTCATCGGGAACAAAAAAGGCTTCAGTGTCTTTGTAAGAAAGTTTTTTTTTTACTAAAACCTTGAGAGGATTTTTGTGGGAAAAAAAATAGAAGTTTTTTATAGAAAAAACTGAGAGTTTTTTTTTTATGGGAGCTCCACATCTTGCAGATTCATTTCCTTGAGTTTGCTCAGAACATGTCCCTGAGTACCTCTGCCAGCTCAGAAACATGTCCCTGAGTACGTCCGCCAGCTCAGGGTAGGGTTGGATGGCGTGAACCAGAAACATATTTTTAGCATGTATTTAGGTATCTTATTCTTCCTCTTGGGTAGGAAATTTGCAGTATTCTCCATCAGAACCTCAGGTGCCTCAGGCTTAGAAACTGACACTGCCATGGCTTATGTTTGATGAGTGACAGCTATTGAACTAAAAACAATGAGCCCCCTTATATACCAGTTGAGGAAATCTTCACCCCTTTCACCTCTCTCGCCTTGAGCTCTTCCAGCTTTAGTTCGAGTTTCCCTGTGTGATGCGCAGCTTAGGTAGCGTAGAGGGGATACAGGGCTTGCAGTTGTCAAAGTCGAGGTCCTTGGTGGAATTAAGCTCTACTTCTTTGGTAGTGACATAAGCATCCCAAGCGTTTGTGACGCTCAACTGACATGCGATGTATACTGTTCCCTCGGGGTAGTACATGGAACACGAATGGACACATCAAACATATACAACGGTACACAGAACACAGATAGACACACACACACACACACACACACACACACACACACACACACACACACACACACACGCACACACACACACACGCACACACACGCACACGCACGCACACACACGCACACACACACACACACACACACACACACACAACATGCAACATAAACAGCACACTGAGAAGGAAATTGATTGTCGTATAATACTTACATCATTACCAGATGAAAGAAAATGAACGTAGGACGATCCCTTGTAGCCGGGATTGAACTTGTACAATCTGTTTTCAGGATTTCCAGACACACGAACTGGTTTTTCTGAATGCAGATACGAAGGTAACCTTTGCAGCTCTTCGATGGCTCTTTCCACATTAATGCGCAGTGTGGTGCACATGTTTTTATTCTGGGCCTGCACCATAACGTTGATGTCCAGATGTAACAGCACAGCTGCGAGCAACAATCCCATCATAAGACTTTTGCCACATTGCCTTGGAGCAAGACACAACGTGTAGGAATTGGAGTACTTTGAAAAATTACGATCCACGATGTACAAGTGGCTCAGACAGGGTTTCACGTAGTTGTAATTTTCAGATCCGAGAGGAGACAAACCGAGCTTTTCAAGGAGCACGTGTTTGTATTTGTACAAAGAATCTCCAAACTGTTTATGTGTGACACCAAGAACAACGCCTCGTAGGAGCTCAAGCTGAAAAGGTTCTAGTCTCATGCCTTTGATTTGAAAATACTCAAAGACCCTACTTATCATTAGATCAAACCTGTGCATCACAGATCTCGATTTATCTTCCTCAGAACAGCTACAATTTTGAAGGTCTCGCATTCTAATTCTCGCTTGATCAAGACCAAGAGTTCTAATCAATTCAGCTCGTGCCAATCTGTTTTTTAGCAAATAATTATACTGAGATCGTTTATCTCGATCTTTACGTATCCTTTCGCTGTCAGTGAATCGTTTGGACAGACTCAGCCTCATACAATCGACAGCCATCGCCACTGGCACTGTTTTTGTCAGGTCACTGGGATCCTCCAGTGAACTTTCCAAGAGCCAACGGTTTGTTTCTGCATTGGTCGAAAGGGCGCCTTGCGAGACAGAGGAACTCAAGAGAGGACTGTTATTCGCGGCCATATCCGACCATGAATTGTTCACCTCAGCAAGCTTATTCGCGTACATGGCAGAAGAGCAGTGAGATATCTCGTGATACCTTAGTAGATTACGTGTTGCCACTGCAAATTCACTTTCGATACTGCTGGCTGTTTTCGTGGATGCCAGACATGGACAGGTCCAACGTATACCACCCTCACTTCAGCAGCGTGGATGGGAGTCAATCCTTCCTATCAAAAAAGTCATTCTGGTTGACGGCCGAAGGTCATTTGGTGTGCACGGAATCATACACTGAACATTGTAAACTTAATAATGTGTGGCTAAAAAATGCGGCGCTGATCGAAAGCTCCGAGGGTGATGATCAAAGCAAAGCCGTTTTAACGACCTCGGCTGCTGCGCATAAGAATCTGATCAGAATTTGCAATGAAGCACAAGTGGTTTCCCGAGGAAGGTTTTTTCACATGTATCCTCGCGACCCAGTGCGCAGCAAAGTTGACTTTACACTGCTGCAGGACGACACCAGCGGCAGTAAATCCTCAATATTGCAAATTCAACTCACGCCTGGCCTGATTAACTGTAACCAATGGAAAAAATTGACAACTGGAACAGATCTTATTCGAGAACTGGCACCTTTGTACTCTACATATTTCGCTTTTCTAGCCAACCCTAGGAGATTCACAGATCTGAATCGTAGAGTGGAAGAATTGGAGGCTCAATCTTTAACGCAAACCGACTGTGATGAGATACAATTAGGCTCGAAAATACGGCAAGACTGGTTTACAAGACTGCTCATTCGTCTAACTCTCCTGATGTTCTCATAGACAAAGGCATTAACGTTGACTTGTTTGAATACTGTTGAACTTGGATATTGAACTTTAGACGTCCAAAAAAAAAAAAAAAGAAACAAAAAAAAAACATGGATTCTCAAACTTACGAACTGGGTTTGTGTGATGGCGTGGAAAGTCTGCTGGTAAAACGCGATAATAGAATCGTAGCAGCTTATGCTCAACAGCGTACACCAAATGGGAAGATGGGCACGCACCCCATCGGCCGTTGCTACTGCGCAAAGCCAAATACTCTGAATTGGACACTTTGCAAATCAGACGTCGCTATGGCTAAACTTGTCTTGCTTGGCATACTTGGAGTACCAGTGAAATGTTACACATCGGGGAAACACGCGGTTGTGCTTTACATCGTGAAAGGTGGCTCGAGAGGTACAATTACATCTAGAGGCTTGGTCTTTATGTGCAACACAGTGCCTGACATGCCTGTCATCCTCGCTCATAGAATGCACAACGTGTGTGTGTACAACGATCATTGGGCGGTGGATGTGCTGTCTCACCTAGATCAAACACACATGCCTACTAAGATGATTGTCAAGAGGAAGGATGGCAAGAAATACCATGAAGTGGAGCATCCAAGTGTGGATTATGTGTACACTGATGCAGACGTAGACGCAGATGTATACGGTAAGCGGCCTATGCCAGTGTTGCCGTTGAAACTGATCAAGGGTATAGACCTTGCAGATGCCATTGAGCCAAACATTGGATCGACACTGAAGCGTCAAGCTGCAGAAGAACACCTTCTGCTGCCAGCTCGGTCTCAGCAACTGAGGTCACGATTACCTGAAGTATTTCCGGAGAATGAAGACCAACAAGGCTCGCAAAGTCAACTAGCCGACGTTTGCCCACACACCAGCTCTCCCCAACAAGGAGCAACAGGCTTGCAGCCGCCTGATGTTTTTCTGGACGACGACTATGCGTTTTTGTGCGCACAGTAGAAAAATTCATTCTTTGGCAGTGGCAACCTTTCAGTCTAGAATTAACAATTTGTGAATCAACCTGCTCACAGTTTTGTTATGTCTTTTCTTGATAAAATGTTCATTATTGTTGGTTTCTTTAAAACACAAGATTTCGATTGTCTTTAAAAAGTGACGTTTTTTTTCTTAGAAATAATCAGAGAGTTTTTTTCTCTTGAAAAAAATCAGAGAGTTCTTTTCTAAGAAAAACAGAGAGTTTGTTTTTTTTCTTGGAGAAAAACTGAGTTATTTTTTCTCAGGAAAAACTGAGAGTTTTTTTTCTTAAACTGAGAGTTTTTTTTCTTGGAAAAAACTGAGAGTTTTTTTCTTGGAAAAAAACTGAGTTATTTATTTTTTTAGAAAAGGCTTTTACTAAAACCTTGAGATTATTTTTGACAATCACCGATCGAGCTCCGCTTCATTGTTTCCAGCGCAGGGTCAAAGGGGTGATCGGATCGACTTCATTCTCGTCTAAAGCAAAGCTGCTGCCGTGACAATTTGGACCCGAAATCACCAAGACCTTACCATGCCTTGGTACCGATCTTTGCATGAAAAACACCACCACAGATACGTCAAGAAGTATACTCACTCTGATCGCGGCACATCAAGCCTACGAGACACTGAGTATTATGAGTCACGAGCATCCAGACATCTGCACTGTCAGATTTGTGACATAAACGTGACTAACAACATTAAACGATATCGCAGATTTGCTCTGCTGGTCAACTGCTCCTGTGTACTTTGCCTTGAATGCGTGAAGTCGTACAGAAGACCTTCTAGGTTCTTTGGTGTCGTCGACAAAACATGCCCAGTGTGCAAGACGGAGTCTCCGTACTATGTGGTCAGTAGAAACTGGCTACCTGAAGGGCCTGGAAAACTCGCACGACTAAATGCGTACCGAGCGTACACACGCACAAAACCCTGTGTGTATGAACGAGCCGGAGGCTTTTGTAAACGTGGCTCAAAATGCATGTACAAGCATGAGAATCGTGAGGACACCATCGAGGAAGACACTGAAGACACCACTGAGGACGAGGGCGACACTGAGGATGACGATATGGAGTTTTGATTTATTTTTTTTGATTTTTTTTCTCTGAGAGCTTTTGTCAGATCAACACTCGCAAAGACTTTTGCCACGGATGAAGACTTCAGCTGCGCTTCGGCTCAAAACATAGACTCTCTGTGTTTGTGTTCAACCTTACAAGAGTTTTATGTACAATGTAGATTTGGTATGATTTGTGAAATAAAACAACTCAAATGCGGAATCTCATGATCTTGTGTTTTATTGACCCAACCAACGGTTTGTTACATACAAAAGAAATGACATGATAGCAAAGTTATGAACAGACAGATAAAGACTAAAACATTTAAAGTATAACAATTCACTTTGTATTGTGTAACAAATGCCCCACATAACTCTTTATGTTACACCATGATGTTCATCCACCCTACGATACCACAACATACATGCCAGATTATCAAACATGCCAGAACATCCGTAGGTACCGGCAACGTCTTTCCAATGGCATGAAGTGATCACTGTGTCTTCCTTGTGAAACCAAGACCCGTTTGTCTTAGTATAAGCGCTGATGCTCTCTGTGCTCTGAGCGATCACGCCGTACAACTCGTACACAGAAGGGGTCAGGTTCTCATCAAGCTCACTTGAGTTGAACCGTTGAGGAAAGCCCATCGGTCGAGCCCCCATTCGATCCAGCCTGATCACCAGAAACATGGGCATCTTCTTGATTGTTATGCGAGACACCATGTCTCGAAAGCGGTTACACTCAACACACTCTTTTGTCACAACCTCCTCAAAAGCCTGCCGGATGCACTCCAGAAGGCCATCACGCGTTACAGCGACAGGGAAAACAGAGCATTCCTCCGACAGCGATTGTTTAGCATCGCAGGTCAAGCAACTGGTCACTTGAACAGTCAAAGTTTGCCACTGGGTGACAGCAAACTCCGACCCATCATGATCCAGGGCGTCAATGATGTAACGGAGAATTACATCGGGATCCTCTTCGAACTTGAACGACACGCCACTCTGGAGAGCCAGCGAGTCTATGAACATTCCAGGGTTCACAGCTCTGCCGGGATTTGCCGTCATGCCACTCAACACATCAGCCAGCTCTTTTGTCACACCGCCCCCGGACCTGTTGCAAGTCAGCAGCTGCGACGGTTTCACCGTCTCCGCCAGACACTGCAGTACACTATTGATCCCTTGCCTCTTGCCCATGTCGATCAGACCTTCCGTGACTCTACGGTACACCAGCATGCACGCTGTAGACTTGCGCAGCTCGGAGTTGCCGCGTGCGCTGCCGTACGCTGACAACACATCGCTCCAAGAGCAGGAGCTCGTGAAAGTGTCGTTTGCGTAGCCCCAGCAACCCCTTCCGTGCACGTAAGCCGCGAAATGGCCTGCGTTCAGAATGCCTTCGTGGGCGATGACACCGTAGAGCCTGTAAACCGTCTGCTCCTCAGACGGCACGGTGAGAAAAGATCCCACATCCAAAGTCTTTGGGAAGGTAACTATTCTGTTACCTTTCCTTACCGTGCCGCGATCACCTACGGCTCGATTCAGCTTCATGAACAGCACATCAGGCAATCTCGCTAAAGAGGTTTCAATTGTACACTTTTCCGAAGAGCAGTTGTTGCATTTCTCGTCAACACGTTCCTTTCGGTTACCGGCTTGGATGAAATCTAACAGGTCGACGTTGGTGCGCGAGGTCTCGATTGGTACGCGTAGCACAAAAAAAGGGTTCTGGTGGGAGTTTGTGAAGCCGCAACCTTCGCATTTCACCCTCTGCTCTTCCACGACCCTTAGAAACTCAAGACTAACACCGTCTTGATGTAGAGCGTCCAATATGTACCCAAGCACACGGTCAGGGTCTTGCTGATCACGTAGAAAGTGAGGATCGTAGGCTTCTGCAATCTCTTGCGCGAGCGGTTCAGCGTTGTACACGTGCATACCATCGTTTATACTCATGAGCATCAGCAGCTCTCTCAGCGCTCTAACCGTAGGGTTTTGAGGCTCTCTTCTCAACTCTTGCAGCATTTGCAGCAGTTCCTTAGTTTGAAGAAGACATTGCACTAGACTGTTAAGAGCACACAGGCTTCCTCGGTTACCAAGTCTTGGCGGTTTAGACATGGTGAGGTCTACAACACAAATGACTTGCTGTAAAGACAGGCTCGCCTTTTTAATAATCCACAAAACTCGTCAAGTGCAATCCGTCAAAAACATCTCGGAGGGTCAGTATGCCAGAATCTGTCACCAGCAACACGAATATCACAATGACTTTGTAGTAAGTCACATTCAGAGTCGGCACAGGCCCTCCACGGTTGTGTTTTGTGATTTCGATCACAGGTGCCCATTTGGAACTAGGGGATTCAGCGTCATGGGTCACCAGTGTTGTGTTTGCGTCAGAGTCAAATATAGCTCGATCGTCTAGCTTGTCCAACGTCGGAATCTCCGTGAGAGCAGCAGGGTTCACTCCAATAGTCACAAGACCTTGTGTGTAGTTAGCGCTCACGGTTTCAACCTTGTCAGTTTTGAAGATTTTTCTCCTCAATCTTAAGATGATGTTTCTGACCACCAAATGCACATCATCTTTGATCAAACACAACTCGTTCTGGTTTCCTCTCACGGTGTCGGGTTCTCCGAATGCAATCAAAAACGAGGTGCCCCGATGATGAAGAGTCAGCGTGGTCCCATCATTAGGCATAGAAAGCCAGTTGGTTATATCCGCAAGGTAATTTCTGAACGTGAAATGTGATCCGCGAAGGTCACACATTTCCGTGTTCAGACGCTGGTTACTCACTCCCGGAAATTCACTCAATCGGCTGATTGCAACCTGAAGCACAGACAATGTGCTTTGACTCGCCCCTGCCAACAGTTGCGACAGCTTGATGCGGGGCAAGTGGGTTTTGAGTAATTCGTTTATCATGTTTAGCAGCGCGTAGCAATAATTTCCAAACATAGGAGCATGGAGCATCGTTATGTTCTTGCTCAGATAAGGGATTACGTCCACCACAACGCCTCCGCTGTGTGTTACCTTCACGTCGGTCCAGTCGGTCATGTACACAGGCAGAACGCAAGCCCGAGCGGCCGCTTCCAGTGTCAGTAGCACCTGCATTACAAACACGTAGGGGTTGTGGGGTTCGTCTTCTATCGTCCAATGAGACACCGTCTTGTGCACATTATGAGGCTTTGCGTACTGAAAGACAAACATGTTGTGACTTTGCTGGGTCAGGCAATAGGGTCGATGAGGCCCTGTCAGCGCCAGCGGCTTAGAGTACGTTACAGCCAGAGCCAGTCGTATAAGCGCAGTGGAAAAAGCCTTTAGACTTTCTGAAATGCTAGTTACGACCAGCACCGCTGTGTCCAATTCCCCTGGTATCTTTCTGCTCCTGACATCGGCTTGCAAATCGCCCGGGACCGCTCCTAAACTGCTTTGCCAACTGGAAGGGTAATTGCATTCCGACGGCAAATCGCCCGGGACCGCTCCTAAACTGCTTTGCCAACTGGAAGGGTAATTGCATTCCGACGGCAAATCGCCCGGGACCGCTCCTAAACTGCTTTGCCAACTGGAAGGGTAATTGCTGTTGCTAGAGCCGTACGACCAAAGACCGCTTGTGTCTCCCAATAAGCTGCTGAGCTCGGAGTTGTAAGCCTGCTGTTGCTCAACGGGAGGCGCGTGTGTACCGCAAAACTTCCTTGTGTCATCTATTGCACGAGCTTTTTTGGCTTGACCTGCAGCCCGCGTTGATTGTTCGAGGCAATGGGGATCTTTGGCGGTGAGTGAGCTAGAAGGATAGTTCATTTCTGCCAACCGAGGAAGTGTGTGCGTACGTTGCGCTTTTCTTTGTTTCGGTCTCTGTCTTGTCTGCTTACATCTTTTGCCATCAGAAGGCCGAACGCTGCAGCTGACAAAATCACTTTGAGCCGCTTCTCGCTCCGTGATACGTTGAGCCTCGTCCTGGTTCTTGTCGACAACACACCGGCCTCTCTGTTTGTGCGTCCCCGCGATGTCGCTCGCAGAATCGGCTTCTGCGATGTCTAGGGTTTCGGGCCTGTTGATCCACACTCCCAAAGACGCCTGCCGGTCCGGTGGACCAGCGGGGTCGACGTGTAAGTCGGTTAAACTGTTGTCTGGCAATATAGTGCATTCTGCACCTGGTTGAACATCATCGGATGTCTGCAACAAAGTCTGCTGTTGGCTCTCGTGATCTTCAACGGGACGAGGCTCTAAGTTCGAAAAGATCAACGGTTCGATCGCCGCCCCCGTCTCGGCAACAGGACCGGCGTCGTCGAACAGCAGCATTGCATTGTCCACGCAGTCCTGTAAACAAATATTCCCGTAAGTGGCTTTGAAATCTAGGCTTTCAACGGCGGGCCACCGTGTAGCCATGTCTCTCTCTGCGCCTGCAGCTGCTGGAACCTCGACCGAACTGCTGCTTACATCCTCTTCCTCGGGAAGAACCATGGTTGAAGGAGCTTCGCGGTCTCCGTTTCCCATGTCCGGACAAAGCGCAGGCTCCGGCTCCTGTCTTTTGTAGTGTTTGCCGACTGACTGCGGCGCTGGACCGGGTGTATCTTTAGATCGGCGCTTAGTCGCCGCCGCAGCAGATGTATGATGCGTGTGCATGAACCCAGACGCTTTCCTCTTATACCAATCGTAAGGCTCAATCTTACGGGGTGCGAGCCTCAGCACGTCGATCCCGTAGAACGTCTTTTTGCTCGTGTCGACGAGAGACACGTTGCTCTTGTCAACAAACGAGCAGTCCTCGGCTGCAATGACATCTGTAGTCACACACTCCCCCAAGCGAACCGTTTTGGGTAAAACCGCAGAAGGGGCCTCGGCGGAGCTAACATCTTTACTCAGAGCTACATATCTGTTAAGCTTGAGCAGCTCACTTGGACACCACCGCTCTTGCGGGTAGAGAGTGATACACAGTGTCCCGATCGCAATAAACCCACTGTCCACCATCCCATTAGCCATACCGACCAAACTGTTGTATATTTCCTTGACACTGGGCCGAATCTGCCCATAGCTCTTGAACAGCGTTTCAGCGTCCATCTTCTGCATGTATTCGTGCTGAAACGAGCTGCGGTCTTCGGGCGTGTACGCGCCGACAAGTTTCGCGAGATTCGCAGCGTAGGTTTTCCTGCAGCACGGCGACGTCTCGGTCTTGTAGGTGATTATGGGTTTTTTGGCGTACAGCTCCCACATCACGCAATACCAGCTGAAAATGTCACTTGCGGTGCAAGAACTCAAACACCACAGCACTTCTGGCGCGAGGTTGGTGCGAGTGCCTCGCGGCTGGTCAGGTGTCACGAAGTTACATGAGGTGCCAAAGTCGCTGATCTTAAAGGACACCGGTACAGGATGCCTGTTTTTCTGGTAGCACACCAAAATATTTCTGTAAGTCAGGTCTCGGTGCTGAAGAGCTCTTTTCTTCATGTACTTCAGCCCTCCAAGGGTATCCAGCTCTACCAGAGGAACCGTTCTGTTGGTTTTAAGCCGACTCGTATACTCTAACAGAGAACACAACGCCTTTTCCATCACAATGACTGTTTTCCCTGAAAGCTTGTCCTCGGCATTGGCACACCAGAAGGCTCCAAATGTACGCAGTATATTCGGATGTTTCAGGGACACGCCGACCATGGCTTCCTCGACCTGAGCCACGTGAGCGTAGCAGTTGAACTCTTTGTCTATACGCGACACGCTCCAATTTACCTTCTCCGGGAAGAGCGGGACTTTGGCAACGGCGTTCCGATTCAGCGAGACAGTGACCCCGAAAGCTCCTCTGCCCAGTATAGATGCACTAGACTGCATCAGGGCTTGTATGTCAACGTCAGTCTTCTCGCCTTGTTTCACAGTGTACATGAACCATGGTTCGCTGGCAACGGAGACCTCCAGCGGTTTGTATGTTCGATGAAACCTGTCAGCTGCAACGGGCGGTTGGCTGCATGCCGTTGTTTCGTAGGATTTCGGCAGAAAACCTTCGATCACAGGATGAGTTTGTTGAGGTTTAGCTTCGATCATCTGAGGCTCGTAGCAGTCAAAGTTCCGCAGGGACGGCAAGTAGTTTGCCTCCTCTGATAGGACTGAGTTCAATTCGCTCGTGTAAGGCGCTTTGTTAGGACACTTTATGATCACAAACTGAACAAAGTATTTTGTCCTCCCTCCCTGGTTGTCTATTTCACAAACAACCAGTTTACCAGTCTTGTTCGTGGAATTGAGTTTATCCGTTATGTCCATCACATGCACATCTGTTCTGCCGCTCAGTGATATGCATCGCCGAAGAAAAGCTCCGGCGTCCGTGGCCGGATCGTAAGCCTCGTGCGACTGTACATCCAGCCATCGCAGCACTTTGCCGACGTCTTTGCAACGCGAAGTCCTAACGTGATACAGATTGTGATGCTCAAGCATAGACAAGAGCAGCTCTATGTTACTTTTGGATCCCATCTGGACTTTGAGCGGCCGCCTCCTGTCCGACGACCTGAAATAACTTGTGCTGACAGTAAATAGAAAAGATGACCCCGCTCAGACGACGCATTGTCTTTTCAGATCAAGCTTCAGTAGGACTCTTTGAATACCTTGTGATAGCCGGAGCGCCTGCGATAGGTCTGCTGAACGAAATTCATCTGCGTGACAGGTGTACTCTGAAGGACAGTCTGGCGGTCTTACGCGACATGTGGCAAAGGGTAGACTCTATGTTTGTGCCTAAAGAAGACCTTGAGCATCTCCATCGTATGGAAGCGGAAAGTTTGTCCAGCAGCGCAGATATCCCAGAGGCTATACTTGAGGACAATAATAAACTTGCACGGTACTATGTGTATCTCCTGTTCAGATACATCATGAGTTGGAATTTCACAAACGATGTGGCTGTGTACACCGAGTCCAACGCGTCCTTCTTTCAGCGGCTGACTTCAAAACCTAAACTGAAAACCGTGTGTCCCCTGCGCGACATTCCGGTCGGATGGTTGCAAGCCACTGCCAGAAGCTCTTTCCCTTCAGCGCCGCCTGAAGTTACCGGGTTTGACCCGACATCGCTTGGAGCACAGCAGTACAGACATACAGAGACTTGGCACGGCGGTGTTGCTCCTTCGGGTCCCCAGATGAGTTCCCAAGGCTATACCGGTATATACCCCACTGAGCAACTCAACAGATTCTCTACTGCTCCTATGTATGCTGGATACGGCAAAGTCACTAATGATGCCATTGGCTACGTGTCAAAGGAGGAGTCTCATCGGCAGATGTTGAAAGAGTTCTCTAAATTGAGGGTCGAAGACTGATAATAAAAGTCAGCTGTACAAGCTGTGTACATCTAAGCAACTGCCAATCTCTCTTTTCCTTTTTTTTGTCTACATGTTTAAGTGTTTCTTTGTACGCTGGCTTTGAATAAAATTACACTGTTGAAACTTGTTCGTGATCACATCTCTTGATTATAATTTTTTTTATTGAGCTGACAAACAACACATAGACCAGACAAAATTTGTGTTTATTCACATCAAAACATATGGATATATCACATCAAGTACATACATCGTAATCAAGCAACAAAATAAAGTAGAGCTGGTTTCATGCATGATAATCAAGCAACAAAAACGTAGAGCTGGTTTCATACATCACAAACATATCAAGAATAGTAAGTAAAAGTAGTAGTATCAGCTGCGCCTCAAGTTACTTTCTTGAAATATCTATCTAATGTATTACATTGTTGAGTCGATTTCGCTTTCCTTTGTGTTTTTTGTTTTTTAACACTTGGACCGACACAATCTTGATCGGAAGGAGGATTTTTATCGAGATCGCTCATACGAATGTTATCTAATAGACGTATCACATAGTCTGTCATAAGACTAGACCCGGCAACTGGCGTTTTATCCATTACATAGAAAAGATTTCTTCGTCTGAATTTTCTGGCTCAGTGTCCTGATCAGACCAAGTGTCTTGCTCTTGATTGGTGTCACACTGCAGATCACAGTTATCTCGAGAAAGACTCAGTTCTCTTTCTTTCGAGGATGGTTTCGGCGACCTCTCTGGGAGCGGTTTCGGCGACCTCTCTGGGAGCGGTTTCGGCGACCTCTCTGGGCGCGGTTTCGGCGACCTCTCTGGGCGCGGTTTCGGCGACCTCTCTGGGAGCGGTTTCGGCCTCTCTGGGAGTGCGTCCGACGGTTTCGGTGACCTCTCTGGGCGTGCGTGAGGGGACCTTCTGTGATGTAGATTTGAGGGTATTGGAGACTTCTCCCTGACAGGAGATTTGTGTTTCTGATCGTCTGAATAGCAAGGTGATTTGTAGTCGTTTTGGCGCTGCTGAGGCAAACGATCTCGGGGCTTTCCTTTTGTCAGGTTTACACGCTTGCTTTGAGATTTTCGCTCGGATGATTTTTTACGCAGAGGACTTTTGCCAGACTTTTGTTTTAAGTCAGAATGAGGCTGGTTGTCCTCGGAATGGCTTTGCTTCCGAGAAGGCAAGTTTGACGTTTCAGGTGAAGGTCTTGAAGACGGGCCAGATTCAGACAGCAAGTAGTTCCACGTCGACTGTGTCGACTCTTCCTCCTCGGAGTCAGACTGAATGGGTGCAGCAGCTTTGTGTCTTTTTATAGGGACACAAGAAGCCTGTCTTTCTAGGCGCCTTTTTTTCTTGACTCCTGCAGTCTTGTGAACAAATTCATCGTCAGAATCACATTCTTCGATTCCCATGTGATCTTGCTCAGCTTCTGAGCGCTCGTCGACATCCGAGCGTTCGCCGACGCACTCATCCACGTCGGAGCGCTCATCCACGTCGGAGCGCTCATCCACGTCGGAGCGCTCATCCACGTCGGAGCGCTCAGGATCAAGGTCACGGAATTGTTCATGATCCGATCCAGGTTCATCGTGATCATCTGATGCCTCATGTTCAGATTCAGGCTCCAAGCTCATGGTCAGAGTGTTGAGAAAACTGTTGAAAATCCTCCAGTTCTTTTTCTACTTTTTCACTCTGAGATAATAGCACACTCTCATCTTCTTCATCTGCATCCTGAGGCTCTTGGTCAGTCTCGCTGTCAAAATCTTGCTCTTTCTGGCAACTGTAACCTTGAACTTCTTCTTCCTCTTCTGCATCTTCTACATCTTCTGCATCCTCTTCTTCTGCTTCTTCATCAGTGTCACTGTACATCACTGTAGGCTGCACCACTTTCTTTTTCGACTTTTTAGTTTTCCTTGCAGCAATTTGCTGTCTGTACTCATCAATCTCTTCTTCTGTGTCATCTTCTGCATCTTCTTCTGGTTCTTTTTCTTCTTCTTCTTCTTCTTCTTCTTCTTCTTCTTCGCTGTCATCATTGATAAAACTGTCAGCATAATCTTCTGTTTCATCATCATCATCGTCGTCGTCGTCATCATCATCTTCTACGGCGGCTTCACTGTCTATGTAGGGACAGTGTTTTTTGTTGTACATTTTAGGTTTCTCGGCTCTTTTTTCGATCCGACGACGTTTCCTGTCTATCTCTTTCTCTTCCTCTTTCTCTTTCTCTTTCTCTTTCTTGGCCCTGTTATCCTTGTCTTGACTTTGGATCCTTCTGGCATCTTTAGCCTTTCTCTTTGCTTTTTCTTCACCGGCAAGCCTTTTTTTTGAGGCCACGCGAGCCAGCCTGGTCTTCCAGCTGCTAACGCTCATCTCACTTACACACTTGAGCAAAGCTTGACTGAGTTTGTCATCAGTGTTGTACCTCTTTAACACATCCACTGTCGTCTTGTTCACGGAGACCCACTCCTGTAGCAAGTCCGCGCCCTTGCGAGATAGCAAAGTGTTATTCAGGTCCAGTATCATGCACACGGCATCTCTTCTAATCGGCTCAGCATACAGCCAAGGTTCACTCAGCAGTAACAATGACAAATTCTTGAGCCAAGCATTTGTAGGTGACGTGTCGGGTAACACAATCACATCGTCAAAGACATCTTTGTGACTTCTGTTTGTGCTTGAGCTGCTGCCATCCTTGGAGCAGCCTTTGGTCGAGCCTACTCCTTTGGTCGAGCTTTGATCTTTGCTTGAGCTTTGTCGATGATGAGATCCTTGTGGTCTTTCTTGCTGGCTCCCTTGGCTCTTGCATACAGTCTTAGGTTTGGTGATGGCAATTCTTGGTGAGCTTGAAGACGAATCGTTGTCCTCGCTTCCAGTGTCCTTTGAGTCGTGAGATTTCTTCTTTTTAAAGCGTATTTGGCAACTCTTCAGTTTCAGGATGATCACTCTGGCCTCGGAGGTTATACGATCCAGTTCTGAATCTTTCATGGTTTTCGGTACACCCTGCACCATGGATTGCCACAGTTTCTGCATCTCGTTTACGTTGTCCGTGTTCCGAAGTTTTTCAAACTCTCCAGATTTGTTTTTGGTCCCAAGGTCAAGCAAGTCTCCGTATTTTAAGACGTAATCCCTTGCTATGTTCAGCCAATCCCAGACGTATGTTGTGAATTGAGTACGTACCATTCTGTTGTAGATTAGATTCATATCATTTCTGGTTGTTTCGTCGGCCATGTACGCTTCCCACCTTTTCATGCAGGAACTCACAACTTGCAGAGGACAATAAAGCAGCTCAGCGACTGCAAGGGCATTTGGTATTTTGTAGTTCATGAACAGAATCCCCGTGTCCACAATCTCAAGCGCCACAGGGCTTTCTATGAAACTCTTCACATGCTGCGGGGTCAAGTGACACCAGCCGCTAGGGTTCACACGCTTGTTAAACGCGCTCAGCGCAGAATTGTGAACCTCTTGATACACATGTTTTCCTTTCAGAAAGGTCTTCTGGTTCAGCTCGGCTAAAGTAGACTTCCAGCAGGAACTTAACATTCCGGTTCCTTTCACGCAAGCCTGTTTCAGGGCTCTGTAGAATCTGTACGTTGTAGATACATACAGCGCTTCTATCGTAGACTGGTCTTTGCGTAAAACAACAATTGCAGTCAGGTTTGTTTTTTTCCCATCCTGAACTTTGCTGCTTCGTCTGAAGTACACTCCTAGTTTCTCCTGCTTGTCGTGGGTAAACATACTCAAAGAGCAGTTCACCTGTGACGCATCAAGCCAATCCACACTGCCTGTGCGTTTCCTCTTGATAGTGAGGCCTCCTAGATCACAACACATGGGCTGTATGGTCTCCATATGCGAAGCCAGAGCGGCGCTGTCAACTTGATCCTGGTCTCCTGCCTTCATCAGCTGACAAGCCTGAATCTGTCGAAATGTCGGTGTCAGAGATTTCATGTGAGTTGGTATTTCCAAGGACATGTCCCACAGTTCGTACTTGTCACCAATGATAGTCTTTAACAGCCTCAGGCTGTTGTAGTTTGGGACACGCAGAGCTTGCTGCAAAAAGTAAACTTTGCTGCTGTTTTCTGTTCCAATGAGACCCACGGCGTATGTGCCAACCATGGATCGGTTTTTGTCATAGTACGTGAAGTTGGAACTGTGCGCAAAGTACGTGACGATCGGAATAATCTTTTTTCCATTTGTCTTCAGATCGCTATTTGGTATGTAATAGCACGTGTAGTTCCCCTCTGTGAGCAAAAGCTGTTTCACTCCCGCTAAATCAGAGTCTTTCACGGAACGCAGCTCGTTCTCTCCTTCAAAGAAATCCAGGACATCCATAATTGCACATAGCAACGATGGCGATGGTTGTTGCTTCAGGTTCCCAGCCATCTTCAGGGTCTTGTTTCTGATGAGTTTCAGTACGTTTTCACGTTTAAAACGTTTCTCTTGAGGGCTAAGGCTTTCCTCGCTGGTAACCATCAGGCCTGCAACAGCTTCCATCAACCCTGCCGAGTTTGAACATTTAAAATCTAGGTGCCGAGATGCCTTATGGTGCTCGGTATACCACGGCGGCATGGAGATCACTGTGTATGGCTGCTGTAACTGTTGTTGTGCCATGATGCCAACATACACGAAACAGTAACCTCTTAAAGAATCTTCGTGTATTATTTTTTTTCCTTTTGTAAAAAAAAAATACTATAGAGATTCTATATCCCTAAAGACACTATACCTTCTAAACATACAGTCACTACCATGGCATGTATCTCTGTATACTCGACAGCTTGAAGGGTGTCAGAGCTGTGTGAAGGCTGAACTTTTAAGGCTCCTGCTACTGAACTCCGCCTTTCAGTCCTCATCGGGGGAAAAAAAAGGCTTCAGTGTCTAACAGCAAAGGAGGAACTGTACAATCCGGAGTGAGTTTTTTTTTAACTGAAGGGAAGAACTTTGCAATCCGACGGAGTTTTTTTTTGACTGAAGGGAAACTGTGCTATCTGGACTTACTTTTTTTAAAAGCAGAAGAAATCCTGTGTAACCTTGACTGAGTTTTTAAAACAGAGGGAGAGGAAACTGTAATCTGGACTGGGTTTTTTTTTAAGCAGAGGAAACCCTGTGTAAGTTCGACGGACTTATTTTAAACAGAGGGAGATAAACTGCAATCTGGACTGTCTTTTTTTTTAAGCAGAGGAAAACTGTGTAACTTGGAAGGACATTTTAAACAGAGGGAGAGAAACTGTGCAATTTCGACTGACTTTTTATTAGCAGAGGAAAAACTGTGAAACTGTGCCCACTGTCAGCCTGTCACAGTACGGAGCACCTGCAGCTCACAATCACACAGACAGACACACACAGCTGCGCTGCTCGCTCGCAGCCGTGGAACGTGACCGCGTGCTCCTCGCTCGCTCTGAATTCTCAGGAGAAGGCAGTGTTTCTGTCTGTCGCTCCGTACGATTAAAAATGTTCCTTAAACCTCCAGTGAAGAGGAAGAAGGAAGAGAATGAGACACCGGTTGTGTTAGCAAGGAGTACATGTAAACTGTAACATGGATGCAGGCTTCCAGGAACAAATGGAAAACATGTTCCGTATAGCTTACTTTGTGGTAAAGCACGAATTGCCATTTACTGACTTTCCTGGCCTGGTGGCGCACAGCATTAGGGTCGGCTGCAACATTCCCAACTGCTACGAGTCGGATAAGGCATGTTCAAGGTGAGAACTACAACTAAATGACTAATTTAATTACCTTTTACAATTTCTAAATTACCAAAATGCATGTCTATTTCTCTCCAGATTCACAGTTGATATCTACAATGTGGAGAGGGAGCAACTCCTCATTGACCTGAAACATACCCGCTACATAAGTGTCTTGATCGACGGGGCCACAGATAGTGGGATCCTTGAAAATGAAATAGTGTATGTTAAATACTTCAGTGAAGAGAGAGGTCATGTCCAGTCCTTCCTCGGCATTGAGGATGTGAAACATGCCCATGCCAATGGTGCGCTGTCTGCAGTACAGTCAGGTAAGTCCATGAATTAAATACCAAGGGCTTCCAACGTAAAAAAAAACTCTAAAATGTCTTATTTGGGATGTTCCTTTTAGGCAGGGTGTTTAACTGTACTTGTACCGTATACAGCATTTCTATTGTATTGCCTCAATACAAAAAAGGCAATCGAATAGGCTATTAAATAAAGCTGTGCTGTTCCTGGCCAATAATAATAATTGCTTTCTCTTCTTTTTTTTTCCTCTTAAGTGTTTCAGAAAGCAGGTCTGGACCAGTGGAAAGAGAAGTTGGTGTTCCTCTGTGCAGACGGTGCTGCGGTCAACCTGGGAAAGAAGAACGGTGTGGCTGCAAAGCTGAAACTGGAAATAGGACACCTGCTCTCCATCCACTGTATGGCACACAGGCTGGAGTTAGGGATGGTGGACTCCATTAAACTCCAGCCACCGCTTCAAAAGCTGCAGGAGGTGCTGCATTTTCTACATATGCAGTACCACTATTCCCCAAAGGCCCTGAGAGAGTTGAGGGTACTGGCAGAGTTACTTGAGGACAAGGTCCTCGAGCCTACCAACCTGAAGGGTGCCAGGTGGTTGCCCTACATACACAAGGCAACACAGGTAGTTGTTCAATGATTGACCCTTGTCAAAACATTATGTAATACAGAACAATATGAGTAGATATAACAATAGTAACTATGTCATGTTGTCTTTCACCAGATCCTGTGTAACGGGTACTCCGTCTTTGTGGCACACTTTGAGGACCAGGTGAGCCCAGAACGGACACCCCAGCCTTTGCCTGCAGTAGTGGGGAGGGCTAAGAACATCCTCCAGTACCTCAAGAACTTTGAGAATGTGCAGTTCATGCATTTCCTTCTCGACACACTGGGGCATCTGAAGACGTTGAGCCTCCAGTTTCAACTGGATAACCTTACACCAGGTAAATAATGCATGTTTTATTTTCAATTGTCTATGTTTTGTCAGTGGTTCTCAAAGTGGACCAGGGACTCTGTAGTTTCCTTTAGGGCGCCGTATTTGTATTTGTACACTGTCAGAGTTAAGGGAGACCTTGAAATTTGAAAGTTTGAAAACCAGTGCTTTATGTGGTCTTACATGTTAAATGACAGTAACAATGTTTTATCAGGGGAGGCAGTGGAGCACATAAAGGCCTGCATCAGTGGCCTCACAGAGCTGTCCCTGGAGCCAGGAGAGCAGCACAGGAAGACGTTGGCTGCTGTAGGGACAGGAGTCTACAGAGGGGTGGAGCTCACCAACATCTCTGCAGAAAACAATCTTGCTCCTGAGAGGAAGATCATTACAGGTTAATAAATAATGACAACCCTCGACAGTTTTTAAGCCAGCCTTGACAACCAATTGTATTGTCTTTGGGTTAAAAGCGTCTGCTAAATGCCTAAACTGTAAACCGTAAGGACAACACTGACATGAATTGTATTTCGATTTTCAGACCTTCTCACCAAACACATAGAGAGCTGTCTGGGGGACCTGCTGTCTGCTGACAGTATCGTGGCAAAGTTCTCTGCCCTGGACCACAACACATGGCCACAACCTGACAGTACAGAGGACTCCGGGGAAGCTTTTATCCTCCATGGACAAGCTGACTTGGAGTCTCTGTGCAAGCATTATGATTGCCTCCTGGTGCGTGAGGGGACCACAGCGAGTGTGGTGATGGGCGAATACAGGCTGTATAAGGCCTGGGCAAGACGCCGCACAGGGCCCCTCAGAGAGACACTCCAGTTAATGCTCCAGAGAGGTATGTAGAGTATATGTAGCCATATTATTTGTAATACGTAAGTTTACTCTGTGGTTTGCAATTAACAGCTAAGCGATTCTATTTTACAGATGATCTAAAGAAGAGGTTCAAAAACCTTGGCAACATTGCTCAGATTTACCTCACCATGGCGATCAGCACAGCTGTCTGTGAGCGAGGCTTCAGTTGCATGAAGAGGGTGAAAAGTGACTGGCGGTCAACACTCTCCACTCCAAGTCTGACTCAACTTATGTACCTGACCATTGAGGGGCCACATGAGAACACCTTTGATGCCAAGAGGGCTGTTCTGAGCTGGTGGCAGTCAGGGCCAAGAAGCAGACGCCCAGGATTTACTGCATGGACATCTGAAGCCACAGGGCGTTCGAACCAACCAACCGAGGAGGAGTTGGAGGAGGAACTTTTTTTGCTCGAGTATTAATTCAGGCCGGGAACACATGTCATGTCAGAGAGGCAGTGGTGCAGGAGACTTATTTTTATGCATACGACATTTGGACAAGGAATCGTTTTGAAGCTACGATGCCTGCATGTGGATTCTCTTTTTCTCTCTCTCTCCCCACCCACCTCCCCCTTTAATGATCTGGCACACAGCTATTTTTCTTACCAACACAGTCTGAGCCAGGCCAGATGATGGCTGTATAAAATGCCCGCAGTGCTGAGCAGAGGACAGGGCAGGACAGATGAGAGGTTTCCCAGGGGTCACATATGTTGATTTTAGTTTAGTACAGTACATGTACAGTATAGCATGCTTGTTTTTTTTTGTAATTTTTGGAATAACACTTGATGTTTTTCAGAAAACCTATGCACTGTTCAAACAATTTGTTTTGTTGCACTTCAAATACTTATTTGCACTTTTAGTGTATTGAATAAATGTTATTCAATCAAATTGGTTTTCATTATTATGGGGACCTATACATAACAAATTGTCCTTGGCCAGTGGTTACAATGGTGGGAGACATGGTGGCAATAATGGGTATTCTGCATAGGAATAAGTACAGGACAGTACAGTTCATTGATAAGGTCTACTAAAGGGATTTAAGAGAAACCTTTTGTACTGAAAAATTCAATTCATACAAACATGACACCTGTATCGAGGACGAGCACACACCTGTAAAGCGCGCACGCGCGCGTCAAGGCCAGTGATCATCAAAATCCACTGGCTGTAGCTGGTTAGCTTGGTCATTTTGAAGCGCCAGCCAACTTCATGTCGACGGACTGATTGCTGCCCCAAGGCAAGTTTTTCGTTTGAAGCAGAGTGGCTGCCTCATGTCGACAGACTAATTGCTGCCCCAAGGCAAGTTTTTCCGTTTGAGGCGCCAGCCAACTTGTGCGAACTGCTTTAATCGGAGTGGCTGCCTCATGTCGAAGGCAAGTTTTTCGTTTGAAGCAGAGTGGCTGCCTCATGTCTACCCCTGCGCATGAGCAGCCGACTCTACAAAGTACGTCAAAATTACACCACCCTATTGAGAAAAGTAATTCCAAATTACACACTCCCGCTCGCATGAGCAGTCGACTCTACACAGTTCTTCCAAATTGCACCACCCTATTGAAAAAAGTATATCCAAATTACACACTCCCGCTCGCATGAGCAGTCGACTCTACAAAGTCCGTCCATTGAAGCATGTCTGAGTCATCCTTATCTGTAAAATATTTTCTCTGCTTATTCCCACTGTCCACTCTTTTCATCAAACCATTCATAAGCCAACCCTATGCTCTCTTCCCCTCTTCTTTTCCAAAAACCACCAGAGAAAGTCTGTTCTGCAATGCTGTGAGATAAGCTTCACAGCTGTATACACAGTGTTAACAAAGCCCCCTTTGTTCTCTGGAGATGGTGAAATCCAGAGCCTCGATTTCTATTGGTCAGCCCAGTCTTACGTAATCTAAACCCTTAGTATAAGAGACCACACTGCCCAACTCTGTGAGCCTCGTTCACAGTCAGAGCATAGCGCTGTGGAGCGAATCTGAACTTTTGTTTTACACGATAGGTTACATACAATCTCAGCAGCCTTATGAATCCGTTTTTCTATATAACGGCTGTATACTGTTTCGCAGCTTTAAACTTACAATGCGTCCAGGCTTTACCAGTATATCAACAGCCCAATATAGTGACTGGTGTTATGGGTTCCGAACTACAATTACCAGGTTTTCTGAATGCTGACACCATTAAAAAAAACGGCGTTCAAATGGATGCAACCGAGGACATTTACGAGTTACGGTATACCACTTGCGGGATTCGCGTCATAATCAGAATGCTAACCTGTACAGACGAAGGGACCTATGTGATAGGGAATCAAACGTTCTACCTGAAAGTGATCCCAGGGCAATGCAATGTCTTTTACTTCACTGCAAAAGCCACCAAGCGCGATGCGGCTCTCATCGGACCATTATCTCAAGTGTCACGTATTTCCAAATTCTATGTGAGTGAAGATATGTGGACTCTGCTGGAAATCTGGAACGACACCATGAGCACACGAATAAGCCCAGGGTACTGCTGTTTTATGGTAAATAACGGTACCACATTCGGCGGCAACATCGACGATCACTATAGATACTATGTGTATGAGATCCAAGGCAGTGCGGACGACACCTGTTCGACTATCAAGAAAACTGAACGCAAAGAGGTTTCTTGTTCAAAACATGGACTGGATCTGTTTAATCTTGAGACCATTAGGACTGTTGCCAACCTGGACAACATAAGTGATGGTACGATTATTGCTGTTTTTTTTTTAAACGTTCAAATGCCTGAAACGTGCCTGAGTGTGCTTTAACTATTGAAAAAAATAGCAGCTCTACAAGCTACAAGCTTGCAGATTTGCTATTTTTTTTTAAATCGTGAAAATGAGTGTGTGAGTCTTGGAATAACTTTGAACCGATCTTTGACCCCACTTCTAAATCCTTCCTCTAAATCACAGTGGTTCTCAAACTTTTTCATGTCAAGGACTCCAACATTACAGGACCCCCCCATCTCAAAATGTGTTGATCCAGGGAACCCCCAAATAGCAGATCTACAAGCTGCTGTGAGCCGATGTTATCGATTGATTGTTTGCTTTTTTTTTCACAGTCACAAGAGACATCAAGAAAATGCTGGATGACTTTGAGAAGGCCTGGGCTTCCGGAGGGTGCAGTTCACCAAAGACAACTTACCTAAAGACCTATGTCGTGATTCTGCTTACGCTAGGGCTTGCTGGCATGATATAGCGTATAATGGAACTGTGTTGTGTTTACTGCGAGTAATCTCAATAAATTCATGACCCACTTAGAGGCAACTGTGCGCAATGGATACTGGCTTTTTTTTTTTAAACCTTGCATGACTATGGATCATACACCTAGCTTCTCAGGGAAACCCCTAATTGATCTTAAGGTTCATGGTGTGCAAAAAATGTGCTTCTCGCTGTGAGAGTTTCAGAGGAGAGTTGCCGTGGTACAACACTGACTACATAGATATCGCAGCGGAATTTACTGATGACATGACTCGTCTGGCCATTCCAAGGTCCGTGAGATGATGGAAGACGACTCCGATCCCAATTTTGAGCACAGTTGTCATGTGTTATGCAAAGGCTACATCTCTTGCGGATGAAGTCACTTAATGTCAACCTGTGGACCGTAAAACTTTAACAAATGAACGTAAAGATCTAGAGCTTGAACAGCTTTGGTATGACATACTGTTTGACGCTTCACGAAAATGAACTGGCGAATGAATAAAATTGACAAAACTGAAAGGTTTCAGTGTAAAGATTTCTTTATTCCAAAGATAATATTTGTTGAGATATTTGTTGTTGAGGTATATGGAAAAAACTTTTATTTTCACGAGAACTCTGACACATTTAACATCACAGAGTCCAAACATAAAGGAGGAGCTCTCGTAAGCCCTCCTAGGTACGGAGTCCTTTAAGTCCAAATGAACAATTTACAGAGAAATACAGTCAAATGTAAAAAAAAAAAGTACATCCCTT
This sequence comes from Nannobrachium achirus, assembly GCF_963921795.1. Lineage (NCBI taxonomy): Eukaryota > Metazoa > Chordata > Actinopteri > Myctophiformes > Myctophidae > Nannobrachium > Nannobrachium achirus. Next base: position 9,731,887 of record NC_137812.1, read on the forward strand.
CATTTTCTTTGTATACATAGAAAGTTTCAGAGGTATCAGAGGTATAACAGTGTAAACGTATAGAAAGTGGTTATTCGTTAGTAACCTTCAATAATATTTTTTTTGCATACATAGAAAGTTTCAGAGGTATCAGAGGTAACAAAGGTATAACAGTGTAAACGTATAGAAAGTGGTTATTCGTTAGTAGCCTTCAATAATACATTTTTTGCATACATAGAAAGTTTCAGAGGTATCAGAGGTAACAAAGGTATAACAGTGTAAACGTATAGAAAGTGGTTATTCGTTAGTAGCCTTCAATAATACATTTTTTGTATACATAGAAAGTTTCAGAGGTATCAGAGGTAGAACAGTGTCAACCTATAGAAAGTGGTTATTCGTTAGTAACCTTCAATAATGAAGAAAGTACCTTTTACTGCATCATGTTTTCGCTGCCTGAATAATGTTACAACATTAAACTCTTTCATGTAAAACTTCTATACAACCGTATATATAAAAAAATATATATATGAGAAACGTAAATGACCTTCATAGAATGGCAAAGTTCAGACTGAGATAGGTATCAAACCCGTGAAATGATCGACATAAATACTGCGTAAGATACAAAATAAACGTGAGAAGTTATACGAAAATATGAAATGTAACAAAGTACATTCATGAAAAGGAGTGTCAAACGCCTAATTCCAGATATGGTACAACGCTCAGCGTTTGTGCTCATGTTTCAACTTGTAATCCCTCAAAGATTGTAAAACACATCTGTGCTTGTATGAAGGGTTGTCCACATTGAAAATTGTGAATCGTGGTGGTTTTCAAATTCATCTATCAGATTCACAACAGGTTCCAGGTTGTTGCGTTCAGGAGAAAACGTTGTAAACCTATTTGCAAGTTTGGGGCTGACTGTGTAGGTGTAATCTTTCCGGGTTCTCTTCATGGAAACATTATAGTCATTTTCCACACCATACCTTTTTACAAACTTTACCAGCACATCAACCATATTGTCTTCACCGTATGCCACATTGTCAAGAATCAGCTTCAAGCTTCTGGTGTTTGTGCTATACTGCACTTTAAACCACGTCATCAGGTAAAACAACATGATCTTAAAGTCGGTAGATCCAACTATGTGTTTGACTTTGGCTTCTGTAAGACATGTGAATTTCACTTTACCATTTTTCTGTTTAATAAAAAACCATGTACACAGAAAGATAACCTGCTTAAGCACAAAGCAGCACCAGTGGAATGAGATGTTGTCTTCGATGGTTACGTTAAACAGCTTGGTCGTAATCCTATCTTCTGCTAACATAGTGGTAGCAGATTTCGGTTTGTGTTGACCCACCATCACATGATCCCAGAACCCGGGAACGTGTGAGATGCAGACGTATTTTTCAGCGTACCTCTTTGGAAGCGATTCATTCTTCCAGTATGTAAATGCCTTGACGTCTTTCATGTTCATTATGTTGCAGTAAGCTGTAAAAGAAACACACATGATCATTATAGATCCATAAGCAGATTTATATGCAAATATATAATCGTTAGAAATCCACATTATGCAGTTTGAAATTACCTTGAAGTGAGTTCATTTCAGGACCAGTGATGGCTGCGATAGTTTCAGCGACAAGGTCTTGAGCATCATAATGCAAGGGGCCCGTATCGACTGGATCTGTGATGTCAGTTGAATCGTGTTGCACGTCGAGGTTGTCCAGCAGAGAAACCATAGTAGAATTAACGGGACCCCGTTGAGATACCAATTTGTGTGTTACACAGCCATTCTTAACATTGTAACATATTTTGCAAATATTGCATTGACACATGCATTGTATTGCTCTGTTTAGATCAATCATAAATTCTTTATCTAACAGTATTGTATTTTGAAACGGTTGATTGCAAGTGTTACATGTATAAAGTGACGGAATGTCATCTTTCTGTGAGGCACGTGCTCCAGAATCTGCAGCAGAGTGATCATCCGGGTCGATTTGGTTAATGAGTTGCTGCAGTATGTCATGTTGCTGCACTTGAGCAGGCGAGTGCTGATAGGAACTATCATTCGAGTCTTTAGAATCTTGACCGCCCAGAATCGAATTCACTGCGCTCTGCTGTTCCACATGCTCAGCTTCAGTGATGCACTGCCTGCGTTGTAACTTCGGGGTTGCCACAACCCCCGATGTATCAGAAGTGTTAAACTGAAATGGATCAGTAAACACACCGCTGTCTCCATACCTATAACAAAAAAAAGGGAAATTAGATCATGTAAGACAATATTCAATTGGGAGCCATAATACCTATAACAAAAAAATGGAAATGAGATCATGTAAGACAATATTCAATTTGGAGCCATAATGTGTATAGATATTACTCTTACCAATCGCTGTGAGTATTTGTTGTGAACTGGGCACCGTTGGTATAGAAAGGAGTCGCAGCAGAAGGGAGCGATGAAGCCTCAGTCTGCTCGTTGGTATAGAAAGGAGTCGCAGCAGAAGGGAGCGATGAAGCCCCAGTCTGCCCGGAGCTTTGTAAGAGCAGTAAAAGGTAAGGCTCCTCCTGCTGCTGCTGCTGCTGCTGCTGCTGCTGCTCCTGCTGCTCCTGCTGTTGTTGGTGGTGCTGTTGTTGGTGCTGTTGTTGTTGTTGAAGCTGCTGCTCTCGTTGAAGCTGCTGCTCAAGCTGTTCCTGCTCCTGTCGAAGCTGTTCTTGGTGTAACTGATCTTGTTGAAGTTTTAGCACCAGCCGCTTGCGTTGCTGGAGTAGCTCCTCCATCGAAGGTTCGTGTATCTGCTCCTCCTGCAACTGTTCTTGTTGCTTGTTAGAATGGTGCACTGCCCCTCTTATATCGTTGGCATGAAGAATATCTGTTGATTCAGTAGCTGCCGGAAAATCACCCTGAGTTTGTAAGATATCCTCCGATGAGTCTTGAACAGAGGCGGCTTTCACTTGTACTTCAGACTGCAAGTTTGGATTGGTTACTACATAAGACTCATCTTGCTGCCTATCAGAGTCATCGGAACATTTGTGTGCAGCAGCATCATTTTGTGTTTCTGAACGCTGACATTCCAACTCCTCAAGCGCAGGCGAAATTGGTACAGGTTCCACGTTTACAATGGCAGTCGATGAAACCTCCGTTTCATTATCGGACTGACGGTCTCCTTGGTCTTCTTGGTCGCTATCAGACTGAAGCTCTTGGTCGCGGTCGAACCGATCGGATCGACCCTCTTGGTCATTGTGCTCAGACAGGTCCTCACGGTTGTGATCGAATTCGTTGGCAGATTCGTGATCAGACAGCTCTGGGTCATTGTCCAATCCCGATTCGTTGTCCGACCCATTACCGGATTCTGTGGCAGATTCGTGATCAGACAGCTCTGGGTCATTGTCCAATCCCGATTCGTTGTCCGACCCATTACCGGATTCTGTGGCAGATTCGTGATCAGACAGCTCTGGGTCATTGTCCAATCCCGATTCGTTGTCCGACCCATTACCGGATTCTGTGGCAGATTCTTGATCAGACAGCTCTGGGTCATTGTCCAATCCCGATTCGTTGTCCGACTTGTTGTCCGATCCATTACCGGATTCTGTGGCAGATTCTTGATCAGACAGCTCTGGGTCATTGTCCAATCCCGATTCGTTGTCCGACTTGTTGTCCGATCCATTACCGGATTCTGTGGCAGATTCTTTGAGGGATTCTTCAAATTTATGATCAGATTGCCCGACAACACCAAAGTCTTGGTTGTTAAGCGGACCTTCTGACAGCTCATCATGATGTAGATCGGATAGTTCCTGAATCTCAACAGCGGATGAATGCCCGTCAGAGGTTTGCTGGCTATTGTTTTCAACCAACTTGTCGACAACCCCGGCAGGACAATCGTTACGAGCCGAGAGTTCAGCGGTTTCAGGTCTACCAAAGGTAAAGCTGGAATCGAGGCAACTTTTTCCACCAGAAGCCTTCTTCTGGCAAGCCTTGTCAGTTGATTTCAGCCGTTGGCTCACACCATTGCATCTCTGGTCTCGAGTCGTCTCAGGTCTAGCATGGTAAGGGGCGACGCGATCTTCCTGTTTTCGAAACTGGTGTTTCGCTTTGAAAGATTCTTTTTTCGCTTCTTCGTTGTTACCATTGATGCTGGTACAGTAGGCGCGGTTAGCTGCTGGAAATTCACTAGTAGTATTAGAATGAACCTTGCGAATCTTACTGCTAGAGGGTCCTCCTCGGTTTGAGAGTTTGGATTTGGACTGTCTGTCAATGGTAGCATCTTCACATTTTCGCTTGCGGACATTTTCAAGTCTCTGAAAAGACGGCGGTGCATGCTGTTCTTCATCTTCACCTGTTGGTCTCTCAGTTACACAGTGATTTGTTTTTGTCTTCGCTTTTTTCCCAACACCGGAGGCTCGTGCCTTTTCACCGTTAGAAGCGAGATCTGACAAACTTTCGTTACCATCCTTTCGGTGGTACAGCGGTGAATTTCCACCAGGAGAGGACACATGCTGGATATTCTGGTCATTCGCATGTTTTATTGGTCTCTTGTAGACTCTGTCTTCAATGGCACCACTGCTAGGAGTAGAGTCTTGCGTTGTTGAGGCAGATGTCTTAACCTTGTTAGACTTGTCGGATTCAACGCTAGGACTCTTAGGTTTACTGCTAGGTCGCTGCTCGCTATGACGAGTTACGATAGAAGCAGATGTCTTAACCTTGTTAGACTTGTTGGATTCAACGCTAGGACTCTTAGGTTTACTGCTAGGTCGCTGCTCGTTATGACGAGTTACAATAGAAGACTGCCCGCTGAGTTTTCTCTTTACTCCACGATGACCCTTGGCATCTTTACTGCATTTCTCAGGCGGCTCGTCGTTGTCAGATTCGTTGTCACTGTCGCTAGAGCTGCCTCTGGAGATGTTACCATCAGGGTCGTTGGCCCATTTGTTGTCTGTATCATCTTTGTCACTCTCTGCGCTGTTGTCATCACTGTTATCAGCACGATTGGCTCCTTTCCCGTTTATCGTTAAGTTCCTCTCCTGTAACCACTTGCGTTTTCTATACGGCACGTCTTTTGAGTTGCATAAGCTCAATTTCTCTCGAAATGCTGCTTTCCTGTTATCTATCTCTCGGCGACCCCGCTCAGCGTGTCGACTCGGACGGTCAGTGTCTCGACTCGGACGGTCAGTGTGTTGGCTGGGTTCGGTGCGTTGGCTGGGTTCATTGCGTTGACTGGGTTCAATGCGGTTTGGTTTTTTGATACGAGTGCTGGCATTTTTACCTTTGGGCTCTTGCACATTGTGGTTCCCGGATACACATAGTTTTTTGCGCATAACAGTTTTTTTGCTGCTAGCACTGCTCCCGGAGAGGCTTTCTGGGTCATCTTTTGCAGCATCTCTCTTAGGCAAGTTGGGCCTAATGGTTAACGTGGAACTTGACGAAGACCTCTTGGAAGTCAAAGTGCTCTGCCTGACGTTTCCTTGAACCACCACAGACAACGTTTCACGGCTGTCTTTTTCAAGCTCTGTGACAGGTGTCGTCTCGGGCTGTCGATGCGGGAAAGATGTTTTGTTGTTTTTTACCTCCTTGTTGTTTCTCTTTGGAGCTGATGCACTCGTTGAGGCTGTTGAGTCCTCCCGATCCGTGGAACTTGACGAAGACCTCTTGGAAGTCAAAGAGCTCTGCCTGACGTTTCCTTGAACCACCACAGACAACGTTTCACGGCTGTCTTTTTCAAGCTCTGTGACAGGTGTCGTCTCGGGCTGTCGATGCGGGAAAGATGTTTTGTTGTTTTTTACCTCCTTGTTGTTTCTCTTTGGAGCTGATGCACTCGTTGAGGCTGTTGAGTCCTCCCGATCCGTGGAACTTGACGAAGACCTCTTGGAAGTCAAAGTGCTCTGCCTGACGTTGCCTTGAACCACAAATGACAGCGTTTCACGGCTTGAAAGCGCTGTGACAGGTGTCGTCTCGGGCTGTCGAAGCGGGAAAGATGGTTTGTTGAATTTCACCTCCTTGTTTCTCTTTGGAGCTGATGCACTCGTTGAGGCTGTTGAGGCCTCCCGATCCGTGGAACTTGACGAAGACCTCTTGGAAGTCAAAGTGCTCTGCCTGACGTTGCCTTGAACCACAAATGACAGCGTTTCACGGCTTGAAAGCGCTGTGACAGGTGTCGTCTCGGGCTGTCGAAGCGGGAAAGATGGTTTGTTGAATTTCACCTCCTTGTTTCTCATTGGAGGTGATGCACTCGTTGAGGCTTTTGAGTCCTCCCGATCCGATCTCCTGGCACCATGCGACCTTTGCGTTTTAAAGGGACCACGGTTAGTAGGCTCCGAGAGCCTGCGGTTTTCAGACTCTAACCTAAAATCTTTCCTGGAACTCTCCCCGCGAGGGTTATGTTGATAACCCTCCTTCTCTCCTTTCCAACCAACCCTCGCTGGTCTTTGCTGGCGGTCGAAGCAAGGTGTGGATTGCTTGTATCTGTACGAAGGTCCATAGGATGATGTTTTAGGGATGTTGTATTTTTTGTTACAAGGATTTGTTGAAAACCATTCTTCGGATCTTGATCTATTGCGAGGCTGGTTGAAGACATTCTCATGTCCTGGAGGGTACGGTGGCCGTCCATCCATCCGATGGTTCCTGTAATTATTATACGTTGTTATAATGTTTTCAAATGTTTCATAAAAGTTACGATTTACCATGTTCCGTAATGGTGTAGGAGGAGGGGAATACGTTTTCCTCCATGAAGTTGTCATAAATTGTTTCGTAGTATTTCATTATATTGAATTCTGTAGCTTTTTTTCTTTAAAAAAAACATCTAAAAATATCTCATTGTGTTTCTTCTCTCGTGCTGCTAAACATTTTCAAAAAAATTCTTAAGTCTTCTTCGAACAAGCTTTATATATGCTCCTCCTCAAACCACAAGATTGTCCTCACATCTTCTTGTTTACAAACTTGTTGTCATTAAGGCACACCTACCTTATTGAATTATCCCTTCAGTTGTGCAAACACAGTACTGTGCGTGGCTCTGCGGTTAAAAGAGCTTGAAAAGCAGGCCGTCTGACGAAGATCCTCCTACAATAGATAAAAGTGCAGCTGTAGACCTTGAAAAAATCCGTCCAGATACACAGCAATGATTCGAGTCTGCTGAAGTAACAAACTGTAACTCCGGCGGACTTATATAACATATGTGAACTCTCATGTAGGTTTAAAAAGTCCGTCCAACACAGCACAGCAAGATTGGGCGGTCTTCGCTCTGTTAAAAAAAGTCAGTCCAACACAGCACAGCAAGATCGGGCGGTTTCACGCTGTTTTGAAAAAGCCAGTCTAAATTACACAACAAGATCGGGCGGTTTCTCGCTGTTTTGAAAAAGTCTCTCCAATTTGCACAGCGAGATTGGGCGGTTTCTCGCTCTGTTTAAACCCAGAGGTTGAGGACCGTCAGTACCATCAGCAGAGAGCGAGAGGAGCTCCCTGTGCGAGCAGAGGGGATGAAAGAAGTCTCATCCTGCAACACAGGCTTATTACAACCATTGTGTGTCCAGCACCATGTCGTGCTGGACAGCGCTTCGGGGGGTAAAACCTTTTTTTAGACCCTTTGATGCTTCTGTGGTAGTGGGTCAGGACTTGTACCGTTTCCGAGGGGACTACCATGGACGGAACCCCATTGTTGTGCATGTCTTAAACGCACATTCTTTGCGGTGGAGAAAGCTCACAGGGACAACCAGAGGAGGAGGAGAAAGTTCCCCCATCCTACGTGCCCCCATCCTACGTGACTTCACGGTTGTGTCGATAGACGATACCGTATACCTCTGGGGACGTAAAAAGGAGAATTATGAGCAAGGGGTGCTTCATGCATATGATGTTGAAACCGGCAGATGGTTCAAACCTGAGGTTTCTGGGGCTGCTCCGGGATGGAGGTACTTCCACTCCGCCTGTGTTTTGGGGAAGGTCATGTATATACACGGAGGATACAGCCTAAACAGACGTGAGACCACCAATGACATCCATATGCTGAACACTGACACAATGGTCTGGTCTTTAGTTAACACCAGAGGCACATCAGTGCGTGCCACAGAACATCACTCTGCCACCTTTATCGGTACAAAGATGTTTGTATTTGGGGGAAGGACTAACAATTACTGGACACGCAATAGCAGGGAGGGCTTTGGGACCAATGACTTGAGAGCTTTTGACACACTTACCAACTGCTGGAGCAGTTGGTCTTCTGCACAGCCTCTTCCAGAAGACCGCTGGCGTCATTCAGCCTTTGCCTACAATGGAGAACTGTACATATTTGGTGGTGAGAACATTAAAAGAGAATTCTGCAGCGAAAGGTTTAGGAGAGAATTCCATGTTGTGTGGAATTACAATCCACAAAACTTCTGCTGGAAAAAGGAATTCCACGAAGATATGTGGAAATTCAATCCAAATACCTTATCCTGGGAAAAGGTTTCTCCAAAGGGAATGAAGGGCCCATCTAACCATAATGGTTCGATGATGAGCTCGCAGGTGTTGGGAGATCGTTTCTTTGCGACACAAGAAACCGGGAGACCCAGTGTCTTGTTTATCTTAGACTTAAATCCTAGTCTGTTAACTTTATGCAAGCTAGCAGTTATTCAACACGGTCTAGAGCACTCGGAACTCCCACATTGTTTCAAGCAGGATTTGTCTACTCTAGACACTTAGACGAAAAAAAAAGATCCCCCTAGACGTCCAGCCAACTGTGCGAACTGCTTTGATCAGAGTGGCTGCCTCGTGTCGACGGACTAATTGCTGCCCCTCGACGCCAAGCAAGGCAAGTTTTTCGTTTGAAGCGCCAGCCAGCTGTGCGAACTGCTTTGATCAGAGTGGCTGCCTCGTGTCGACGGACTAATTGCTGCCCCTCGACGCCAAGCAAGGCAAGTTTTTCGTTTGAAGCGCCAGCCAGCTGTGCGAACTGCTTTGATCAGAGTGGCTGCCTCGTGTCGACGGACTAATTGCTGCCCCTCGACGCCAAGCAAGGCAAGTTTTTCGTTTGAAGCGCCAGCCAGCTGTGCGAACTGCTTTGATCAGAGTGGCTGCCTCGTGTCGACGGACTAATTGCTGCCCCTCAGACGCCAAGCAAGGCAAGTTTTTCGTTTGAAGCGCCAGCCAGCTGTGCGAACTGCTTTGATCAGAGTGGCTGCCTCGTGTCGACGGACTAATTGCTGCCCCTCGACGCCAAGCAAGGCAAGTTTTTCGTTTGAAGCGCCAGCCAGCTGTGCGAACTGCTTTGATCAGAGTGGCTGCCTCGTGTCGACGGACTAATTGCTGCCCCTCGACGCCAAGCAAGGCAAGTTTTTCGTTTGAAGCGCCAGCCAGCTGTGCGAACTGCTTTGATCAGAGTGGCTGCCTCGTGTCGACGGACTAATTGCTGCCCCTCGACGCCAAGCAAGGCAAGTTTTTCGTTTGAAGCGCCAGCCAGCTGTGCGAACTGCTTTGATCAGAGTGGCTGCCTCGTGTCGACGGACTAATTGCTGCCCCTCGACGCCAAGCAAGGCAAAAATAAACCTGGACAGAAACAGACAGGCGGAATGTACAACTCTCTCATTTCATAATGCAAGAAGATGTAACTTGCATGAGAGTTTTGCTGCCTCTGTTGCTTGGTGATAAACGTTTAAAACAACTGCTTCGCAGTCTAATTTTTTCACAATGCATCTACGTTACATTTGAGTACAACAAAATGACAGTCTTACTCAAAGAAGAGACTTAGAAGGGGCCTTTGTGAAGTTAGACTTTATATGAATTTCAAAACTAAATAAAAAAATCAGGCTTCACCTTGGACGAGAGCTACATGCTTCTGAGAACGCATCATAAAAGTCATTTTTTTTTGGGGGGGTGAACTACTTCTTTATGTTGCTGCCGCCGGGGATGGCCTACTACAAGTTCACTTATCATTGCGATGTGTGGCTAACTATTGATGGCCACCACGCTAAAGGATCCTGAGTTGCATGAAAACGACATAGTCAGCTACTGTAGCTGGTTAGCTTGGGAAGAAAATGACTTCCTGTGCCAACATTAAGCTCATTGTGCTGCTGGTATGCAGCCTGTCACTGCATGCTGCAATGGGACAATATGACGACTGGATTGACCCATGTGATATGCTCAACTACGATCCCACCACCAAAACCATGAGAAAAGAGCTATCAAACTATCCGAGTGTGCCAATAAGAAGAGAATACATTCAGGACTCCAATGAAAATGAGCTGCCAGTTTGTGACCACAAAGTCGAAGTGTTGCAAAGACAAGTTGAACATCAGAAGAGGAAGATAGCATTTCTTCAAGAACAGCCCACGTGCACGCCAGTGTTCAAACGATTTCTCAGCAGGCTCCTGGGGGAGATAGAGAGAATTGGTGTGCCCAGCGACCCTAGGGACATCTTTTATGACGCCAAAGTGAGACTGTCCCCGCAAGATCTGGTGGAGATTCGGAAGCTTCTGGAGGGTGAGGAGAGCTGGATAACAGGGGCGCTGGACGATGCTATCAGCCAAATATTGATTGATCTCAAACCACATGACTACAAAGCCTGGAAGTGGCACTTCGAGAACACCTTTGGTGTGGAGATCAACACAGTCTTGTGGGTGTCCCTGTCTGTGATGGTCATAGTCGCAACTGTTTGCACTCGGTTGCGGTCGGGGGTCTCCTGGTTTGTCCAATTCAAGAGAATGTTTGCTATCTGCTTCTTTACCAGTATCATCTGGAACTGGTTCTACCTCTACAAGATCGCTTTTGCAGAGTACCAAAACAACATTGTGAAAATGGACAGCGTCAGTGACAAATGCACAGGCATGAATAAGATTGACTGGAGCGACTGCCTACAGGAGTGGTTCAGAAGCACATGGACTCTTCAGGACGACCCCTGTAAGAGATACTATGAAGTTCACATGGTCAACCCAATCCTGTCGGTACCTCCTACCAAGGCCATATCGGTCACCATAACCACCTTCCTCACAGAGCCTCTGAAACACGTTGGCCAGGGGGTCAGTGAGTTTCTTAGGGCGCTCCTCAAGGACCTACCTGTGACCTTGCAGGTTCCTGTTCTCCTCACTGTTACACTCTCTGTCCTGGTGTTTCTGTATGGTGGTGTCCAGGGAGCTTTCCAGTATGGCATCACTGCACCACTGCGCCGCCATCCAAGATATCCCCCCTGCCTTTGCTGTGGAACAGTCCCAGCTGGGAGATGCGGAGCACTACAGGCCAGCTGTCGGAGACTCCCCTCAGCACAACCTAAGACGGCAGACCAACTGCAGCAAACTGGACACTGGGTTGACCAGGCCTTCAGCGCGGACGTGATGGATCTGGGGAAAATGGAGTGCCCTCCTGATGCAGAGCAGCCTGAGGGAGGTTTTTCAGTCACCGACTCTGAAACCGAGGGAGACTCAGATCAGGAGGAAACATGGGAGGATGTGGCAGCTCCTCCCAATAGCAATAGCGATGTAACGGATGATGTGCGAGTGAAGAAGCGTGACGCCTGCACAAAGTCCTCCCCAGCTGAAGATCAGTCATTGTTGCGCGAAGGTAATTTGATGTGCACGGAATCCTACACTGAACAATGTCCACTCTGACAACCTAACAGACGTGGGCCACGCTTGGGCGGACTCTGCGGAAACCCACAGCTGGTCTCCTGACAGCACGCGAGGCGACTTGGGCTTACTTTGTGAACTGCCGAAGCACTTCGTGAGCTGCTGTCAGAGTTTTTCCCATTCCCATTCCCATTCCCCAGCCAGCCTGACAGCGGGGCATTACCTAACGGGCCACGCTTGGGCGGACTCCGAGGGAAAACCGCAGCCGGTTGTATAACCCTATGTACTAGTTGACAATAAAGATAATGCAACTTCTATACACGATTGGTGTAAGGTTTCCACTTTCTTGCACTTTTCTACTCTGGATACACACGACTCTTCATTTTCACACAAGTAAAACATGAGCCTCCTCTCCTGTGGAGCGGGCGGACGAAAATAAACCTGGACAGAAACAGGCAGGCGATCGTACAGATAAAAGGGGCAGACAGGCGGAATGTACAACTCTCTCATTCATAATGCAAGAAGATGTAACTTGCATGAGAGTTTTGCTGCCTCTGTTGCTTGGTGATAAACGTTTAAAACAACTGCTTCGCAGTCTAATTTTTCACAATGCATCTACGTTACATTTGAGTACAACAAAATGACAGTCTTACTCAAAGAAGAGACTTAGAAGGGGCCTTTGTGAAGTTAGACTTTATATGAATTTCAAAACAGAACATCCGTTTAAAAAAAAAAAAAAAACTCGATTACATAAAGAAAGAAAGAAAACTGGACAAGATTTTATTTGGTATTGTCACAACACAGAGCAACACTTCATTGGTAAGAGCTCAGGTCTAATTTTTATAGTCAAAGTAACATCTCAAGCTTTACTACGGCCAGCTAAACATGAGAGTTGGTGCTAATGTGCAGATTACCCTCTCTGTCGTAATGTAAAACATTCAACATATCTCTCCAATTGTAAAAAAACGTAGGTTTGAACTCTCCCACCGTCCCTTGAAAAGAAATCGTCAGATCTGAACAACAGTCATCCAACTGAGCTTCTGGGATCCCAATATCGTATGACAGTTTGATGTTGAAGTAGTATACAGGGCCGCTGGGATGAGACTCGAAGGTCAGAGATTTTGCCGAGAATGACTGAGCCATGGCAGCAGATTGATTGAACAGGAGACAGAGAATGCAGCAGCAAGCTTGCACCTCCATGGTTCCGTTGCTGCTCACAAAGTCACGGTATGCACTTGGAGAAAGCAATGAGGACAGAGCTCTTCCGTGACTGTCTGGTATCAGCGTGCCTTTGCACCCAATGTTTTGTGGACACAATGGCAACCGTGGATCGTTTAACATAGCCAGTAGAAGTTTTCTGTTGTACACATGACGGGATAGGTGTCTACCCGGTATGATGCGCTCTGCAATGGAAGCAAACAGAGAAGTGGGATTTTCTTCTATCAGCTTTATCACTGTTAAGACAGGAGTGCAGCGTGGACACAGAGGATGAGCAGCCTGTCCCGAACATGTGCAAACCAAGTTATCAGATGGTGTGTGCTCAAACAGAGTTGTTATATCTTCCTTTGACAGATGCCTGTTTTTTTTCACCCTTTCCAGCACAGCAGCTCTCATAAAATCTTTATACCCAGACATATCAGCCTCATTGTAGGCGTCCGATTCATTTTCGTCCGGCGTATCCGGTTTGGGCTCGGTCCACAGTGACTTAACTGTAACTTTGCTGTGAAGGTGTATAACCTTAGAGCACAGACTGCACAAGCCTTTCTTTTTCATTTTTACAGAGCAGGATGAACATGTCCAGGAGCAACATATTTTTTCTTTGATCCGAGAGAAGCAATAACAGGCGGAGCACGAAAATTCTTTCACAGTTGAGCAGTTTGTGTAATGTGGGTCTGCGAGATACCACCCAGGATTGTTTGCAAAACATGTGGTACACACCCTTGCGTTACATTGGCAACGCAGTTTTATACCTGCTCTCCGTTGGTCTTTGCTGCTTTTCACAAGTGTAATCTGACACACCAGACATTTCACGCCGGAATGCTTGCCATGCAAGTGTCTCGCTCTACGGTTTGCATTTAAGTAATGTAAAGCCGAGACTCTTCTGTATAAGTTTGTAGCTTTTCTTGTCGCGCGAGTAGCAGCAGCTTTACGGTGTGTTTCGCAGTCTTGCAGCAGATTCTGAGGCACAAGAGTGTGATCGTAGGGATTGTCCTGAGCATTGTCAACGATGGACCTTTGCTGCCTGCTGCATCGAGCTCTCACCCTTGAGCCTGTACCTGTGATCGGTGGCATATTGTATGCAGTGGGAGCCGAAGGTGTCGATCTACGTAAGCTGTCTTTGCAGATGAACAGCCGATGCGTAGTTCATAAATATAACCTCGAAACTGTAATCGATACGCTGCTCAAGAAGGGAGAGAACGGCAAGCGGTGTCTTTGTGAGAATGTGGAAGAAAACCCAAGTTGCCACGAATTAAACAACCTCCAAAGTAAGGTTAGAAAAAGAAAGGGCGGGGCTTCGAAAGAGGGCTCCGCAGCCAAGAGGTCTCAAGCCTTCAACGCCAGCACGCTTTGGGCTTACGAACAAGAACCTGTTGCCAACGCCTACAAGTGGCTCTGTCAAAATAGGAGTTCTCTATATTCCAAATGCTGTGATGCAGCGGTGGTTTGTCAGATGAAAAGTTCCAAAAGCTTGCCGCAAGGTCTGTACGTGTACAGGACTCGACCGTCGCACTTTGACTGCACAGCCGACAGACCGCTGGCGGTGATTGATCAATTCGACCGCTCTGCTCTAGGAATGCATACCACTAGCCCGGGTATGATCACTATAGACATGTTTCCTGGTAAAGCTAGTTTCAGCGCAATCTACGTAGTGGAGCGTATACAACATAACTGTAAACCGGCTAAATACAGCAACAGAATGTACGGAGAAGCTCTGGCTCTGGGTCTAACAGATCCATCCGTAGGAGCTGAATTGTGCACAAATCACAATGTGGCGGTGCGAAATGATCGCATGTACGTGATGGATTTGCGCTGGAACAGCTTCAACACGAGGACCGAGTGTGTGAAAGCGATACCTCGGGTGAAGGGACTGAACGGGCTGTTCTGGTCGAATCACATGTGTGACACTCAGACAATAGAACGACAGGTGCTATTCTGGTTGTTTGGCTTCAACAACGAGCTGCCTCGAGAAGTGCACACTGTGGATAACAAAAATGAGGCGTATAACGTCAAATACCTGCTATTGGACTTGACTAAGTTTCACGAGGACCTGCCTCAGCCGCCTTCAAAAACCACATCGTGGTTTCGACATGTACACTTTGAAGGAGATTTTGATATTGCAACGTACGCCATAGGCATTGTCCCTGAAGGGATGAGAAGAATCTCCACTCCTGTGAAAGATGACGAGGAAAACTACTGGCATCAGATGAAGCCGAGCCCTGGAAACCTGGACCCCACTCCTTATAGTATTGGTACAGCCTACAAGTCCACTGTTTTCAAGGGGGATGCAGAACGGTTATTGAAATTACAGGAGTATGCATTTAAAGAGACTGGAGGTTGTATGGGGGTAGCAGTTAGCCACACACTGTACTACAACTCAGTGATCAGAAAATATCAAGTCATGGTGTGTCACACTGTTCTGGATAAAAATAACGACCTGAATGTTTTCAGGTTGTAAAACAAAACCATAGAGGCGAAAGGAAATCTACAGGAAAAAAAAACATACAGTCACTACCATGGCATGTATCTCTGTATACTCGACAGCTTTAAGGGTGAGCTGTGTGAAGGCTGAACTTTTAAGGCTCCTGCTACTGAACTCCTCCTCCTTTCAGTCCTCATCGGGAAAAAAAAAGGCTTCAGTGTCTTTATAAGAAAGTCCATCTGGAGTGCCTTGTGACTAACAGCAAAGGAGGAACTCTGCAATCTGGACCGACTTTTTCTCTCTCTGAATACCAACACAGAGGAAATATGCAATCTAGACGGATTCTTTTTTACAACTGAGGGGAGCAACTGTGCAATCTGGATAGACTTTTTTTTAAACTGAAAGGAGGAACTTTGGAGAGGAACTGTGTAATTTGAACAGGGATTTGGTAGAGGGAACTGTAACTGTTTTTTTCTCTCTCTCAGATAGACTGTATTGGCAAACAAAGTGAAAGATGTTTAACATGAGAGTTTTTGTATGGGATCAAAGACTTCTACGACTAAGTAACTTACCAAAAGAACTGTTATGCTTTCACTGTGACCGAAACCATGTAGATATACACGTTTTTTAGTTGACATCTTGGACCTCATACAGACTCCAGCATACAGGAAACCGACCCTAATGTATGTGGTATTTATTGTCACCACAATTGCAAACAGTGAGTCTTCTATGTAAAAAAAAGACCACGGTTAGCTGGCATGATCTGACTTCTTTTACTCATTTGGTTGTCCGGCTGCAATGGATCCTTCACGCTGGAAGACTATCGCAGCGGCGTTACACAACGGTGTTCTCGATCGTGCAACCGACAGAAAGTTTATGTCAGTTAAGGATTGTCTGAATTACATCCTTACGCAAGTCACTGAAAATGGCGCTCATCGGTTTTACATTGGCAAGGATTACTACTACCAGCAAGAAGACAGCTCAATCCCTTTTGGTCTCAATACATTTTTCAACAACGAGCACTGCCTGCTGTGCAATAACGTGACACTGCTTTTTGCGAATAATACGTGGAAAATCAACATTGAAGACCCAATTGAAAACGGAGACTTTGACCCGGTTCTTTACGTTGACAACCTTAGCAAGTTGGAGCATCTGGCCCTCATACACACTCCGTTTTTTATCATGCTGTTTTCTGAAATCGTCCAAACGAAAAAATACGCTGTATACGGGACTGACTCATCTATCGAAAATATGGTTGAGCTGGTACAAAGGCAACTGTGTAAGACTAGTGACGGTGTGGGGAAAGGAGATTGCGTGCAGTGTATGAAGATGTGGTGGCGTTACCAAGACGCTAAAGCCGGCACGGAGCTGAACATTAGGATGCCATATTACATTGAGCTCCAGCCTAATAAACTGGGTTGGAACGTGAGGAAGGACAACTTTCTGATCAGAAAACCAGAGCCGCTGTACAGCTTTGTTGAAAACAATTGCTTGCATTATAAGACGGGCGTGAAGAACGGCGCATGCACGCGACTAAACACTCGCATTCAAGTCTTATCAAAGACTAAAACAGCTAGCGTGCACGTGTTGAGTGTGTGTATTACAAAAACTCGCATCGAGGACACACTTCACAACATGTCTACCTGTGTGTCCAAGCATCACCTGACTGCTGACAGTGTCAGTGATTTAGGCCTAAAGACTGATTGCAGGAGTCCCAGATTGGACTGCGTGATGTTTCAGAACACTGAGACGCAGAACACAATGATGCACATGGTTACTGTGCTGCCCAACGAATGGGAGCCATTATCATCGTGGCTAGAGCGAAACAAATCTCGCAAAAAGGCTTATGATGTGTACATCGGAATCTTAGCTTCATTACTGGACCTGTGCATCTCTGGCTGCAGACCTCCAAGGAGAATGTACAAAAGCGAGGATTCGTTTGTTGGCCTAGACTCTTTGCACATAGTGAAGACCTTTTTTGTGCACACGAGAACATGTGAGGTACTGTCGTTACTGCCTTACATTTCGCTACAAAAGATGTACAAGGCGTCGAATCTACAACAAGAGGAACTGTCCTTCCGATTGACATGCGCGAATGCCATCGTCGGTGTTTACTGCTCGTACACCTGCAACAAGACCATTCCCGCTCAGATTGTAAACGGAACATGGGCAAGCGACAATTATCGCTACAAAGACCCTTCTTTTAACGATTGTGTGGACTCAGTGTTGACATTCAAGCACGGGAATTGGGCAAGGAGCAACGAGAGAGGGAGTAGATCTCTTCTGCCCAGGGAGAGCACCTGGAGCTGCTCCGAACGATGGTTACCGTTTGTACAGGGTAATCAAGATGAAGTAGACTATAAAGTCTTCGGCTTCTCTAAACTACCTGCTTTCACAAGTGTGTTGCTCATATCGGACAAAGCCCGTATGCTGCAAAACCTAGACCCGGCTGCTTGGGAAACTCTGAGTTGTTTGGTCGCAGTACCGACTCCTCACTCCAAAGGGTCAAAGCGGCAAGGCGGTGCAATTGAAAGGACTAAGAGCGGCGATGGTAAAATGAGACGCCAGCAAGTGCAACAACCCTTTAAAGACACGAAGCCTGAGGAGAGCCGCATGGTTGAACCTGCATCTGAGATCGGTGGGATCCGGGCACCCTCCGTGTCCTCGACAGACAGTTTCCCCGTCGGACCTTCAACGTCTGCGATTGAGAACTTCCCGGTTGAACCCTCCACAGTTGCAGTGTATGCACAAGGACCAGAGGGAGCCGAGGCAACTGAGAATGAAATATTCGAAGATTCTGCTTTTGCGCAGTCTCTGCAATGCGCCTGGCCCTCGAACGAAGATTCCTTTGGATTTTTTCAAGACTGTATATTCAAAGACAATCGTTCTGCGGAGCAAAGTTTACAACGAGCAGTCAAGGATGCTGATTCGAAGTATGCTTGCGAAGGTGGCCTTGATATCCTACATAAGTCTATGATTCTATCTAAATTGAATACCATGATTACAATTCTAAAGCAAAATGGCGGTAATAGCAGTGAAGTGTCAGTGATTCCGGGCAGTGCACAAGGTGCAGCCGGCGCCCAGCAAACCGTTACAGGACAGTTTGTTGATATGAGAGAGTTGTGTGATATGTCCAACGAACAAAACGATTGGGACACTTGTCAATGGGCTGAGGTGCAAGCTATAGACTTGTCTCTTTTTAACCAAGGACCGCCGAGCACCCCTGATCAACAGCCTCAGCTCGAACCTAGAGAGTCGTTGCCTGCGCCTGTCGCAACGGATCAGGTCAACGACGGTTCCGCGGTTGACGGAGCCAGTGTGCAAACCGTTGAAAACAAATGCAGCATCACTCAACAGGCTTTGGGTGGCGAAGTATCAGCATGCAGCACGGCCAAATCAACTCAATTGCGTCATTACAAAAATTACAAAGAGTTTGTGAAGGAAAACAATCGTTGGAAGTCGAAAGGTGTGGAGCCAAGTAAAGTGTACATGAACCCTGCACATACAATGACTTACTTTTCGGGCACAGGTCGAACACGAGGTAAAGCCATTCAACTAGACGGGGCTTATTTGTCGGAACGCCTAAACCCTACGATCCTACTGGAGTCGCTTCACATGTGGCAAAACGACATTGCTCGCGTCGAGGACAACAACGTGTCCAGAATTGATACTGGGAATCATAAACAGAATTGGCATGTTGGAATTGAATCAATGGCTCACACAGCCTGCGGATTCCTGCTCGACGAGACATTGACGTACAGATCCCAAGTAGACAAAATTACACTAGACTGCCTTAAAGATGCTCAGAGTTACACACCGATCGACCTCACAGCAGTTGCTCCAGAGCACGGTTACAGACACCTTGAGATAGTAGTCAGCGAATATCCTGTGAACAAGAGAAAAGACAATTCGCCGCTTTTATCCCTCAAGTGCTCAATGCTTCGGACTTTGGGAGCTGTTGCTCTCCAGGGTCTCTGTGACCTTCTTGTGATCAGAATATTCGCTTCAAACGTGATTGTCCTTGAGCAACTTTTGGATATGCATACCAAATTGCAGATCAATAAGCTGGTGTCTAGAGTGTATGCACTTCACATAGCGCAAACCCCTCTGTCAACCCAAGGAGCCGGTCTGTATGTAGGTGAAATTGTAGGCTGGTGGAATCTTGGCAGCACAGAAGGGTCAATGGTAGAAACCTATGAAGATGTATGCACATTATCTTGGCATGTTCTGGTATGTCTCACTCAAGCTCAGATGATCATGATGGAACACCTCGGGTTCCCTCTGACATGCATTCAACCTGCCAGGATATGGAGAACACGTAAGGGATTTAAGTTAGACTTCATGGCCGCATTGATTGATTCAGCTTACTCTGTGGAAAACGAGAACCCTTTCGGTGAAAGTCATAATAGGAATGCATTGGCTGCCATTTGTCTGACACTGACTCAACTGAGGCTGATTGATTACACACCAGCTGCTGTACAAGAATTACTGAAATTGTCTTGGCGTCGCAAGGACAGCCCTAGTGATACGATGTGCGATCATACAAAAAATCTGAGCCTACTTAATTATATCATCTGCAGCTACGTTAAAAACGCTGCTGAGAATACTATGTTAGCGGAGGATCAGAGGAGCCCCTATTCCAGCTACCTAATAGCTGAAGGTACCGTACGTGCGCAAGCACCATTTCATATTCAAATTCACAACACGACTTTCAAATGGAATAAAGTCATAATAGTTGAGCCCACGCGACACAAAACCGGAGCATCTCTCCCGGAACCGTCAGCAGTGCCACAACCTGCTGTGCGCAGCAATTCTCGACCAAAAGGAAAATTCGCCAAAACATCGAGAAAGGTTCAGACTGCTGCCACAGACAGTTTGATGTCTGCTCACCATAGAAGTGTTGCCGTTCCAAATATTTTGACTGCACAAACTTCCTACGCTGCTGAAAAATCGGGCGCCGGCTCAATAACTAGACAAGGCTCACAGCATATACTGTCACCGATGCACAATCCTTACGGATCACAGATCGTAGACATTCGGCAGCTTTCTGCGCAGAGACAAGCTATTCCCTTTGACTACACACAGTCTACTATCCCCTCGCATAGCTCACAAGGAGCTGCGATCAATCTCATCCAATCTCCTCACAGACAAGGAACTGTTCGCTTGCAGTCTCCTGTGTGTAGTGACCCCCAAGAGTGGACACATGATCCTGACAGTGTAAAGTCTCCTGCTTACTGGAGATCCGCTTACGGGAAATTTCTTGCTCACGGACAGTCTTATGTCTACCAGTCGCCTGTACGCACACATTCTCATGGCCACACACGGCCACGTACACTGTCCGACTTTACAAGTATTTGGGCTGGTACCAGCAGTTCGGTGTATCCTACACTGATGTTCACCAATACATCTGCAATGAGTAAGCGTGAGACAGACAATTACGGTGAAGAAACCTTTGAATGATATGTAAGAATGTACAACGTATTTTTCT
This sequence comes from Nannobrachium achirus, assembly GCF_963921795.1. NCBI lineage: Eukaryota > Metazoa > Chordata > Actinopteri > Myctophiformes > Myctophidae > Nannobrachium > Nannobrachium achirus. The sequence goes on from NC_137812.1 coordinate 9,752,502, forward strand.
GACTGTATTCAAAAATAAAACCTGAAGCTTAATTTCCTTTGTTTGTTTTTATTGTGTCTTTCAATGTATACACACAGCATTTCATCGTTATAGTGTTTTTCTAATCACAACACACTTATAACAACAACAACTACATTTTACACATACAAAGTGTTGTACCAATCCTTCAGAGACCCATCTGACTCAATGTAAAAGTGTAGAGGAAAAGTCTTGATGATCACATCAGGGGTCATTTGTAGCACACTGACATGGTCGGCTATGTAGACACTTTCCTCTGCGTTCAGGTCTCGGTAGATGCCTCTCAGATGCGGTCCGTACAAAAGAGTCATTGTCAGTTCCCCTGTCACACTGAGCAGCTTCTCCTTGGGGCTTTCCAGCAGTAAATTCACATGAGAGTGTTTTTCATCCAAAATAAAAAATGTTCCAGCGATCTCGCCCAGTGTGCTGTAAAGAGACGTAAGGAACGTCATAATCTTGTGATGAACAAGAATTTCTCCCTGGTTTCCCTGATTTGATTTTGTAAATATACAGTCGTGATCGATGTGTCCCAGCGGGTACATCTGATTATACAGCTGCGTTGATGCGAGCCGTAATACATGCAGATTATCCACCATTGCCATGCGTGCGACAACAGCAAGCTTTTGCAGAGAATCGTTGCATTGCATTGGATCGCAGATTAAGCCGTTGTGGCAGCATGGCATGCTGAACTGCAGGTCTTCCGTCACGCTTACAGTTCTTACTCTTAGACACACCGCGCACTGAAATTCGGTTGTGCGTAATTTATTCGGTCCAGTTACCTCTTCAAGGCAGCTCTTTGAGGCCATTGCTGCTTGCGTGTCGGTAGACATCATGAAAGACAAAACGTTCAAGATAGCTTGTCTGTTCTCTTCTTCCGTCACAGTTAGCGTTCGCTTGTAGGGAGACAGCTCTGTCCCGGCTACCTTTGTTCGCTCGAGCAGAGGGCCTGGGTCGGGACTCCATATGCTTGACACGACACACGGGTCTTGAGTTAAACTTTTGTTCATCGTAGCATTGAGGATAGAGAATTTCACAGGCACAATGTTACAGTCTTTGTCGTAGACGGCGAGTTTCACCGTTTCAATGGCAACCAGTGGACTGTAGCCGTCGTTGGGTATCAGCTCCTTGAGATTCAGTTTTACAATTAAACGCTGCGAAGCCAATGTGTTTGCATCCTTGAAATTGGATGAAAAAACGAACCTCTTCGACCCGAAAGGCATCTTTCTTTCTTTGTCTTTTTTTTTTTAATATACGCTGTGCAATCTCACACAGGAACGGAGGTTTTATACACTCACTTTGAGAAACCTTCTTTCGATCCACCTTCTTTCGCTGATACACTGCCCAAATTTTCTTTGTCCTTTTGTATCGTACACTACACGGAAAATGTCTGTATGTTTAACCTTTAGCATGTACAGTTTTCTGTAGAACATCTTACAACCCGTGCAATGGTACACAACGTCGTGCTGGTTAATACCTCCACAGGGTCGTTTAACTCCAATCACAGTCTTACCGGTAGTCTCCAACCATTGCTTTTGTTTCATCGCACCAAGCCAAGCAAGCAACAGATCTCTATCTGTGCAAGAAAATGGCATTATGGTGAGCGCTTTGCTTGAAGTGACCCCGATGAAGCCGAACGATTTCGAGTCAAGTATCTGCAGCATAAGCAGCGTTTGGTACAGGGTCCCTGCCAGATTCACCATGATTCGCTCACAGGATTCGTTTGTTGTCACAGTCATTCGGCCTGTACTGTCACATACACCCAAGTCTTTCATCAGTGTCACAGGGACGGTGATCTGAATACTGTGGTCGGTATCCGCGTCTTCCGCCCCAATCATCTTCACAGTGTCTTCGTTCAAGCACTCTTGTAGAGACTTGCCTAGTTCCACACACAGGTTTCTGTATACAGCTTCAGGGTCGAGACCCATGTCTTCTATCAGCACTCTTTTACACACGGCAAGTTTTTCGTACGGCATCCGAGCCGTTGACTGTCGACTGCATTGCAGCTGCTGCAGTTCTGTTGGTCCGAAAACATTGGGAATCATGTGTTCTGGACAGTTGTTCATTATAGAATTAAACGCCATGGTGGCTCTCGCGAGTCTGTCTCTGACACAGGCAACCTTCGCTTGCAGATGAACTTTGCAATTTTGCAAACTGCAATCTCCCAGTGTCGAGCTGTACATGTGCCTCGGCAAGCAGTAGTCTATGACACAGTGGGCGGTCAGTTTCCCAGACCGATTGACTTGCTCAGAGTCAACCCGATGTGCTGTGAGCACCCTAGAGTTCGCGTAGCACATGTTCAGAGGCTGATAGGGGTGACTTGTGAGTTGATTGGTTGCAGACTCCGGTTCTCGGAGAGACTCAACCAATGCCTCGTCTGTAAGCGTCTCAGCGTCTTGGAACTGTTCCGTTGAGTCCAGTTCTCGGAGAGACTCGCCCGTCTCAGCGTCTCGGAACTGTTCCGTTGAGTCCGGTTCTCGAAGAGACTCGTCCGATGCCTCGTCTGAGTCGTTGCAGTTAGCAGTCACCCTCGCCTTGGATGGTTTTTCGCATATTAGACCGCCTCCAAACATAGCTGTAATGCAGCCGCTGGTAGCTTGCAAGTTGAGCGGGTATTTGTAGAACACCGCCTCGCAAGGGTTGCACTTATGAAACTCGTAGCACTCCACCGGTTTAACTGAAAGACCGGTAATGTTTTGGAGCCACGTTTTTACAATTTCGACATAGGTCGTTTTGACGCTCCCGTTCCTGGCCTTCAATCTGGTCAAGGTCTCTTGACTGAAACGTTTGTTTTTTGCAGATTTGATCAACGTAGACCAAGGGAACAGTCCGAGTCCCATTTTTGACGCTATCAGCTCGGAGGTTTTACAAGTAAGCAAGTCTCGTAAGATGGGATGCGAACGAGATATCATGTGATTCATACAGTATTTTTCATCCTTGTACAGCGTCTTCACAAGAGCAACAGGGCAATCTCCCTCTGTTGTGTGGAGTACAACCCCTGTCACGGAAAACCCTGCGTCTAGCTGTACGGTTTCAATCGTGTGTACAGAGTGTACACCAAGAGCTGCTTCAGCCGTATCCAGGTCAACCCATCTTCCTGAGTCGTCGAAACAAATGTCCTTTTTCAGATACAGCACTTTATCTCCTGGTACCAGCTGGTGCCACGGGCAGGTTGTGAAACAGGAAATCTTGTCGGTTTCCAACTTGACACAGTCGCCTCTCATCACACATGCTATAAAGGTATCGGTGACAGCAGAGTCGCAAGGGGATCTGACACTCTTAAAAGCAGTCAACCCTCTAACCTTCACAGAAATTGACGTTATCTGGTTTCTGTCTGTAGTGTGGGTGAGCGCCACGTATGTTTTCTTAGCCACGTGGCAGTACACAGAACAGCTGTTTTCATACTCCAAGTTCACCCGTCTGTTTTTCGCAAACGCACTCGTCACTTCAACGAGTCCATGATCAGGCACATCTGCGTAATACAAGGGGTATCCGTCTTGTGTGCGCAATTCGTCTGCAGCCTTGATCAGAGGAGTGACCCCGTTGCCTTTTGTTATCATGTACATACGATCAAGGGTGTCTGTGACCAAAGCTCTTTTCACGTATGCCAGGAAGTCAGGTATCTGCTCGTTTGAGCGCATAAACTTGTCTTCTATGGCTCTCTGAGCTCGACAAGCAAAGTCCCGCAAGTCTCCCATGTTAAGATCACACTCATTCAGCTTTTGATACCTTGAGCAGTCGGATACATCCTTTTCTGTGACAGTGTTAGGATCGTAGCCTACAGATACCATCACACTATCCGTGTCACCGTACACCACGGGAGAGCTGTACTGGAAAAACTCGGCTACGCAACTGTTCACAACCGCTATCTGTTGCCTTCCGTGACCAGAGATGAGCGGTCCGCAAGGGTATGGAGCAGTACCGTAGAAAGAATTGGCCATGACCTTGCATTCACTCTCTTGAAGTTTGTAATACGCTCTTGTGGCGTTGTCAATGGGGAGTTTTAGTTTTTTCTTAAAATCAGCCCGCTTGTCCAAATAGTATTCCACTGATGAGGCCAACACGGCCGGCGCACGGACAAACTGTCCTGTCTTTCTGTCAAACTTCAAGATCAGAGTTGCAAATTCAAACCCTTCCTTTTCCCAGCAGTAACACACCCAATCCGACAGATCATGCGGGAATGAACGGGGTGGCCATGGGATTGTTGTCTCTGGTGAAATGTTCAGCGCACACATGATTGAAGGGTACATACTTGAGAAGTCGAAAGATAGCTCCAATCCCATACCGGGATTCCCGTAGTGCAAACCCGTCAAAGGATCGCACACGGAGCCTCCTTTCCACAAGTCTGTCTTGAGTCTATGACTAGACAACTCGTTGTTCACTCTCAACCGGCAGTCTTCCGTCGCGCCAAGTGGCCCGGCTCTGGCTCTCATGTTATCCATGGTGAATTTTAACTGAGGCAGCTGCACAGAATGGATGCTTTGCACAAAACCTCCAAAGTTGTCTCCTCTGCCATGGACTATAACATCAATGTTGAGTGTAGTCCTGCATCTGTGAAACAGCGCAGAGACCGGTTTCAGCACTTTTGCTATTCGAGCGCAAAGCTGAGAGTCCACCAAGTTGTACACAAGCACAGCGAATAGGCTCGTGCCTCCACTGCTGATCATCTCGTCCATTTTTCCGTACTCTACATCTGCCAGCTTGCGGATTTTTTTTCGGTCTTTCAAATGTTTGTTATGCAGTTTTCTCTCTTTGTCAATGATGAACGGTGCAACCTCGTTCAGTCTCATGCTTAAACATGAAAATTTTACATCTCTGATTCCTGCCATTCTGTACAAATCCACTATGTTCATTCCACAGCTGTTGATTTTAAAATGCCCCAGTTTTCCTTTGTCTTTGTTGAACTGATTGATCAGCATGGAGATGCGATGCAGCTTGTGGCTGGCGTAGGGTTTTGTCAAACACTTGCCAATTTCTTCTAGCAAGGTTCTGTACATGTCCAGATATTGGACAGTTTCAAACTGAAGGGTGTACATCAGTTTGCTGCTGCCGGTGTCAACGTCTGATATGAACAGCTTGTTCCACATTTCCTCCAGTGCACGACAGCGGGTTTTATCGAAGTTTTGAGTTTTGCCATTTGCGTAAAAGAAAACTCTCTGTTGAATGACTCTAATGTCAAACTCTGCGTTGTACACGTACAGCAGCTCAATCTGATGCGATGAAAGCATTCTCAACAGGACTTCAATGAGTTCCAGTTCACTCGAGCAGGCGTGGAAATGTATCCTGCTCGGGTCAGCGATTCCGGCGTTTTGCGCCAGCTCGGTGTCCTGTTCCAGGTCGGGGCCCCTGATTTTCTTTGTGTTGTACAACACAAACAGATCTTTTCTGTGATGTTGCTTGTTGAGTTTGGGGATGTGTGTGTTTAACATCACGAGTGACACGCACGTTATTTCGTGCTGCTGCCCAGGCATGTCTATAGCAATGTTTGGTATCGAGACGTCTTTACTGCCTTTCACTTTTGTTCTTGCTGCATTGTACGTGATATTCAGACGATCCCTGTATACTTTTAGCTCACGCACAGTGTTTTCTGTGCAGTACGGATGCCTGTAGGCGAAATGAGCCGGCATCAGAGTTTTGTCTTTGTACTTGTCGTCGTAGACAGTCTCGATGTCAAGACAGGCAACTTTGTAAAAGTTGTCCATGTGTTTGCTATCAAAAACAGTAGCTTCGGCCTCAGATAGCTTGTGATCGTATATGAGATCAGAAGGCTTGACTGTTGCACCGAGCTTGTCCGCTGGTAGGAAATACACTCGACCAAACATGACTCCGAAGCATAAAGCCGGTGTGTTGCCATCTCTGCTCATGTAAAACCCTCGGTTGGGGCAGAAATCTCCAAATGTCAATGCCTCTTTCACACTCCCGAAGTATTCCAGACCCATTTCTATTGTAGTCAGAGGAAACACCTGTGCTGTTACCTCTCTCTTAATGTCATCGTGAAACACTTTCACTTGGACAGGTGAAGCCGCAAAGTGCCGTGACCAGTTCTTCTCAAATTCAAACCACGCGTCATCTTCGTTTTCATCTTGATTCATTTCCATGTCATAGCCCACAATTGGGTTGAGAGGATAGATACGGAAGCACAATGTGCTGTTGAGTTTGGCATGCTGGCCGCTGATCACCAAAGCTCTGCACAGCAAAACATTTCTCTGGAAAAAGACGGATTTAACGAGCAATCCAATCAGTCCCGGCTCTTCGAAACTGACTGGTCTGCGAATGGGATATATGGCAGGAAATTTTTCTTCAAAGGATAAGGGATTATCCATTTTTGTAAGCCATTGGTGTGCCAAATTCAACAACGGTAGATCCTAATGAGACCTTTTATAGGCTTGCTAGGTTTATTACTCCACCCCTCCCCCAAGGTCTCAGAGAGAAAAGAGGCAAGCTGAAAGTAAATGTTTGCAGAACACAGTTTTTTTTTTACTGTGTATGTCTTTAAAATACTCACATGTTAGTTCACATTAAGATAAAGATGGTACTTTGAAACAAGATCTATTCCTAGAGTAGAGACTGTACCAAACTTATGTGACAAGCCAACATGCCGGCAAACAAGCAAACCGGAGTTCCTACGTTTACTCGCAATTGTCTACCACATAGAGATAAAACTACCGCAGCAATCAGCACTGTCAAACTGCCAGCGAACAGAGCTGCCCTATTTTTAGCTTTGGAGTCGGACACTCTACACGATAGGAAGTTTGACGAACTCACGTTCAGCAGCTTGTCCGATGAAGACAAGGCCGCTTTCCAGTTGCTGCTGTACGTAACTTATTGCTGCAAAGGTCATGTTTTTCAGGTGACGCTCGAAAACCCCGACTTTGGCACGATGTCTCCGGCTGTACGAGAAGATTTTGCTCATGGGAGACTTTTTTGCTTTGTGTTAGACATGGACACTGAAAGCACCGGGTTCTCGTTTGACACCCCTGGGGTAAGAGATGCCATACCTTGTGGTCAAATCTATGACATGTTAGGTATCTCAAACAGTGCTGCTGCAGAAGATCGAGTGAATGAAAATCTTCTCGAAGAAGTGTACAAGGCTTTTATGAGATTGCAGTTGGTCAGGAAAAAGGCCACTTCGTTGAACAATGCTATGGTGGGCATGAGAGACAGTAAAAATGAGCTCGCGCCGTACTTTGACTGGGTAGACATTGCAAGGGACACGTTGAACTCTGAGAAGATTGACAAAAAGAAGGTGAAGGAGTTGCAGGGATCCATGCTCACGCCTTGTACATCGAGGCAACATGTGGAGATTCCAAACACAATCCGTTACATGAACCTGAAGACGTTAGAGCGATCTCTGTGTAAACACAGCGACAGCTCGGCGAAAGGGAAAGGTGAAGGTTTACTCAACGACATTGTCTCCAAGCTGACGGTGGGGAAGCTGAAACGGCAAAATGTTATGCGGCGGTATCTGGGTGAGGTTCCCAGCGACAAAGCTTTTTTGGCTAAGCTGATGACATTTGCCCGAGAGCTGGACTCGAACTCTGGTGCTGCCGTCTCGGTGAACGGGCTTGTGGTGTTCGAGTACGACATGGCAAATTTGGTGACCGTCGAACGCCCCGACTCGTTTGTGAACTTCATGATTCACAAACACGTTCCAGTGTCACGCGATCGCACACTGCAGGCTCTGAATGATATCAGTGCTACAAAGATGACACGCTCGCTCGCTCGCATGTACCTCGACCAATGTGATTGCAAAGACCGAAACGGAGCCTGTCAAGGAGACTGTCAAGCGGCCTACTGTTGCTTCTACAACACATACGCTCAGCATCCCTTCACAGTGAGCCAAGGGGATCACACTTACTACTTTGCTCACCTGTACCCGTACCTGGGCAAACTCGAGCGACTGAGTAAAGAGATGAAAGTGAAATGCAAAAACAGTCGCACGCAATTTGAGAGCATAGCCGACATGGTGTTTAAGGTCTTGACCAAGAACCGCTTTGGTGACGAAAACGGGCTATACCAGGGGCTTCACGATGTCTTGGGAGGAAAAATGAAAAATTCTTACTTGTCGATTGGACAGAAATTTCCTGAGCTGCACGAACAACTGTATCTGCTGCCGGCAGTCGATGCAGCAGAAAACTACACAACGGCAGACGAGTTGGCTCCCGTCAAGCTGTACGACCAAGCCGTCGTCAGATATCTGTTCAGCGATCATCTGAACGTAGGGAGACTGTACCAGGCCTCTACCACGTTCAACTACATCATCACCAACACGGCTCCCAGATACACAATAGAGCGCATCATGCTCTTCAACACAGCTGGTCCCGGTGAGGGCAAGAGCTACGCTAATTACGTGCTAACCAGCCAGTTCAAAAGAGTCCCTAACTGCATTGAGCTGTTGACGTCTTTCACGCCGCAAGCCTTCAAGTACACAATCAGGAGAGAGTCCTGTATTGTAATGATAGATGATGGGCACATAACGCATGAGAAAAACATAAAGCACTCTGACCAAGAATCCAACGTCATCCCCAATGTGTTCAAAAATCTGCTTGATCAAGGTATGCTTGCAAGCCAAGTGGTCATGAGGGATCCCACGAATGGTAAAATAGACACCGTCAAGGTGAACTCTGTGAACAACTGCGGGTTCGTGTGGAACACCAACACCATGAACTTTGTGAGCAAAGCCTGGGAAGATCGGTGTGTAGTGATGAAGTCCGAGTTTCCAAAGCCTATAGTGTGCACAAGAAGCACTAAGCAAATTCTTGACACGGTGGAACGATGTAGCATGGATAGGGTTGTTCCTGTGTGGTTGTACAGACAGAACCTGATTCAGTCTGCAACTATGATTGCGGAATCTGAGGTTGCGCAGTTCAGCGAGAAGTTTGACAAAGCTAGGGACGCTTGCTTAGCCGCGCTGCAGGCAAGTCACATCTTGTGCATTACCAGTATGAGCCACAGGCTTTCTTTCTGCATCAACCAATTGGTCTACGCAGAAGCGCTGAAGCTCGCCTGTCACTTTGTGTTCGACATTTGGATACCACCGTGGACAAAGATTCCGGGCACGTGCCATCCGACCATTAAGTCTTTTATGACCCAGCTCAACAAAAACAGATTGGATGCGCTCGACAAGCTTTCGTTTGGGCAGATATGTCTGGACACCAACTCGGTGTCCAAACTCTGCGCGGCGGCCTGTCTGCCTGACATTGTACCCAGAGTTGTAGACACTCAAGGTAGGTTTGCCTGCGACATTCTGGCTCGAGTTTTGGTCAGTGTTTACAGCCGCAAGCTCAAGCACAAAATAGAAGATCGCTTTCTGTCGATCTGGGGTATTGACACGCTGTTCGTCACAAACACCCGGCAGCAAGATAAAGGAGCGCACGAAATGCTACAGCTGTGCGCTTCGTGTAATGTGCCTGCTCGAAAGCCGGACAGGATGGTCAAGCTGTGTACGTACACACTAACAACAGCGCTTTCGTCACAGCACAACAGACGAGGTCATCAGCCTGCTGCGAGAAAAGTGAAATCCGTTAAAGTCCCCCTGGAAGCGGTCTATGACATGTGCGCAATGTACATGGCCGACTCGCACAAGCTTTTCTGGGAACAGGTTGAGACAGCAATGGTCAACGCGTATCAGACTGGAAGTCATGACTCGGACAATGCCTTTGCGCAGTGCACCCCGGACCAGAGCGAAGTTGTGAATCTGTCGTTTCGGTTGGACTTCAACGACAATCCGCTGTGCTCTTTGATACTCAAGTCTACAGCCGGGTTTGAGCCTTTGAACGAACTGTCGTTCACAAAATGCACCTTTGATGAGTTCTCGTTCCAGTGTGCGGCGCCCGTGTACTACGGCGGTGTCCTAGTGCACGCGCTGGGAGACAATGCTCCGCCTGAAGCGCACAATGCGCAACACATGGGCGAATTCGCCTTGGGGCCGACAGGTACTTTCCATGGACCGAGATTGAGTGTGCACTCTAGCAACTACACTGGTGTGCCTGTAGAAAATATGAGTTCTTTTTGCAACACTCGAACCGTGTACCATCAAGACACGATTCGTCTCACGGTTGACAAGCAAGACAGACAATTTCTGCACAGTCTTGAAAAAGATTGGGAGTGGAAAGATGCGGCTGAAGTGTTCAATAAAATCAACTTTAGTAGCGCTCCTGTTACCGTGGACATGCTGAAGGACGACTATTCCTTAACTATGATGGCTCTGAAAGGTGAAGATCCGAGTAAATGTCCTGCAAGTTCACACAAATTGAAAAAGCTCATCCGCGCACTGCTCATGGCAAAGGATGGCAAGGCCGCGATCGCTCGCCGAGGCGGACTGCGTAAACGGGTATTTGACGATGCCAACTCTACCACGGATCGTTCAGAGAGCGCTCCTGAGGCTCGATTGCAAGCAATCAGGCGAGTGATCCAGTCGACGAATAAGCGCCGTCTGCCTCAGAAAGCTACTGTGTCTAAAAGGAGAAAAATGTAGAGATGTTTTGCATATGGATGTTGTGTTGTTACATGTATGTCACAGAGTGTGTTATTTCTGTATCGTTGTTGAATAAAGACTCCTGAAAACAGTCATTCGATTGAAGCTTTTTATTACAAATAACGATTGAAGCTTTAAGTTTCATTGTAAATAACAGTTGAGGTCTGAGGTTTACTGTTGTCCAGTTTGAAGTCGAGTCAGAGGGTCCGGGGTCCTATCAAAAAAAAAAGAAAAAGAAAATGTTAGTGTGAATCCAATATATGCTAATTATTGTTCTCTCGCCTTGTTAATTTTACACGACCGATACTCACAGACTTTAACTAGATAGTCTCTACTCGGCTGGGCTGCGCTGTAACACTGGGCTTCATGGTTAACCTGTGAGCATCGGCGTCCCCAGCAGGGTCGGATCTCATGGGTTGTAGCTCGGCGTCCCCAGCAGGGTCGGATCTCATGGGTTGTAGCTCGGCGTCCCCAGCAGGGTCGGATCTCATGGGTTGTAGCTCGGCGTCCCCAGCAGGGTCGGATCTCATGGGTTGTAGCTCGGCGTCCCCAGCAGGGTCGGATCTCATGGGTTGTAGCTCGGTGCCCCAAGCAGGGTCGGATCTCATGGGTTGTAGCACGACTGGGTCTGTGTGTACGATAACATCTTCTTCATATGGCGGTAAAGTTTTGGGTATGGACATGACAGGGATGTAGATACTTGACCCAGGATGATGAGTAGTTTTCACGCTGCGCTTACATAACTTATATGACAGTAAAGTAGCTCCGAACACCACCATAAGCGGAGCAGCCACTAAGCCAATGTTGTACCAGTTTCCTTGAATGTCGGTGTAATACCACCAGTAACTGGAAGGATCAGTGGGTTGCATCTTATCCACACGTTTACAAAGCAAAGTTTGGAACTGGAAGAATCGTAAATGAACATTAATAATTCGAAATAGTTCTTGGGGAAGAGCCTGAGCTGCGCCTATATAAACGCTTGCGCCCGAGAAGTAGTTGACAAAAACGCTATCATGGCCACTAAGAAAACTTCAACAAGGAAAAGGTCTGCAGGGTCAAGAGAAGACACATCTGAAACTGTACATAACAACGACTCATACAACAGGGTTGTGTATCTGACAAAAAGCAGAGCTGCCGATCGTTGGTACTTTTGGAACACATGTCAGGAAAAACTGTCGTGGAATGAAGGCGATTCTTTTGAAGCTATTCCAGTTTCATCGTGCATGTCAGCATTACCCCGTGTCACGCTGACGACTCTGGTTCCTTTTTCGCTGCAGGCATCCAAGAGCAAACAGTTTGTGAAAGGAGAAAGTTTCAGCTTTCCGACTGATGAGTGTAATGTGAATGATGTTCTCGCGCAGAACAAACTTTTAGAACTCTGTAGAGAGAAAGGAGTTTCATGTCCCGTGTTTCTGGATACATTGATAGGAACCCGTGTGAATGACCCCGAAGTTCGAGCTGGAGAGCAGCTCTATTCCTTGTTCACACACAGCGTGTCACGGATGTTGGAAAATAGATATGACATCATGCACCATTATCCTCTCTTCAGCCGAGCCCTTGGGTTGTATTACTCTGACAAGACCGATTTGCTCCCCGTGCCAGATGTTCAAAGTTTTGTTAAAACGGACGGGATTTTGGCTACCGGCGCCAAAGTGCACGAGGAAATCCATGGAATACCTTTAACAGGGACGGACTGCGACAAGTTCAGCAGGTGGAACGTGACACGAGATACTGACACTTTGAGTGCTCAGGTGAGGACCGATGTCTCGGAGCAAAGCAGTAAGAAAGGAACTGAAAAGGAGGAAACTTGCCCGTTGACAGTCGAGAGCGTCTCAAATCTGAGCTTGAGCGGGGGAGACGAACAAGTCAGTCGGCACAGCAGTCGCCTTGAAGACGGGAAGGATCTGCCAACGAAAACAGTCAGTGGGTCTTTGACCGATCCGGAAACCTCTGTGGCAGATCGTGTTGCGAAATTCAATAATTTGACCGGAACACTCACAGATAGGTACGCAGACAAACGTTTGTACAATGTGCACGTAAGCGAGTCTGTCACGTTTGGTGATCTGGTAACTTACTGCGTATCGCACAATTCCAAAGAACTACAGGGTCTGCCGCCTAGGAAAAGCTGGGGTGCTGTGAACCCAGTGTTGCTCATGGAAGACGTGTGGGATTCTGCTGCAGAAAAAGTGTGCAGAGGGTACGTGATCACGTCTAGAGGATATCTGGCATCTATGGAAAGGGGGGTTGTGTGCTACTACAACGAAGTATTTTTACCAGGACGGCCCGTGAGCAGGCTGAATTTGGATGTGGATCTGAAGTGTTGTGCGACCTGTAAAGATGACTTCTCCGCCAAAGCTTCAAAGGGCACAAAATACGATGTGTCTAAAATCATCAGCGCCAGTGTGATTGCCATCATAACCGAATCTCTCATTTGTTTAACGAGAAAACAGGTCGACAGGGAGTGGGATCAGACAGCCACCGCTGACGTGGCCAAAGCCCTCGGAAAGGTGTCTGTGTACATGAGAGCACCCAGTACCAGCAGATCTTGTAAACTCAGTCTCAGGTTACTGTGGTGTCTGCCCATTGAGCTGTGTAGCGCGACGGGCATATCGGCGTACGACACACTGCTGAGAAAAATTGAGCAGGTTTCGTTGAGCCATGTGTTATTGTCCTACAAGAAGGAGCAGTGCGGCTTGTGTCAACTGAAAGCTGACAAGACGGCTTTACGCTTCAAGCTCTCAGATGTGAGTTCAAGACAGTCGGCCATAGATAAAGCTCCTTACGTCGTTAGAAAATGTGTTAGGTTGCCTAACTGCTACAAAGAAGAAACCCGGTTCGAGTACATTGGGACATTCAACCGTCACAATGTGCAAGAGGCGGGTAATGAAAATGTTCACAACATTGCCATCGGGTTGTCTTCAAACCCTGTGCAATCGGACGTCACTACGCTTGGATCTCCCTTTGCTACAGTCCTGACATCATCTCATCAACGCACAGGATTTAAATCTGTGACAAACAGCTGTCCGAATGTGGATCGTGTTCAAAAAGAAGCAGAACGGTTGTCCGATCTGTGGGGAGTACCTGTAACGGTGAATCGGTCTAGTGCTGGATTGTACATAGTTCAAGCGTTGCAAGAATCTCAATACCCGTGCCCTATTCACAAGAAGATTCACGAGAATCGCACTAAATTTAGACTGAGAGCTATAGTATTTGCTCACGATACTATCCCAAAATGTTTCGTCAACTCCTGCAATCCCCCTATGTAATGAGACTGTTCTTTCTTTTGCAACAGCATAAAATACAGTTTATTTTGCCACCATAAGCCATTGCGATTTCCCAGCTCAGCACCAGAACAATATATACCTCGGACGGTTTAAGTCATTGACACTGACAAACGATTCTTTGGCCGATCAAGGGATGTACTACTGCGGCACAAAACGTGGACCTTCGGTTGCTAACTGGCTGCATGTGATGTAGCACGAAGACCAACAAGACGTTTTTAATTCTTCGGAACTGTACCAGTACAATGTTTTATTCAAGCAGGAAGAACGGTTGTGCTACAATCCAAACTCAGTTCTTCGGTCACCTGAAAGGGGCTCAGAGAGGACTAGTCGACCTTGTTTGAAAGACATTGGGCGACCAAACTGTATGGCGTTACCTTTAACACTGATGATTTTGACTACAGCGTGTTTGCTTCTTGTGCATGTTGAGACTTTGTGAAATCTAATGTACATCGCTAATATTTTCTTTTGTTTCTGCTTGTTCTCTTGTAAAAAATAAACCAAGGACACAAAAAAGGCTTGTGTAGTGTATTTGTTTTTTATTTCAAAATCACTTTTAAAAAAATGTTGGGAGCTGTAAAAAAAAATGACAACACTCTTTGAGTTAGCAATTATTGTAAGATATTTTGTGAGCTGCAAAAATTAACAGCATCACTTGAGTTAGCAAATTTTCAACCTTTTACGGTCACAGGAAGGATTTTTCTCCTCACCATTGCTGTTAGATTTACGAAAGGTTCTTTTAGCATTATTGGGTGCAGGAAAGATTTCTTCTTTCCGTCAGTTTTAGGCCTCGGAGAATGAACATTCCACAGTTTACCGCTTCCACGGTCGCCATTAGATTTTTTTCTTCACTCGACCGAGTCCGGGTTTCGGAAACCGCATAGTCTTTACGCGACCGCTTATGGGTCCACCGGTAGATCCTTTTTTCACCCGACCGGGTCCGGCTCTCTTCGTGCGATCAGCCGTGTGGCCAGTTTTCTTCACCCGACCGGGTCCGGCTCTCTTCGTGCGATCAGCCGTGTGGCCAGTTTTCTTCACCCGACCGGGTCCGGCTCTCTTCGTGCGATCAGCCGTGTGGCCAGTTTTCTTCACCCGACCGGGTCCGGCTCTCTTCGTGCGATCAGCCGTGTGGCCAGTTTTCTTCACCCGACCGTGTCCGGCTCTCTGAGAGCACAGCGTCTTCGTGCGATCAGCCGTGTGGCCAGTTTTCTTCACCCGACCGGGTCCGGCTCTCTGAGAGCACAGCGTCTTCGTGCGATCAGCCGTGTGGCCAGTTTTCTTCACCCGACCGTGTCCGGCTCTCTGAGAGCACAGCGTCTTCGTGCGATCAGCCGTGTGGCCAGTTTTCTTCACCCGACCGGGTCCGGCTCTCTGAGAGCACAGCGTCTTCGTGCGATCAGCCGTGTGGCCAGTTTTCTTCACCCGACCGTGTCCGGCTCTCTGAGAGCACAGCGTCTTCGTGCGATCAGCCGTGTGGCCAGTTTTCTTCACCCTATCAATCTCAGGTTTACCAGAAGATCCTTTTTTCTCCTGAATCTCAGATTCAACAAAAGACCCCCCTTTTGCTTGACCAAATGGTAATATTTCAGGTTTGGGCATCTCAGGTCCTACACTCGGTCTGACGGTAGATGTGTTTTCGGAGACGTGCTGAAACACAGCCTTTACTAGCTTCTCCGGGTAAGCCTGCAGCTCGTCTAGAGTGTGTTTAGATTTATCCTGAGCAAAACGAGGCCCTCTTTGAGCGACTTCTACATGTTTCCCATCAACAATATTTGGACATTTTGTCTGATTGCATAGAACACCTCGGAATGGATTGTTGGTCATTATCCGAGTTCTTTTTCTGTACTTAGCCCCGTACTGACAGTAGTCCAGTCTTACCACGTGCCTGTCTTTGCATGCGGTTCGAAAGCATGATGTCTTAAGTTTTCTGATCTCATCGTAGCTTTTCTTGGTACGATTTTGATTTATCTTCTGGGCAAACAGAGCCATGTAATGATTGTCCGCGCTGGAGAAAAACCTGTGTGACACCCATCTTTTCCACAGCATGCTAGAGTCTGGGTTTTCTATGAAAAACTGCAGCTGAGGATTGAGTTTATGGAAATAATCGATCACCGCAGCGGTCTTAGAAACAAGCCTGTCTGCTAGATCAAGATTTCTTTCCGTGTTTGCCTTAGTCCTGGCCACGCTGTAATTTTCACAAGGAGGTCCTGCGAATATAACGTCGGGAAACGGTCCTTCCCAGTCCTTCTCAGGATCCCAACATAGTATGTCGGCAACGATATCAGCACCATGCTGTCCATTGATGTCCAACCTGCGCACGAGCCAACCAGCTTTGTAAAAGGGCTTGCATATACTGCCCGTCCCGTCAAATAAACTTAGGAGCGTGCGGGTTTGTGCAGAAGGGGTCATTACAAAGAGACGTTGTATTAGATGTGCATTTTAGACAGTACTTACAAGTTCTCGTCGTTAATGCTTTGTGTTCGAAAAGTCTAAGCCAAACCTGACAAACTGACAAACATGAGGTTGTTGGTTATTTTGTGTCTCATCGGGTTCAGTCAAACTGCGCCCGTATCGACCAAAGTTTCACTCTGTCGCTCCAAGAGGAACACATGCCGAAAGGCGAACCTAATCTTGACAAGTTGTTGGGATGGGATACCTGTGTGCAGATACCGCTGTGGATTAGGTCAACCTACAGTCTCAAATGAGGATCTGGACTGCGGAGACGAATGCGTACCCGGATTTTTCATGAGCCGATCCAACGGAAAAGAGCAATGCAAGCGGCACTCAACTTGCAAAGGACCCGTCGTGATTCACGGGACCAGCTGGCACGACACCGTCTGCGGAGATCCTACAAAATACATTATATCAGACATATCGATTCCGATTGAATCCGACAAACTACTCGATGTGCTCAAGTTGCACACGTTGAGCTGGTTACCAGCACTGGATGAGGATGAAGCAAATTACATGTGCAAAAATGTTGGCAAACTCACAACCTTAAACCGGATTCGTGAGTGTACGAGAAACTTGGCATGGGTGTTTGAGAGTCTGGAGAACCCGCTTGAAGTGCTGTATTATCAGCTGAATGCAATGGGGCACTCGATGAAAGCAACGGAACTGTACTCAGAAGTGGTGAAACCCTTTGTGAAAAACCAAGAGTCGTTGCCTTACCGGTTCTTGTTCAAAACTACAGAAACAGTTTTGGAGCAAGGGAAGTCAGCTGTGATAAGTGCTCATTTCGTGATCCCCAAAGGTGCACACCAAGATCCGGTGGATTCGGTAGCCTGGTTTCGTAAAGGTTCCTCATTGATGCTCAAGGCTAACGAGACTGACATTGTCGAAGCTAAGCCTGGCCTGAGTCTGTCTAAAACTTGGTCGCAGAAAAAATCCTTAGGGTTATTTTTATGGGGATACGACATTTCTCTCACGATGGACGACATTCAGTGTATCTACGGAGACCATCTGGTGATTGGGCTGTACATTAAAGATATTGTATCGGGAGTAGAGCGATTAATCCCCATGATTGACTTCCATAACGTGAAATGCATCTGGAAACCTCAACTTAACCCTCGCTGTAACTGCTCTGAGGCTTTGCTCCATTACACTAACCCCGAAGGTCTGTGTTCCCCCAGCTGCATAGATGCAAACTTCAAACACGTGCATTTTGGGATAGATGGGAACGATAACGACTGGGCTTTAACTGTATCTCGCGCTCCACCGGACACAAATGTAGAAATGCAAGGTCGTGTAATATATGGCGAAGTACAACCCAAAACCGAAAAGTTTTGCCTTGTCACAAGTGATCTATTCGACCAGACTACCCTGAAAACCACTGCACCCTCTGCTCCGTTGGACGTACGACGGTGCGAAGTTGTACTTTTAGAAGTACGTGTCGTCAATGACCTTGACCGGGCAACACATAACTCTGATCTCCTCGTGATTCCCGTGAGAGACTTGAGAGGCGCAAGCAAGCACGTTTATATTCATAGATCAGCCCAATCCACTTTGGATGTGTTGCTGCGCCGAGTGTGGGGAGAAAGGCAAGGGGTCAAAATTCACTTTTCTGATCGCACCAGAGCTCCTTACCAGGAGGAGATCGCAGCTGTGTTTGATTGGTTTGCACTGAGACAACATTCCAAGACAAGACAGGTTGTTGTGATCGACATAGCTTTGGACTTTGCAACCTCGGCGACTTTTTCTGCTCTGGCAAGAATGTACGGCTCCAAATTTGAGATAATCCCTGGTCTGTCAAGTAATGAACTGTCCACAGTCCTTGTAACTCAAAGCAAGCCTCTGATTGCGCAGTATAGTTGCGACTACCCCGACTGTATCACTCTAACGTCAGTCGCAGATGCGAATGGTAAAATACTGCTCACAAGATCCACGACAGACGCGTTCCCCAGCTGCTCCTCGGCACGAGCGTCATATACCAACACACACTGTGTTGTGTGCCGAGAAGCGGAGAAAGTGATTCTCGTATGCCCGAGCCTTTTCGTCGTGGGAACATGCACCGGCGACTACGAGAGTTTAATTTTTAATCCTATAGAGCAGTTCCACGTCGCCAGCTGGCCGGCTATAGACCGAGAACGAGTTCGTGCGGCAGAAAAATTTAAGGATCTCGGTTCGCTTATAACCGTACACGGGGCTTTTCTGAATCTAGACGACATAAGCCTGTTTCCTGCGCACTGCACAGATTGCCACAAGGTGTCTATCAGTAGATGGAACTCAGGCGTGTACACTGAACATGACGAATACAACCTCCGGTTTGATATTGAAAGGCACATGTGCAAAACGGGTGTTATAGTCTTTGAACATTTGTGCATGCTATCTAACAACAGAGCAGGAATAATTGTGACAATCCCGTCTTCGAAATACATCAAGGAAAATTGTACAGGTTTGACAATGGCAAGCAGACACGCCATAGCTTCAGCTGACAAAGCTCACCACCAATACAGCATAACAGACTTGACAGCCATAATTGTCGATATGGCCAAATGGGGTGTGAGCAGATATTCCCTTGGTTACTTGGATTACACATACAGAGGAAGCCAGAGATTTTCCACTTTTTCAGAGTTGACCAACGCCATAGTCTCTGCGACCAAAGCTCATCGCACTCTACATTATCGTTACACGAGAAGTTCCAAATACGGCGACGGAGGTTACTCTTACGCCATGGCGAACAATGTGTATAAACTCGAGGGGGGTATGTTCTTTCAATTCACACAACCTTCAAGTCCCATGCTAAAAAGTTTTGTTCGGGTCCCGGGGTATCCGAACCTGAGACTTGGGATGTCTTCCGATATGAACGTAGGAGCTCCGGCGTCTGGCCTTGAACCGACCGGACGATCGATGATCGACAATGTAAAATTTATACCCTACGGAGCTGAAATCATCACCTTGGAAAACGGAGAAAGGGTATTCGTCGACCAAGAGAGAGAGATTATTTGTATGCATGTGCCGCCTGCGAGTTACAGTCAAACTATGAGGGTCAAATGTGAAGGCGTACAACGAGATGTCATGAGACCCCCGGAGGACGGATACTGTTATCGGAACATAGAAAAACACAATCATCGCGCCGCTGTGTCTGTACGCTTAGCCATGCAGAGCAACTTCACAGAAGCCGCTTTGAACATGTTTCATGTAATAAATGAAGCTTTAGAAGGAGAACAGATGCTCGACGACTCTGAACTGTCATGGGTCGCTGACACAGAGGCGGAGTCTTCCTATGCTTCACCGGTAGACGCCGAACAGATTCAGGACATGTTACAAAGTAAAACCACGGCGGCTGATCTTTTTGAATGCATCACAGGTTCTGACACATGCCTGCGGCTTGCCAACCACGCCAACAACAGCTGGCCTCAAGGAGGCACAGGAGCACCGATCGCCGTGTTCGCCGAGATCGAAGACAGCGATGTCATCGTCAAGATGATAATACGGGTCTCACACGGCGCACATCGTGCGACTGTGCCATGCTCATACGAACCCTTACACTTTGGCTCACTCGCCAGTCTCGTCTTACCCAAATATTATACGTCTACCGCAGATCCGATCAAAGAAGCTCAACAGTACATAGCAGGCGTAGGGCTATTCGTGGAAAAAATCTTAAGCTCCCTATCTTTGCTGTACTGCAAGTCAGCTCTGATGGATGCCTACGAGGAAGAGCCATCGGTTTCCAAAAACACTCCTGCCACTGGTAGATGTCTAGAAGCAACATACGACAAGTATATTGAAACAAAAGCCACCTTTGACGACTTAAGCAGACTGTTGAGCCAAGAGGCCGAGTGGGACTTGAAAATACGTCAGCGTGTACAGGATGATGCAGAACAGTTATCTGTGCTAGCTGGATGTGCTGTGTTACTCGCTGTATTAATCTACATAGGACTTTTCTCAATACTGTTTAAATGCTACTGCCAATGCCATAGTGCACGGTCCAACAGAGATTATTACAAACTGAAGTGATGCCAGTGACAATGATGCGATCCATTTCCTTCTCGGGTCAGTGTTTGTTGCTTGTAACGTGTTTGTGTAACCTCAGACTTTGTCAGTGTAAAGAAGATTACACCGACGACCGCAATCGGTACGCAGCTACGCCTGGCGATGCTGACTACAGAGTTCAGCTGCAGCCCGGAGTGTGGAAGATTTTGACCTCAGAACTTACATACGTGGCATATCAGTTTTTCATAGGTTACAATTGGACGGAGGTGGAAATCTCTTATCCCGAGTGTGAACATGTTGCATGCACCGGATTATCTACTGTGAATCAAGGCTGTTCAAACATGTGCTCCTCTCCAACGATGAAAGATGCTCAGGCTACGCTGAGGGCTGCTATGAATGACTACACGCAAGCCATTACCATGCTGGACGCCACGTTCAACGACTTGGCAGCTCTTATGGACACTCGCATCATCAAACATCATTCAAACGCGGCTCCTTACAACCAGCCTACTTTCCATGGAACTGGCACAATCACAAGCCCTCGCATCGTGGACGTCATGTTCACTCACAGAAGCCTCATCCTGCACGCTTTACAAGGCCTAGTCGAAATGTTTTCAAATCCCGTGGTGTCGGATTATGTAAAAAACAGTCCATCGCCAGGAGCCTCCGCAAACGGTTCATACCCTCTCACAGTGATCACGGACGCGTGGAAGAGCGGGGCGTTCAAGCTAGCTGTATTGTTAAACTCTGCTACATTTGCTTTTCACGGCGCAAATGAACATCTGCTTAGATGCACCCAAGGTGTCGCACGAAATGACATGAGCGGCTGTTACCCCGAGTTTACGAATACGTTTTACGTAGACACGCCGATATCAAGCAGTTCTCTGTCAGCTTCAAAGTTAGTTACACTCACAGTACGTAACACGTGGAGACCAACAAGGCTGTCTCGCTGGTACATGCCCTTTCTCGACTCTTCTAAGGGTAATCGTACATGTTGGCTGGCTAGACCTATGGTCATGGATGAGCAAGGTGTGAATTATGACACTCCGGAATGTGACTGCAGAGGCCTGTGTGAGCCTCTGGTGCGCAATGATGATATTTTGTCTAAATGTGATGTCGTAGATGGGCGAGTTGCGAACATCGACTGTCCAATCTCGTGCCACGGACCTTGTTTTGGCCCCACGTGTTATCGCAAAGACACTAACGTCTTTGAGATGAAAACCTCAACGCATGTACACACGGGGACGAGTGGTGGATCAGAAATGGACCAGAGTATAATTACCACTCCCGAACCTCGAGTGCTCACCAATGTTCTTTCCTTGTCTGATAAAGACATACACGTGAGCTTGGACGGCATGAAATCTATGTCTGCGGATGCGGCCGACATGTTGACAAGAGGGGCGGCTATATTGAAAGACTTGGAGCAAATGAAAAGTGAGGCTGCAAGTTACATTACCAAAACCAAACCCAAACCTCGATCTAAAGGCATTACGTGTCAGGAATGTGAAAAGACATTAGCTCGCATTAGGAATGTGGCAACAGTCTCGATCCTTTGTTCAATGCTGACATGTCCGTTTCTTGTTTTCCTGGCCTTGATAGCAAGAACTAGCAGGACCCCATCACTCGGAATTGGTGGCAAGAGTAATGTTTACCCACCACTCCATTGACAGTATTTTTCGCACTATTAAAAATATTGCTTTACATCATTCTCTGTATTGTTTCATTTCACCACTCATGACCATGGCTTCCAAGGCAAGGTCTGCAAAAGCGGTTAATAAGCCGCTCATCCCTGACAGGGTCAAGTATATGTACAAACCAAGTGCCATCAGAAACGCCAAAGATCGAGTGGTTGAAATCATCGGTAAAAAGAAAAAGAACACCACGCCTGTTCCGGATACAACCTACGAGACAGCTAAGCTTGTGCACGCTCTGTGCAACGCAGCCCTCACCGACTCCTGGAATGATGAGTGTGAGCAACTCATGATTGCCAACCTCGCAGTCAGAGAACACCATAAGGCCCTACTGTCTCACAGTTTATTTGTGACCATGGTAGGTACTCTGGCCGCGAAGGCACTCGAGGAGGTGAGTGTAAAACTAACAGTGCCTAAACCTATCGACCTGTTGAGCGATCGCTACTACATCAGAGATATCATTTGCCACGACTCAAGCAAGACCAGCGTCGTGGAAGTTGCTTCCTACTCTGGGCTTATGGCATTGCATATGGACAAACTGACTCTGGCTAAAAAGCCAAATATGGAAAAGCTACTGAAAGACCTGACTGATGGTAACAAGGAAGATGACATCAAGACCATGATGGCCAACTTTGGGTTCAAACACCATTATGAACACAACCGGCACCATCCTGAGTATTACTGTGGCAAGTCAATGGACAACAGCCAGGTGGTGCAGGCTGTAGTGGATGGCCTAGCTTGCATTCTGGAAAGAAAAAATGTGGCTTCGATCAAAGAGTGGCTGGACAGCTTCTATGTACAAAGATTCAAAGGAGGAAATCAAGTTCTTGCCCAGAATGTGCTCCAGGCTTTGGCTGAAACACTCACTGAAAACGACTTTCTCCATCTGATGGGCTTCAAAAAGTCCATCCAAATGCTCATCGGAGAGTCTCCTCTTTGGAGCAAAATTATCATGTCTGTTGCATGTAAAGAGAACGCCCCGGCTGATGAGACCATCACAGATTTCACCGGCTGTTGTTTTTAAAAATGGTGGAGGTGTATGTGTGAAAAAAATGTGCCTAAAAAAAAATAAAAACAAAAGAAAAAGAACCATGAGTGACTCAGCAAGACTTTTATTGTTTCATTTGTTTAACAACCCTCGTACCAAATACAGTTTAAGTGCATACAAAAACTACACATCATTTTGACAAACAATGCAGAACAACCACTGTTTTGAGCTACGTATAACAGTTAAGGTGTACAAAAACAAAATATGAACAACTACTGTACTTAAACCGTACCAAGAAACGTGTACACAAAAACAGAAGTGATATTTACAAGGTTCATCTAATGTACAGGTTTTATCAATTTACGCACAGGAATCGGGGAGTGCACAACGTCTTGACAGCTGCTGCCCCATCTAGTTCTCTCAATTTGTGAACTGCGATTTCTTAGGCGCATGAATATGTACAAACATGGACTTGTGATACAGTGCATATGTCCAACAGCCAAACAAACGTTTTGTACTATGAACACAGTGATGGGGCAATGTAAATCTTTCGAGGTCTTGTAGTAAATGCTGCCCGTAACCCACGGAAGCCAGCAAGCCATAAACATCACAGTTGTCAGTCTAGCAAACAACTGAGCTCTTAAGATGCGGCGATTCTTTTGCATAACTCTGTGTTTTATATGTATCACAAGGACTATGTTGCTTATAGCGACAGCTATCATAGGTATCATGTAACTGACAATAATTTTTGCCCAAAATGTTACTCCCTGAAAATCCTGAGATATTGTACACACACAGGTACGGGTCACAGGGTGTAAGATCACATTGTGATGTGTCACGTCTAAAGCCGAAAAAATCACCGGCACACAAGAGCAGATGATCGTCCTGAAGATCCATCTGTAGCGTTGATTGACCGGCTGCAGCAGATGTCTATTGCATTTGACTTTGACGCATCTGTCCAAGTTGATGTACACCAGGAGACAGATTCTGTGCTGAAAGCAAAACTGTTACAACAGACAAAGAAAGCAAACAACAAGTTAGTTTTTGTCTAGCTCTACATATTTTAATTTATTTTTTATAGGAAATAAATAGATTTTGTTCTTACCGTAATACCACCTTTCATTATTTTACACCACGTTGTGCCGTACACCCATCCTACTGATGCCACATTTTGTGTCAGCCAGAGAGGAGTTGCCAGTAAAGTGACAATGTCACACACGGCCAGTGCTGCAAACACTCCGTCAGTCCGGTGCTTGGAAGCCGATTGTTTTCTTGAAGTCCCGCTGGCCAACTCCTGCTTTTTCTTTCTTCTCAAAGCAAAAAGCATGTACACGTTCACAACCAGCCCCGCAACCATAATCAGAACGTGTAATGTAGGTATGGCAATTTGCATGATTGTTAGATTGACATCTGCACAAAGTCTACGGACACGAAAGGTCTCCGGTAAGACTGTGATGGTGTCTCTCGAGACCGCGGTGTTGTTTGCAGAGTCCATGGTCTGTGCCTTAAGATGGTGCAGAAGAAGAAACCAGAAGGGGAAGGTTCCTTAAAAACACAAAATAAAAAGCTTCTTGGTGAAGCAGAATAATCTTCGGTGTCCAAAGCTGAGCTCAAACTGCTTTTGTTTTAAAGTGGTGGAAAGGATAGTGTAGAAAATCAGGATACGACAAGAAAGAAGTCTGCAAACATAAAAAGCTACTTGGTGATAGCAGAATGAATCTTGAGTGTGCGGGAGCTGAGCTCAAACTGCTTTTTGGTGATGAGATGGAGCGGTAAAGCTTTATAGTTTGCACTTGGCCTCGAAGACGAAGTTCTGAGTTCACCAGCATATCGTTTCACTCGCTCCCTTCTCAGGAACCAACCCCTCCTATTTCCTGTCCGTCCAAAATGCTTCTCCGTACAAAAAAGTCAGTCTAAATCACTTCTCCTTAGCTGAAAGTCCGTAAAAAATCACTCCAGGGTAATAATAAAAAAACCCTCCTCGAAACTGCCTTCATATCTAAGGTCCGTCCAAATTTGCCTTTCGTATCTAAGTTAACAGTCATTGCTTGTGTGCCCACTCAAGCTCACAACTCTCATTTGTGATGTTTAATAGTCCGTCGAGTTACTCGTTAAAAAGTCTCTCCAAGTTACACAGTTTCTCTCTTTCACTTCTCTGTTAAAAAGGCCCGTACAGAAACCAAAGTCCTGTGAGGCCTTGAGTTGAACTAGATCTAACTGGAAGATGGATCGCATTCAGGGAGTGAATCACTTCAGGGACCACTGGAAGCAGGAAAATGAAGACGACGGAACAAGACAAAAGCGTGAGATTGACAAGATGATTGAAGAGAAAAAACGTAAAATCCAGGATATCAGGAGATCTCTAGAGCTCAGCAAGAAACACACAGCATACGTGATGGATCATGGATTGAGATCTATCCGTATCATGCAAAAGAATATCGACGAATGCTTCATGAAACTCAAAGAGGAGGTTGTTAAGACGGCAGATGAAAGAGAGAAACCGGTGAGCCACTATGTTAGACAGCTACAAAAGGATATCGATGAGCTTGAAAACGTCAGCTCTGTAAATCTACTCACCACAGAAATGCCTGAAAACGGGGATGGTTGGAAAAAAACAGTCAACTCCCATCTCTCTTTATTTGCACGCACTGCGCAGTTTGCTGAGGATGAGATGGTTAAACTTGTCCAGAATTTGAGCAAGAGCGATCAAATCGCAGGCAAGAGCTCTATTCTTAACAGAATGATGCAGGTTAATGAGCAGGCTAACCTCAAGAGGGTCAAAGGCATGCATGTGAATGTAACTACGGATCGAGACGAAGTGGAAGGCAACCCTGGGAAAAGGAACTATTCTCTAGGAAAACAGAGCATGTCCTCGGGTATGTTTTACTTTGAAGTTTGGGTGAAAGACATGACGTTCTGGTCTGTAGGAGTTGTTCAAGAGTCCTTCGACACTGGGGAATTTAAGAACAAGAGAGAGTTTTGCAGGAGCAACGGTTGCTGGGCTTTAACCATGGAAGAAGGAAGACTGAGCACTGGGGAACCGGAAACTGGAGAAACATCCTCCAGAAAACAATTGTCAAAGTATCAGGCAGTGGGAGTGTGGGTGGACTATGAGGGAGGTCAGGTCTCCTTTTTTGACGTTGAGTCAAAAGTTCAAATCTACTCTTTCGTAGATTGCGGCTTCATCGGTACACTCTATCCGATGAAGAAGATGATCCCTCGTGAGCTGGTGGGTGCCCCTCTCAGCAAAGAGCTTACGGTGCAGGCTGACACACACCATTTTTCTTCGTCTCCACTTTCTAAGAAGAAAAGGGTTTCCGTTAGACCATCTGTGATGGACTAATTCTGTACATGCTGTACAGAAAGGACCCAGTCTGTACATGCTGTACAGAAAGGACCCAGTCTGTACATGCTGTACAGAAAGGTCCCAGCACCACGCTCAAAACTGCTCCTTGCATTGTATGTGGCCATGTGTACTGTCCTTGTGTTTATAAACTCAATGAACTCCAGGGTAGGCTGAGCAGCGGTTATAAACTGCCTAACCATCCTGCTCAAGTCTTCCCCAAGCGATTTGGTACTCATTGCAGACAGGAGATGTTAGACGTGTTAAAGAACAACTGGCCCGCTCCGCTCTGCTGCAACGCAAGGACACTAAAAGACTGACACTGGTACCTAAGGTCCGTTCAAATTGCCTTTCGTATCTAAGTTAACAGCCAACCAAAGTCCTGTGAGGCCTTGAGTTGAACTAGATCTAACTGGAAGATGGATCGCATTCATGGGTCGCATTCATTTCATTACACTATGAATAAAAAACAAAACACTGAGAAACGCAAATTGTCTTATGTTGTTTTATTTCATGTTACAAAGATGGTTATGTAAAACACAATACATGGGTGAACAGTCGAGCAAAGCCGTAGTCATAGTACGTTACGTTGTACCATAAACTTTTCAATTGGGTCAGAATAAAGTAATACACACAACAAGTTCAGTGCTTGTGTTTAAATACATTTCGTGCATATTGAAATACTATGTGTAGCTTGGGTTAAAATTGAATTTTTGATTTGTTTTCAGATTGTTGTCTCAAAACTGTTCATGCTACCACCATAGTGAATTTCTTTTTCTCTTCTTCATCGTCGCACACGTTAAGAAGTATAAGACATGTAAAGCCAGAAAACATTAAAGGCGCAAAGACTGTCAAGACATATAAAACCATCCATGTTGAGGATTTACTTGTGCTATCCTCTGACACATCAGTGGGATTTGGAATGTAGCTGGTGTAGCTAACTGTTGTAACAGTGTCCATGCTGGTAGTAGAAACATTGCTGGTAGAAGCGACGAACCAGTCTGCCCTTTCTCGAGTGACAGAAACAGTAGGCGAAAGCTCTCCTCTCAGAAGGCAGCTGTATTCTCCTTCGTCTTGTTCTGAGAAGTCCATCAGCGTCAAAGACGTATTCCTTCCTATGAAAACGCTGTCTTTGTAAAACCGTGCAGCCTGAGGTCCGTTTGCGTTGCTATCGCAGGTCATTGTCATGTTGTCACCTAGTCGAATCGGCTGAGGTGCTCGTAACACCACCTTGGAGGGGAAGACGTTCACAGTCACGCCTCGGCTTCTGGCCCCATTAGGATACTGGCACCAATACACACCGCTGTCCCAAGGCACGGACCGTTCGATCAAACATTGGTTAGTGTCCGAATCCACGGTGAATTTGCCAAATCTGCTGCAAGGTTTCAGGTAACCGGATAATCCACTGGTGTACACTTCTGCACCCAAAGGGCATTGAAAGCCGATCGACTCATGAGGAAAATATACGCTTGTTCCTCTCACGAGCGTAATCTCAGTCTGCGCTGCAGACAGCAGCATTGTTATGAACAGACAAAGGAGCAGCTTCATCTTCGGCGATTTGATAATGTTATTCAAAAATAATCAGAGAGATTTCTTCAAAATAATCAGTTTTCCTTGAGAAAAAATCAGAGATTTTTTTTTTCAGAAAAACAATCAGAGAGTTTTCCTTAGAAAAAAAACAGAGAGTTTTCCCTTAAAAAAATCCGAGAGCTTTTTCTTTACGTAAAAAAAAACAGAGTTTTCCTTTTAAAAAAAATCTTTTTTTTCTTAGAAAAAAATCAGAGAGTTTTTCTCTTAGAAAAAAAACAGAGAGTTTTCCCTTAAAAAAATCCGAGAGCTTTTTCTTTACGTTAAAAAAACTTCTGCTTAAAAAAGTCAGTCGAAATTGCACCCTTTCTCTCCCTCTGTTTTAAAAAGTCAGTCCAATCTACACATTGTTTTTCCTCTACTAAAAACAGTCAGTCGAAATTGCACCCTTTCTCTCCCTCTGTTTTAAAAAGTCAGTCCAATCTACACAGTTTTTGTACGCTGTCTTTTCTGTTAAAAAAAAGTGTCCTATTTGCACGTAGTATTTACACAATTTTCCATCACAAAACGTAAGTCTTCAACATGGAGACTAAAAGAAAACGCAGCAGAGCTACAAAACGTACGTTATGTTCTGACAATAATGAGTCGGATACAGCAAAAGTAACCTGTCACTTATGTTCCCAGGCTTCAGTTACAATTTCTGAACTGAAGGAAGAAATCTTCAAACTGACTCGACTGCTTGAAACCGAGAAGAGTAAATCTCTTAGTCTTGAAACTCAACATCGTCAAGAAAGCAAAGCTTACAATCTCAAACACACACCGGATCCTTCAAACAACGCCGGTTGGCATGTAACTAAAGAGCTAGAGTATTGTAAAGAGGAACTGGAATATACAAAAAGGACACTGGAAGAGACTTCTCAGGAGTTGGAGCGTCTCAGAAACAAGTGTTTACAGGAGACCATCAGTGACCCGCAGCCCTTATTATGCACAGACAAACCCACTGAGGAACTCCGAGAAGACCTAAGCTGGTTAGGCAAACACTATCTGGCGACAACAATTCTCGAAACGCAAATGTTTCGAGCAGGAGAGTCTATAACACCTGTAAAAGTTCTACACAAGTTATTCGAATCCCACACCGGGAGTAAAGATTCAGGACGGTTTCCTGTGTTGTTAGACACGTTTAACACTATGTTGGCGCAATGTTACCCAGATTGGTATGCTGCAAACTTTGGTTTTTGCAAACCAACTAAATGTGGAGAAAAAGTGTCCACTGAGCGATTACCTGCAGAGGACTTTGCTTGGTTGGTGTTCGAGTACGACACGCAAACAGTATTGGTCATGATTTTAGTGACAACCATGAACATGTGCAATGGCACGACTAAAGGTGGAGTTACGGCGTCTGCTATTGGAACAAGCAAGGCTATGTATAATGCCTATTTGACCATGTTCATGACAGCTGCGGCAAAGGCCGCAAAGACATTTCGTAATGTCATGAAAAAAGCAAAAGCTGTCAGAGAAGCTCAAGGTGTTTTGTACATGCCTGTTACAGCTGGGCTAATCCCTCAAGCAGAAGAACCCCGACCAAACGGGGATAAAAATCAGGTTTTGATATCTGTGTTCGAAGGATTGCATAAAGCGACTGCTCAAGTAAAAGCTCCTATTTCAAATAAGGACACTTTGGCGAATGATCCTTTGAAATTGGGTCAATCCGTAGCAACATTTATAAAACGTAAACATTTGCTGGCTTCAGACAAGACACTCGATTTCGACGGGCGAAATGTCAATGAGTTTGGTGCGTTTCAAATCCCCCGTACTTTTCCCAAACATTCTCTGGCGACCATGCAACCATTGTAGGCGGGGACCTCGTGGCTATATAATAGCTCACATGAGCAGTTGACTGTGTTGGTTTCTTTCAGTGTGGGTACCGTCATATATGGAGCAGCCTTGTGTTAAAAAACCTCGCAGGGTTGCAAGTGAGACCACACGGGAGCAAAAACAAGGGCGTGAAAATGACGGAAAACATACAAAGACACACTGCCAGGATGCCAAAGTCCAAGCTCTGTTGGCTCTGTCGAACTACTGCCAAGAACAATGGGTGGACAAAGTCATCCGATTGCACATGACTCGAGGGACAAAGCGTAAGATGGTCTTACTGAGCGGCGATGCGGGTTGTGGGAAATCGTACGCCATAGCAATGCTTGAGCGTAAGCTGAAAATACTGAATGTGAGTGTAACCCTGAGTGCGATGACCAACAAAGCAGCGGGAACGCTGGCAGAGACATGTGGCGCGGGCACCGTGTACACCTTTCACAAAATGATGGGTTACAAAAGACATCTGCTGAACGACAAATCCACCACAGAAGAGTTCAAGCAATTGTATTACCAAACATACTTTCCCTCTATGGCTAATTTCAGAAACCTGAGGCTCAAACCTTGCGACAACACACAAAGCAGAGTGCACAGTTGTACACATTTTCGACCAGAGTCCTGTGGCGTGTGCAGCAATGCGATGGCGCCCATGAGAACGAATAACTTCCAAGGTCTTAGTTTGGAAAACACGCCACTGTTCGTGGGATCCAACGTGCTCATCATCGACGAGTACGGACTGATGACAGCAGACGCGTTCGAAAAAATGCAATGCTGTTTGGATTTGTACTACGACTCGCCCAACGGACCTCTGATAATCTTCGCAGGAAGCGTGTCCCAGTTGCAGCCGCCGGGAACCAACCCTCGCATATGGCAGACGGACACATTTGAGACTTCGCTGGCTCTTTCGACCTCGCTCTTTGTCAACAGAAGGATGTTTGTGGACCCGGCCTACTCTGAAGCAGTCGCCTATCTGCAGTTCAACACCGTCACAGAGGACGCTCGGCGTATATTCCACAGTCAGGTGAAGGTCTCACTTCAGGAGGTTATGAGACCTGACTACGAGCCGGAAAAATTAAGGATATTTCACCAAGACTCCCAAGTGGCCGCTTTCACGGGCTCGTATCTGACATCGATTGAGCAGAAAAAAATACTCACAGGGGACAAGTACATAAGGACGGACCGTTTGCCCAGAAGGGGTTCGGGACCCTCGGTACCGTGGTATGACGCCATGA
This sequence comes from Nannobrachium achirus, assembly GCF_963921795.1. Taxonomy (NCBI): domain Eukaryota; kingdom Metazoa; phylum Chordata; class Actinopteri; order Myctophiformes; family Myctophidae; genus Nannobrachium; species Nannobrachium achirus. Next base: position 9,783,360 of record NC_137812.1, read on the forward strand.
AACAGGCTACACAAGCATTCCCGAAGCTGTTTAGTGTACCAAAGGTGTACAAAGACGCAACTCAGCAGGATTATCTGAAAGTGAACAAGCTGTGGATTGGCTGTAGAGTCAAACTCATATGGCATATGGACACTAACGGGATACAGATACTCAAAGACAAGAGATCCTCTTTTGTCAACCTGCTCGACCAAGATCAGAGCAGTAAAGTCTCAGATGCCGAGGGTACGGTCACGGCGATAAAGTACAACACAACTAAAGGTTACAACGAGTTCACAGTCAAGGGAGACAGCGGCGTCTTGTACAACGTTGGCATATCCGAGTGGCTCCATCAAAACTGGATTGTGAGTTCACACCCCTTAGCTTGCCTCTTAGCGATGAATACCTATGATTGCCAAGGTGCTACAGTAAAGGGCGGAGTACTGTATCACCCCCCCGCAAATTTCAATCGCTCTCCTTTAAAACCTTCAGTGTACGTTGTGCTTTCCAGAGTGGTGACCAGAGACAATCTGGAAATGACAAACTGCAACTTTGCTGAAACAGTTGGAACCGTACAGCTATATCCGAGCCAGTTGCTAGCATATCGCAAGAGAGTTGAAATGAACTACTCCTAAAGAAAAAGAAGAAGGAAAAAAAGGAACCATGAATTCTCACTGGCATCTTCTCACGCTTCAAGAGCTGTTAACATGTTCGCCTGAACGCCATCCGGAAGAAGATCCTCGACGGAGCAACGACAATCCGAAGCCTCCGCGAGCAAGGCAGTCGGACAATCTCAGCGATTATATATTGCTGCGATGGTGCCCATGGTTTATTGGCACATTTGGAGCTTTGACCGAAAGACATATTAACATGCTGACCAGGCAGGTGCTCTTGGACCAAAAATCAATTCCTCTCGGTTTGATGACCGCGTTTGCTTTCGCTGTACATATCCTAAGACAACCAAACAGCACACAAGCTAGCGTTTGGTACAAGCACCGCGAGTTGGCTGAATCGTATCTGCTAAAAAACACAACTCCGGTAGACTGAGAAGAAGTGGACTTGGCAAGATTTGAGACCTGACGAATCTGAGCGACCATGAGCAGCACGCGAATATACGAGCCCATCAGAATATACACACACGAGTTGACAGAACACCGATCACAGAGCGACTCGATGCCGTACGGTGCTTATCAGTATGACTCTTTCAACAACTACCTGCCTGAAGGACTGTTTCATTTCGTGAAAAACGGGTTCTATGTCCCTACATTACACGGACTGTCTGATAAGTACATTATGGACTTGAAAGAAGTGTCTCTCTCCGGCGGCACCAATTCGATGTCTAATCAGACATTTCTGGATTCACCTCACACTCACGAAGTCACCTTGATCAACACTGGTTCTCAGGATCTCAGGCAAGGCGACGGTTTTTGTGTTCAGCTGCCGAACGGTGAAGACGTTGCTACACAGAAAGAGTTTGGCCGCACCGTCGACTTTCAAAATGTGAACAATGGGATTTGGGGAGGTCTGCTTGCTATCAGAAAAGTAAACTCTGAGCTAGGAGGTTGTCCGGTGGAAGAGTTTTTACAAGTTATCAAAAACGACGAAGAGTTCGATTGCAGCCAGTTGATATCGCCTTACGCGCCCCAGGCCGTCAATTCCATTATGAGAATGATTGCAACCGGAGGATTCTACTCTAGAGTACCTATCCATGCCAGACAAGCTGCTGCAAATGTCATCAATGAAGAATACGACGGGGTGTACGATGTGAATATGATAGTGCAAGATCGCGATACGGGCCTATACGTACGCGACATGATTTGCCTCGTTGCGCCCATTTGGGAAAGTATGCAAGGGTTTGCTACAGGGCAAGTGGTTCGAGCTTGCAAAGGAGAAAATAGCAGTGTGATCAAACCTGGTGATAGATTTGCAGCATTTTTGAGGGTTGGTAGATGGCTGAAATAAAATGAAATTTGAAATGTGTGTTGTATGTGTGTTCTGTAAAAAAAATAAAAATAAACAACAAACTTTAAATCAAACACGGTTCACTTTATTTTTTGTTACAAATGAGAAACATAGACAAAAAGAAAAGAGTCAGAAACACAGTGCCGATTAAATTATTTGTTTCCGAGGGTTGTACATCAAGAATCTTTTTTTTTCTTTCACATGGCTCTTGTTCTGGTCTCTCTTAGATGCATGTTTCTTCTGCATGGCTTTGTCAGAAATACCGCCGTTGGAGTTCTTAGAACTGCTGTGATGGTGATCTCTTTTCTACACAATCTTTTAGAGAGATAGATTTCACAGATGCTGCCTCAAGGTCATCCACAATTTCGGATGGGTTGTGCATATATAAATGGCAAAATTCACAGTGATACTGGTAATTCTTGCGCCTGTTGGTGACTTTGGCAGTATCCGTATTCCCAATCTCCTGGATATTATTTTCTGACTCACCCTTGAAATTCATACACAATCATGGAAAAGCAGAAGGCGCAACTTTCCACTGATGATTTCAAACCTCTTTTGGGCATTGTAGCTAAAGCCTTGACAGAGGTCCCCGATTGGACACTGGAATACCATGTTAAAGTAAACATCTTCACGGGAGACAGAGCCACGGATGTGAGCCTCTCGGGTGTTGAACGCGAGAGACTGGGAGATTTCATATCTCTTAGATATGATGAATTTCCTGAATTAGTTTCATTACATTCAGCTTTGACCAATAGTTGCAGAGTTTTCGCATCTGCCTTGCGCAGAGATCTGGAGCAAGCAAGCTTGCTTGGTACCCGAAACTCCAGCTGGGAGGAAGGAGAGGACAATCAGGAGATCATTTTCAGAATGTATTTGTTAGGGTTAAAAGAGAGACGCATGGTCATTTCATTTGGCGACGCCATAACACAAGAGATCCGAAAGTACACCCTGGCCATGATCGAAGCTGAACAGATCTGGGCTGATGTGACCTCTCTGACATACTACATGATGCTGGAATTGTTGAGTCGCGTCGACGAGAGCGCTGATGTGGATGGCAGGGAGAGTGAAAGCTTAGTCCGTGATCTTTCATCTGCATTAGCCCACACGCCAAAAAGTATTCTCTATTCTGAACTTTTGCTATGCACAACGCATAGCACCTGCGACAGTCATGAACGTGAATGGCCAAAGGATGTCATCTGGAGCACTGATGAATGTGAATGGGACCAATTTGGAAAAACAGTTAGACCTGCCATGGCATCCTTGGTTAGGAGAATTGTTACCACCGGGGGGACCATACCGCGTATTCATCTGCAGGTAGATTGGCATCTGAACATCGCTGAAGGACCCACAAAGCAGTACATAGGGTACTCCCATTTCCCGGGGCTCCAAACAATTGTGGAGACCATACTCAAAGACGAAAAGTGCCAAAGGCCCTTGTTTAAGAGATTGCATGCATTTGCATCTGCAGTGCGAAGAGCTCTCAAAAGAGCCGGCTTGGGTGCAGCCAACTCGAGCGAAGAGGTGGTTTTTACACTGGCATGGTGGAACATGGTGAACAAATTTGAAATTTTGTCATTTGGCGAAAGAACCACGGAACATGTGAAAAGGGAATCTCTGTGTGTGGAACAGAAAAGCATCTGGGAAGCTATGGAGACTATGCTCTGCAAAGTTGTGACCGAAGCCTTGGAATTCTTAGAAGATGCTAATCTGACCAAAGCCCTCAAAGGTGCCAATAGCAAAAAGCATTGCAGAACTAAGAAAATGAGTAAGAAGAACAAGAAGGAGAAGAGCAGCAGCTGTGCAAATATACACTCAGCATACCATGTGCCCGATGGACTTGAACGAGTGAAAGTGTTATCTGAGAATTCTGAATCTGAGGATTCTCCAGAGCTGGAATGGATAGGAACGCACTATGGTGCAGCAGCGACTGGATGGCTCCCCGATTCAGTCCGGGATAAAGGGTTGGACAGGCTCTCGTTGCTGGCGGCCAACCAGATGCCAGCCTTGTGGCAGATACCAGTGTCACAAGGCCCCGAATACTAACCGATGAGTCTACTGACGTTATATGTAGACCTTCTAAGAGTAGTCAAGGAAGCTAGGGAGTGGTGGGCTGGTATTCAGATGATAGTCAAGCCATTGGGGCCAATGTGATGGCTCTGTGGGCTGCTCAGCGATCTCTCTATAACGCTGCTGCTACTCAAAGATTGACAATTTCAGACTCCAACAGTTCCTTGATTGGCCTGAAACTGACGGCTCGTAGGTTGTGGTAACTACACTAACTTGGGACTCACGAGGATAGTTTTTAATGTGCATGTTTAAAAACTTGGGGCTATGATGTCATCTTGAAACAGAAGGTTTAATAAAAAATGATACATAAGACATTTTTGATATGTTTTTGTTGTTTATTCCATACAATACAACAGTCAAATATTCTTGCTGGCATACAATACATTGTTATACATTTTCAAGGTCTTCTTTCCTCGCACGTTTTTTTTTCTTCATACACAATGGTTTTTTCCACATTACAGTCTGAGGTCTGTTCTTGGTCACCATTGGTCGTCGAAGATCCCAGGATTTCTGTCTTTCTGCTCTACAGCTCGGTTTCGACTTTTCACATTTTTCAGTATACTTTTGAGTCAAATAAAGTTTTGTTTCAGATAAAGTGCGTTCTCTATCCAACCGGTGTTGACTCAAAGCTGACCTCTTCCACTGTAGATTCACCATAGTAGTTACAGGTCCTGTTCCATAGTACACGAGAGCGTCGTATGAACAGTCAGAGTTTGCTTTAGTTAGCTTATCAGCGAAGTCTTTCTTGAACTCTGTCTCGCACTGCAAGCAGTTCCAAAACTCTTTCGAATGGCACATAGTAGCAGCAGGGTGTTTGCCACGCGCAGCTTCCGTGGCCTCCTCTTGAACACATGAACCCCACATGGTCTTGGTCGAACACGTAGATACCGTCGAGATCAAGCGGCTGGGGCGAGTCTCCCATTCGGACATAATCATGATGCAGCTGCCGCAGGACACAATAAGCGGTTATATGTGAAAACAGCCAAACCAAAGACGCGATTTTTCTGTTGTAGCTGCTGGGCCTGGAAATGTTTTTCAGTTGCAACGTGACACCTTCGTCGTGCGAAAGTAATATCATAGAGGTGCGATTGCACCGTAGTATGCTCTTGATGAGATTCCAAGCGGTTTCTGTTGAAAACCCTGATGCCACCAGGTGCTTAAATAACACCACTCTCTGGGCAAGGCTGGTGTATCGTGAGCTGTACCTTCGAGCCGGCGTTATGAGTGCGTCACACATGTAAGAAACCAGCCTATCGTTAGAGCCCGTGGCGGCTGCAGAAGCAAGGTTACGTCTGAGCTCTGCCACTGTGTGCAGCGCCGCAGCTCGGTCGTCACTCAGACGAGGATGGCGCCACTCAAGCTTACGTGACCGTAACCTGCTTCTGTTCAAAGATCCGTACAACTGACAGAGATATTGCAAAGGGTACGTGCTCAAATATCTAGGAGCTTTGAGTTCAGTGAGAGTGTGCAGGTGACATTTCATTCTGTTGTACATATCCTTACTCAGCATTTTTTGTTTTACAATCTCGTCTCTTATTTTCAACAGCCGAAGTTGGTCCATGAACTTTGACGTGAGCGGACTGCATTTATCACGCTCATCATCTACTGCGCGTGCAATCTCTGACGGTTCCGCTCGAACCATCTCGTGTCCTGTTTTGAATTGATACGTCTGATCGTCCAAGATTTGGGCTGTGTGCTGAAAAGCTTCGTGTCGTAATGTGAAATGGAAACACGCTATGGTTTTCTTCACATCTTCCCAAGTGTCTAGAGTGATTTCACTTTCAAACATGCATTCAGGGCATATCTTTGAGTCCATCGCAAGTTTTGGTACAATGGGATACTTCAGCATGAGCGCAAAAAAATTCTGGAGGTTTTCGAGCATGTTAAGCACATCTTCTCGAGAGCTGGTTACGAACTCTCTGTTCAACTTGAAAACCAACAATATAGTCTGAGCCATTGTTACTGCTTGATCGGGTTTGCAAGCTATTACATGGGCGTTGGCTATGCCGTACGCCGTGAGCCAGAGTACGTATTTGTTCACAAAGTCAAGACACGGTTCAGTCGGGAGCTCTGTGGCTACACGAGGTTCCGAAAAGGTATCCATGAAAAAACGGAGCTCTTCGGTCAGTTGTCCTGTGACTCTACTCAAACATGCGGAATTGTACAATTGCGCTATCACCGTGGCTTCTTCGCAACCGTCTTCTCCGTCGATTCCAACGCCCCTGCTGCTAGCAGATCTGCTACGGGATAATGTTCCTGCCATTCGCTCAGAAACAGCATGAGTCCGATCCACCGTGGATCTTTTGAACACGCGGGATGTTTAACGTCTTTTCTGTTCAAAAGCGCCGGGTACAAACATGACAGTTTTGCAAACAGCTTTGCTCCATGTTCGCTGGCAAATGTGTCAGGGTAGGCAAACGGCTGGCAGTCAAACAGTCCGTTGGTTCCACCGGCTGCTTCGCCAACAGTGTCAGGTAGAGGTTCAAATGTGTATGTGGGCATGTGATTTTTTCTGGGAACAAGGGTGTACCTGGTTATGGACCGTGCGATCTCTACCATGCGATTCCTGCCTTCCCGAACCACAACTGTAAGTTTCATCCGTGCCGGCTTTATGTTAGACAGCAGCTTGTTAGCTCCAGCCACCGCAGCAATTGCGAGATACACAAACCTTATCCCAATTATATCCTCTTTGTCATGATACAACAGAGGTTGTAGCCCGCAGCCAAATGTGAAAACTGTGCACAGATCTTTTGTGAGCTCGGAAAAGCTGCAATGTTTGTAGTATTTTACCACTCGACCGTCCGTAGACAGTTCAACTTTATTTTTGTAAGCATCGTTAGTTGTGGATTCTAGAACTACATGACCCTCTACCAGCGGCTCCACTGCCGTGAATTCAATCTGCAACCTCGAGTTTAGTGTAAGAAAGCAAGATAGACCGCTTTCATGCCACGTGCTTTCGAGTACCACGCTGTTCACAGTCCAGCCGGTTTCAATGTCGCTCACGTCACCGTCGTCAGTGTGGGAATCAGAATCACCCTCGTCGGCAAGACTCTCGCTTTCGAGCTCCCCGTCGAGGCTATCTGACGAATGGAGGCTCTCTGGGTCGTCAAAGTCATCCAAAGTCCACATTTGTAAGGAGTCGATGGCACTACGTGAAGGACTCAGAGTCCTTTCTGATTGTAAAAGAGACTTTGTGGAATCGATCACATTCCACACTCTCTCTTTAGAACGGAAGAGTTCACCGTCGGGGCTTCTGATGACCATCTCCACAGGCGTAGATGTTGAACATATGGCTTCGTATCGATCCGCCGACCGCCCCGTCTCCCACCTGTACTTTATTCTAGCCACGTTTCGGCAAAAACTACCCGAATCCCTTTTAACCCACGGTGTTTTCTCCCACATCTCTGGTCCTCTGATACCTTTGGGTAGGTCATGTATTTTACAGAAATCCTTCACCGAGGCTTTGCATCTAATGTACAACACCGGGCAGTCGGACTGATCGTTCAGATGCTCTGACGCAAAGCTTGCCACGGCGTGAAACCCGGGATCCTTTTTAAGCATAGCAAGATTGTAGCTTTTTTGACTATCGTGAAGCACGAGGTTTCCTCGCGCCGATACGAAGACCACATCCGTAGAAGACGAAATGGCTTCAATCAGATCGGGTCTGCTGGTCGAACAAGACACAAGATAAACAGACCGCTCGGTTTTTAGCACGTCAAGTTTGTCTGGTAACGAATATACCCAAGGTACAACAGACCCGTGCTCGATGTCGGGTGTAAAAACTGTAACAGACCGAGACCTGAATGGGCCTGTGGCTCCCGCAAACCACACTAGGGCTCGTTGTATGTACTCGTACAGGCCTGCCTGAAAACATCTGATTTCCAAATCTTCGTGTGCCTGATCCGAGAGCATACGTTGACCTAAAACTGCCACAAACTCTGTAGCCGAACACACTTCAGCGTAGGTCACGTTGAAGTTATCGCTGTCAAGAGGATAACTCGGCTGCCATTCGGGGAGTTCTCCTTGATTCTCGACTGACGCGGGGCTGGCACACCACTGTCCAGGATTTACAATCACAATCAGATTGGCCATGGGCACGATGGCTTTTGCGGAGAAGACGCTTAGAGGTTTGTTGCTTACTCTGCACAGACCTCTGGACCAAAGTTTTTCAGTGGGGCACACAAGAACACGAGAGCATATTACGAGGAATCCTTTCCACGCTTCCGGATCTTGTCTCACGGCTGTTCTGTAATCACTTTCCAGACCTTTGATTTCCAAAGTGCGCTTGGAGTCTTGAGAGCAAGTCAGCATCAATCTTTTAGGAGGAGCAAGGCACATCCACTTGGTCACACCGGGCCCCGTTGACTGTCCTATTGTTGTCAAACTGGCAGTCGTCGGACAATCCCATTCCCAATCTCGAGACGGCGGAGCTTTCCGATAACTCCAGATCAGAGTCGTTAAGAATTTCCAAGACGCGCCTTCTGTTGCAGTGTAACCTTCCAGAGGATCCCGAGGTCCTTTGCGTACAAACATTTCATCCAGAACCACACTTTTAGGTCTACATTTTATCCTATCTCCCTTTGCGATCGGATGAGGTTCAGGCCACTCCGGGTTCTCGTTTTTCTGAACGTCGGTCCTGTAAGATGAACTGCTCTCTACTACGATTGCTACCGATTCTAACTTGTGCACCAGGGGCCCGCATCCTTTCAGGTAGAACAAAGGCGATTCGGCTGCAAAAGCCACTGTGTGACCGTCTATCACAGACGTACCAGGCTGCCGAGATACCTTGTCTGTTTTAGTTTCCAATTTCATAAAAGACCAATTTCCTAAACTGGTTTTTACTTTGCGAGGGCTATTGTGCACTCTCTCAAATATGTACACAGGACCAAGCGTTCTAGAATACGCAAGCAGTAGCAGTTCGGCTTCGTCGCCTCTAGGTAACAGCAGAGATCCTAAATGTAACTCGCAGGGCTCCAAAGGTTTGGGGTCACAGCAGCGAGCGAGCAACGGAGCGAGGCGATGATCCTGTGCGCACAGAAACGCGCCTATAATGTTCACTCGTACCCGGCGAGTGTGAAAGGGCTGATCCGTCCCTCTGGTCCACACCGAGGCCGATCTGTGTCTGGTTATAGTTATAAGCTTGTAATCGGAGAAACTGTTGACCCTGCAGCTTTCGGCTAGATGGCTGAGGATCCCGTACACGGGTGAAATTTCGCCTCTGCCGTGTATGTCGAATTCGTAATCAAGAACAATTTGTCCTACTTCGATGTCTAAAACGCAAGGATGAACGGATTTGTAAAACCACGTCAGACATGCACTCACGTCAAAGTTCTTCTTTGCGCCACCCGTGCCACATAACCTTGCACAGTGACCCAGCAGCACAGCCTCGTCCAAACACGCTTCATACACCGACCCACATTCTCCGGGGGATCTATCCGCTCTGAACACGCACATGGGATTCGGAGAGGACTTTGCGGTGAGATGAAGTTTGTATTCGGCAAGTGGACACGACAACATGGAATCCTCGTCTTCTTCCAGTTCGCCGTCACCCGCAACAGCCACTTTAGGGAAGAATTCGCCGTCTCCTATCGATGTGTCTACTTTTACGTCGTTTTCATTTTTCACGGGCCCCAGCCACGATTTTGTATACAGAGACTCGATGCTTTTCTGTAACTCTGCCACAGACGGTTCATCCGTGTACACTGTGTACATACACCGTCTGGTCCTCTCCATGGTAGCTTTAAAAAGACGCATCAGCTTACGCTCCTCGTACCCTTTCGCATGGTCGCTGCAGACCGCCTGCTCCAGAGCCGACATTTCTGTCGTGTCTCTGTGTTCAAGAGACAACCTGTCCGTGTCTCGCATTGATCGAGAGTAATTTAGTTGGAAAAAACATCCTTCCAGAAAATCGTCTAACTGAGCGCTTTTGTTTCGGTTAGAAGCAAACACGTCCGTGTCATCCACAAGTTTCGTTTCGCCCCAGACCCATCTAGGTTCGGGGACAACACCTTGTGTGCTTGGAAGTTTCAACGTTACTCTTGCCGAACAGTGCCTCAAAGAAAAAAGATTGCAACACTTGAGGATTTTCAGATTCACCAGACCTAGCGTTCGAATGCCAAGTGAGACGTATTTTCTGCTGTGTTCAGTTGCACCTTGACCGAATAGCACTGTGTGACTTGTATTGTACAAGCCTGGGGTGAACTCGTGCACTGCGTTGCATGCTTTGGAGATGTCAAAGGGACTATGTTGTTCGATATTTTCATCGCAATCTTCCTGTGATATATCTTCCCAGTTGTCCTCATCGTCGTCATCCTCGTCCTCATCATCTTCGTCCTCGTCCTCGTCCTCGTCGTCTTCGTCTTCGTCCTCGTCATACGCTGGATCACTCAGTAGCAGCATACTCTCTAGCTTTTCTGTCATGGCGGTCTCTTGGTGCACCGTTATGCCTGTAAACGGCGTGTGCACAACAGGATGTTTAGATAAAATCTTACGCAAATTATTTAGAATATCGCTGCGTTCAACGCAAGCTGTGATTGTGCTATTTGGTGCATGAAACTCATCGAGACACATGTAGCACAGCAAGAGCTCTTGAGATTCTTGCAGTGACAAACTTGGCAATAGAAGATTCAATTCCTTACGAGTAAGCTGGCAGGCTACGGAGAAGGCATAGAACACAGCCACTGCGCTCGTGAAACAAATGGTCGAAGGAATGAATATTTTTTGCTTTTCAGGAATGAGCACAGCAGAATAACGACACAGCAAGTCTGAGCCTTCAACGTCAACTGCAAACGTTTCACTCAATTCGTCATGTTTGATCATTTGAACACATCTTGTGTCTGTCGAGGTCGTGTCAGCGGTATTTTGGGTCGTTGCTGCGATCTCAAGAGAAGGCACGTCTTGCCTTTTTGACGAGACAACCAATAGTTGATGGCCGCAAGGAAACCATTCCGTCAACCGACCTTCCGACGAGGCCTCTTGAGGATGTAACACGTTATCTTTGGTAGTTTCGAAGCGACAGGCTTTTTTTGGTATCACCAGAATACTTTTTCTGAGCACGTGTCTGAGGATGACCACGTCCTTACAATCAACCAATACAGCAAACCCGCATGGTAATAACTTCACATCTGCGAGAGTGACTGAAGCGACTCGATCGGCGTTGCATAGTCGATGCGGTGTTTTGGGCATATGCGTGAAAGCGCTGTGGTCTAAACAAACAGGGGTTTCTTTCAGAGGCTCCAGTTCTGTCAGATCTACTCGCAGCGAGTCTGGCAAGATGCACTTTAATCTGTACAGTGTGCCCAGATTTGGGTCGCCGAGTGCCATCGAGCATAGTGTTTGCACAATGTCGGTTCTGCAGTTTTCGTGAAACAGCAATACACAATTGACCCTCCAGGTTGAAATGAGCTTGTACAACGCCGCTCCGTCCACTGTGTATATACAGTCCGATTCCACCCGTACACCTCGTATGTCCTTTTCCTTCACTGTGTACTTTAAGGACCACGCTGACAGAAGATCAGCTAAAATAACGTGAGGCTCTCGTTTGTTCCGTGTCAACACCAAAGACAGTGCAAAGTCCTGTCGCGTGAAAGCGATTTCTGAGAACGTAATGTGGTTAGACGGATGTCTGGCGGAATGGTTTGTTTTTGGTTTGTGTGCGTATTGGAGTTGGATCACTTGACCGTTTTCGTTCATTGTGACATACTCCCCCTGTGATGTCTCGCGCACAAACGCTCGCTTCGAGCAAGGCAGGATCAGATTTTTGGCTGCGCGGTCCGCTATTGCCGTGTGTGCGGATTGTGTTTGAGTAAAAAAATCGGAAAACCAAAATGGGTCCAGTTCCGCTGCCAAGGTCTTACCCTGTGGACCGAATAGTCTGATCTGCTCTTTATCCGTCAACCGTCGTCTTCCTGAAGATATGCAGCTATACACATATAGCATGTATTTATCACACATACGGGTCATGGTTCCAGGAGTGTATCTGCAACCCGCATCGAGCCTGTCGGGGTGACACGCCGGCACATTTTTACTTTCGTCATGTCCGTTGACACTCAACCAATCTCCCTTTGGAGGAACACGCCATCGGTGCAGAGCCATGATTTGAATGTTCAAATGCAAGCAGTGGTTGCGGGTCTGTTTAACAAACACAAATCGATGCAAATGACTCAGAAACCTCCATCGGCCTCGTCAGTTGTGGACTACACAAACACTGGCGATTCCGCCGGCTCCGTTGAAATGAAGCAAACGCACCGAAACGTGGATATGGAATCCGTGTCGTCAGTACACATCCGCAAGGGTCCGGTTGAATTCGTACAGTTTGACTCGGGTGACAGTGACGAAGATGAAGGTATGTCAGTACACGGTCCATACGAACCCGAGTGGCTCGCAGAGAATAACACTCAGAGTAACATGCATCACCGAACACGAGAAAGTGTTGTTGGAGCGACCGTGAACTACGATAGCACAGGCGGTCGTGTGAAAAACGCTCGACTCTCGAGTGCTCGGTGTGTGAGATGCGAAGCTTACGATGCTAACTGCAAGAGAGCAGCCGAAAATTACCGTCGCGCATTAGGGAAGTACACAAAGACGGTATCCGAGCTGATGGTGGGATTTCGAAGTGTTTTGGTTCGATACCCGGACCTAAAAACGGATTGCTCGGACGAGCGTGTGCATTATATAGTTGAAGCGGCTCTTGGCAGAAAGAACCTTATACAGGAGATGATTAAAATCAATGCCAAGGAGAGGGAGATTACACGACGCGACTTGCAGGAACAGTCTCGGAGTCAAGGGTTGGACCACCACGCTGCCGCGTCAAGTTGCGGTATCACGGAAATGCAAGAGGCTCTTAGAGAATGCTATTCCGACAGCGAAGCTGTACGACTTCTGCTTGGCCGATACAGCGAGCTTTTTGTGCGGTACGTACAAGTCTGGCAAGGCCTGTGCGCGAAAATAACACGAGAACTCTCACTCGCAGAGTTTATGGATTTGACGCGCGAACGTCCGGGAGTAACTAAGGACGGAGAACCTTGGTTGATGGCAAAAATGTTTCTTTCACGTATGACCCATAAGGCAAAGTCGCTTTTGCCTAGATCCTTTGCCAATACCTGTTGTGATACCATGATCGAGTTGAGCAACGACCTGACTGTTGTGCCCACTACAAACTTCATCATGTTCAAAGATCGAATCGCTAGACAAGTGGCTCAGATCCGTACTATGCTAGACGATAACGGTACATCCGGACGGCAATGGGACGCTTTTATGACGGATCTTTACCTTGACATACGCAGTGATCTAGCTGTGCTGGAAACATTAGTTGACATCGGCGAGTTGTCAGCCAAGACGTTGCTGTATGAAAGATCTATGCTAGTTACCAAAATGAAACAATTGACCCTGAACGAAGCCACTTTGCAGACACGGCTTAGCGCAACTCAGACTGAACTTAGAGAAAAGACTTTACAACTTCGAGGACAACGGCAGGGTGCCTTTTCTTTCCAAATGTAAAAGAACCACGTTGTTCGCACCGTTGGTCGAGTCGGCACTACAATACTAACAATCGGAACGACTCGACAGCATGAGACTGCAGTCTCGTTGTATATTTCTTTCCGCGGCAATATATCGCTTGGCCGGTTGGCTCAACTGGTTGCAAATGGATTGTACGTGCCATGCGCTTACGTTTCAGAACGACGCAGAAGAGGACCCGCAGTCATGTACATTATGCCGAGATGCAGGAAAAATACAAGATGACATTGTCACTCAAACCCAGGCAACCCGACCTATTCCCTTCACCGAAGCCTTAACTGGTGCGATGGTACCGTATGTGCAAGTGTTAGATTCTTACGGCACATCTGCAGCGGCTACCCCGTTATACTATGTCACCAATAATATACTGTGCGCGGTTGAAGGAGACGTGCACACAAAGGACGTTCCTCCGTACGGACCATGGTTGACAGATTTCGACTCTTGTTTGAAGTCATACTGCAGATTAAGACAAGCGGGAACGGTCTGTCTGTGTATCCCAGAGCTTAACAGAATTGTGCTTGAACAGAAAAACGACGATGGGCTGCTGATGACACTGAATAAATGCGTGCTGAACGACGGCTGTGTTAAGCAAGCCTTGCAGTCGTTCGGCCCCTTTGCGTGTGATGCTATATTCGCACCTGTCATGGGGACAATACTTCGCTCACAGTGGATCACTTCCCTCAAACGTGAGCGCGATGCCGTCAACGGACTCAAACCCGGCTGGGCGTCTGAGTTTTATGATCGTACAAACGTACCGTTGGGTACCGGTAACAGACGCGTCTTCTCGAGCAGTTACAGTTCTCACGTATCCAGAACGTCCCATGGTGATCCCGATGTGATCGTGAAAGGTGTTTTGCACAAAATGAGACTGTGTGGTTACACACCTTGGTCAGCAGTGCAAGCTCTGCGCTGTTTCGAAGACAAGCTCCTTGCTCTAGCTTGCCCCGAATGCAAAACTCAAATTGCATCCATGTGCGCCTATCTGGCCGAAAGCGCAGCGGTTGAAGCGTCAAGAGCTCACGATTGGTTGGTGCGAAACGAAGCTGTGATTCAATTGTGCTGGACGTTGAGTGTCCTGAAATCTGTCATGGCCACAGAGAACAAGCAGCTGCGCGCATGGGCAAGATCCGCGATGGCTCACAGTTTAAGTTATGTCTCTGTATGCGATACAATCGGAGAACTTCAAAGAATCGTCGCCGTATACGCGATCGACCACGTGGTCGACTCCGATGTCACGGAAAGCACTTATCGTGTCAGCATCAACAACCCCCCTGTACCACAGCGCATCGTTTCAGCTTTAACCAATGCATGCGAGGGTCGCCAACCCTGGCGTCCGTGTCGTGTCGCAAGGCCTATGTCGGAGTTTTCGGTGGCAAAGGTTTTGAAGAGTGCAACACAATTCGATGTCGACCGAGCGCCTCACGTTGCCAGCTCTGTTGCTGAAGTGATAGTTGCGTGTTTCCCCGGTGTGCCGGAGTGTGCCCTCGCGTGCTTAAATCTGAAAGCTCCAGAGTCCCCAAGGTGTATGTGCAAACTTTGGCCCGCGTTTGTAAACGGTACACGAGCGTGTTACGCGCTGTTTGAGAACTTGAATTTTCCTGCATCTTCGACCGCGCAGTACTTGCTAGAGACTCTAGCTAAAGCCTGGAGACTCGTACCCGACGAGACAATCTGTCATTGGTTGCCGACGACGGCTGGCGATAACATCGCTTTGACAAA
Source organism: Nannobrachium achirus (assembly GCF_963921795.1). Taxonomy (NCBI): domain Eukaryota; kingdom Metazoa; phylum Chordata; class Actinopteri; order Myctophiformes; family Myctophidae; genus Nannobrachium; species Nannobrachium achirus. The sequence continues at coordinate 9,798,600 of NC_137812.1, forward strand.
GAGTAACTTTGACTCGCAGCTTCTTAGTCCTGTGAAAACCTTGCTGCGACATGGGATCATCGACGAAGCTGAGCGAAAACACATCATCACGGTTCTAACAAAAGGCGCCTTGCCTGCGTTTGCAGGCATCCAGCAAAGCATACCTGATCGTATCACAAGTTTGACGCTGTCGGTGGCCTTTGCCGCATGCGGCAAACGGATTTCGCTCACAGAGACCGCTGCAACCGGTAAGCCCGGAGCTGTCACAGTCACAGAGGCCGGGCTGCTGTATTATGCGGTGTGGTACGTTCTGGTATACATGCCTGCAATTGCACTGCAGCCATCGTTAAAGAGCTACTTGACGCTTAGGGGTTCGGTCGCCGATAAATGCATATGTGCAGGGTTGACGGTGACAGACGCGAACACCGTTCACAAAGACCTTTATCGTAGATATCTCAACGTCAATGTTTCACGGGACAGCTCGCAGATATTCCAAGCGATGACTTTATTTTTTAAAGATCTGCTGGATGAAGACACTCTGGCTTACGTGGTTCGCTTATGTGTGCCTGTTACCATCGCACAGCTTCCCTTCGCGAAAGAGCGCGACATTGTCCCGGGCACTGTGACAAACGCACTGGACGCCAGAGACGCATGGCTTGCCAAATTAGAGGATCTGCCGGATGACCCACCGACGTTTCGATACGTGGGTCGGATAGAGGGAAGGGTGCACAGTAGCATAAACGGTATGCTCGGGATAGCTCCGTATAGGGGCTCGTGTTCACTAAGCAGACCCAAGCAAAACTTTGACCCTTGGTATGACACGCTGATCCGAGTGAGTCGCAATGCCAGCTGTGTCAGTCTCGACGTCGAAGACGAAAAGCTCACAGAAAGCACCCCGTTGTCTTCAGGACCGCCCGTGCAGGTCACAGCGACCAGTCCTCGTTCAGTCGAACGGTCTACGTCGCCTCAGACTGTGCTCATTGTGAAAACGGACTCCAGTTCTGTTCTTACAGAAAATAACAGCCAGCAACCCGGTTCCGATACAGAATGTAACAGCCAGCAACTCAGTTCCGAGACGAAACTTAACAACCAGCAACCCGGTCCTGTTTCTCTGCACACAGAATGTGGCAACCAGCCGGCCACTTATGTTTTGAACCCTAACCCGATTTCCGTCGAATCCCCTGCTGTAATTGCAGGGCAGACCACTGACGAGTCAACGGCTTCGATGCGACTGTGTAAGGCTTTGACAGTGTGCACAAGTTGCAAATCCAAACGTTTGGATTTGAGTTGTATAACGACTGCAGACTTTACTGAGAAATACACTTCTAAACCCGTCAGCTACTCTCCTGCGTTGAGTGAACCATGCATGGTTGCATTTGAAGACACGAAATGTTTCAAAATACACCCAGTATCGAATTCACAATGGCACAAATTCCCTTTGGCTAATGGGTATGATAATCTACTCCCTGCTCTTTGGACCGTCTTTGTAGGTCACAACATCATAAACGGAGCCCCGAGCTGCCCTGAACCTTCATCTGCAGAAGCTCTCGCTGTAATGGTACACTTGACAGCTAAGGCTTTGGATCTGAATTTTCCTGTCTGTCACAGTATAGACAACTTAAGTGGTGCGTGCGAGAAGGAGAAGGATTTCGCATGCGTAATAGCAGTCTGCACGGGACTGTTCAACCTGAGTATGAGGCTGTATACTGAAACGCACACCTTTGTCTTCACAAACACAAAGTACACATCTCGGCCGCCCTACGATCTTGTGTTAAAAAACCAGAAGTGGTATGTAAAAACGCGCAATACCAACACTGCTTTCAAATGCAAAATTCCCATAGAAAGTCAGACAAACTGCTATCACGGAAAGGAAATCGCAGCGTATCTCAGACTTAACAACTTGCAATTGATTAAGGTAGCCAGCGACCACTATTGCGGATTTCACACCGTATCTAACCTTTGCGACTTGGGCAATCGTGCAACCCAACGGTCTCGCGATGATATACTTGACACATTTGTGGGTTACGTTGAAAAACGTAAGCTCGACCCCGAAATTGCAGCGTACATACAATCAGCGGGTGTAGTAGACATTAGCAAACTGAAAGACAGACTGTCCGCATCGAATAGATGGCTAAGTTTTGACGAAGTTAGTTTGATCTTGAAAGCATATGGTAAGACGCCATGCGGTTTGACTGTCTATTCTTTTCCCATATACAACAGTCAAAGCTCTGTGTTTCTGTGTGCAAATAATCATTTTGAGCCTATAGTAGCTATGTAGACCTCAAATTGAGTAATCCTACAAGGTGTGTTCAAGTGATTATGTTCACCATTACAATGTTGTAAATTTGTATTATTGTGCAACAATAAAAACATACACAACACGTTTTTGATTGAATCTTTATTGTCAGGTACACAATTCAACGACATGATAACTTTTATGATGATGACAATTCCAACTTGTTATAAAGCACATTCCAGACAGAGAACCATCCTTTTATTATCAGTTTTTTACACTTATACGCTGTTCAGGATCAGAGGAAGAATCCAGGCTAAGGTCTGTGATTATTCGAAACACACCAAGGGTGACTCGATAAACAATCTGAAAAGAATTAACTTGGAAAAAGAAATATCAGTCTAATATCAGTGTCCAAGGGGATCTTCTTTTCCCGTCTAAGTGACTTTATACATGTCAGCGAAATCCTCCCTGATCTTCTGTGGGAGTTCAGACTGCTCTAGACCGTGTTGAGGATTAAAGTCTAAGATGTACAAGCCACGTTCGTCTGTGGCAAAGCAACGATCTCCCACCACGTGAAAGCTCATCGACTGTAGCCCATAACAACCATTAGGAGATGGGCCCTTTATTCCCTTTGGGGAAACCTTTTTCCAGGAGAAGGTGTTCGGATTGAATTTCCACATGTCCTCATGGACTTCTAAGTGAGTATCCCGTGCATAGTTCATACCACCAAATATGTACAGCTCTCCCTTGTAGGCAAAGGCTGAATGACACCAGCGGTCTTTCGGAAGAGGCTGTGCAGAAGACCGACTGCTCCAGCAGTTGGTAAGCGTGTCAAACACTCTCATTTCATTGTCCCCATAGGTCTCCATGCCATTGCGGTCGGTGTAGTTGTAATTCATTCCCCCGAATACAAACATCTTTGTCCCGATGATGGTGGCAGAGTGACGTAGTGTGGCACGCACTGTAGTGCCACTGGTGTTAACTAAAGACCAGACCATTGTGTCAGTGTTCAACGTGTGGACGTCACTGGTGTACACCAGTGTGTTGTAGAGCTGTCCTCCGTGTATATACATGACCTTCCCCAAGACACAGGCGGAGTGGTAGTACCTCCTCTCCGGAACAGCCCCAGAAACCTGAGGTTTGGACCATCTGCCGGTTTCGACATCGTATGCACGAAGGACCCCACGAAACGTATTCTCTTGCTCGTTATTCTCCAGTGTACCCCCCCAGAGGTAATCGTCATTCTCCAGTGTACCCCCCCAGAGGTATATGGTACTGTCTATCGACACAAGCGTGAAGCCCGATCCGGTGGGGGCACTTCCTTCTCCTCCTCTGGTTGTCCCTGGGAGCCTTTCCCACTTCAGAGTATCTGCGCGTAAGACATGCACAGCAATGGGGAGAATTCCATATCGGTCCTCTTGGAAACAGTACAAGTCCTGACCCACAGCCACAGAAGCACATAAGTCTCTAAAATGGGGTTGTTGCCGCCGACTCGCTGTCCAGCACAACATGGTGCCGGAAAACACAGTGGTTGTGATAAGCCCGTGTTGCAGGACGAGACTTGTTTTATTCCCTCGGGGAGGAGGCGGGTCCAGAGAGACAGCAGCTACCTTGTTTTAATCATTGCATGTACGTGTCACTGCGTACAGTAAAATCATATTTGAGTCAAGATCAAGCTTGTGTAACATTACAGGCAGGCAAATGTTCTTCTTACAAATGACCTATGCAAGCTCACTAGTTATTTCCACCAGCGATAATATCATCTTCAAATCATCACAATCGTCATCAAATCATTATTCGTATGTAGAATAAAACGGTACTTGAAAAAGTAAGATCTTTGACAGTGCGAGTCCAACACTCTGCCTTTTTAACACAGCCGGTGATGTATTTGTTTGATTTCTCGCACCTTGTGCCGTCGCAGTGGCACATACCATGACCGAAGGTCTGTCGATGGTGCTATGAGCGAGGTCGATGGTGCTAGTCGAGCTGTATGAGCGAGGGTCAACAAAGCGACTCTGGGTATGGAGACGCCGCAATCCTCCGAAACAAGTTCAAAGTTCTCGTTTCTGTCAAGTATGGTCAGGGTTACATTTCTAGGTGGCTTGTGAAGAAACATTTTGAACCATATTGTCTTTAGGCACAACCCGAGTTGGTTTAGATTCCAATTGAGCCCTAATTTCACTTGACATGCTCACGGTCGAACGAGAAAGTGTGTACATGTGATCATCTCAAAGCAAGAATTCTCCTTGTGTTGGGATAAACATCTCATGATCATCCGGACGGTATTCTTTCACCGTTCTCATCATGTCTCTGATTACAGCATTGGTCGGCTGTATGTAAACAGACATAGAGCTTGAGACAGTATCCGTGACAGGAGCTGCGTAGAGCAGTATCGCCTTAGCCTTGAACGGAGCATTGGGGAAGCTAGGCTTTTGAACGATACCACAGTTCAACTCACTGGCGTCTTCAACACAGACGGTGACACAGTCTTTGTTTCCCTTGCACAAGGAGAAAACCGCTCCCGTAGTTGATCAAATCGATAACCGCCGGGAAGCTATGCCAGTAAACAAAAGTCTTTTTTTTTTTGAAGGAAACACGCTTTACATGATGCAACAGATTCTTTTCGATTGGTCATTGGGAGCACTTGGGGGGTCTACTTCAAGACGTTTGACTGCTGCATTTTCAATCAATTTGATCACAAATTCCAATGCTGTAAACCGGATCGTCAGGAAGAACGGATTTGTTCGCCGACTCAGGCAGAACTTTTATCGTGTCACAACTCAGAGCTTTTGAGTCCGTTTCCTCTTGCTGCAGTGTTTTCACAATGCGGTATGTTACTTCACAGTGCGGTATGTGAATGAGAGCCAAGGTCTTCTCCTCGCAATTGATGTTGAACAGCGGCCCCGCTGTGTTGACGTTGATCTGCTGTATGGTGTTGTTGTAATCGGACCAGTTAAGGATACTGTAAAACACATGTCCAGGACCAGCCATTTCGAACACCAACCCTGTGACCTTACATTGGTACTGGCCGGGCTGGGTGCATTGGATCCAGTAACACTCATCCTCCCTGGAGGTACTGATGGCAGGCATGAAGATGCAAGTGTTGCTCGCCATGTTCTTTTTCTCCTAAGTTTTGCAAACCAAACGGTATCTTGAACAGTGCTGTGTGGCTTGGTTTACAGTTTTCTTTTAGTGCATATGTATATATATTTTTCGGAGGCCCTGCCCTGGGTTCAGGCACCCTGCCCTGTTTGGAAGGGGAGGGCGTTTTTAAAAAGCCCCCCCCCCTCCGCGAGGAAGCCCCCCCGGTCGTGTTAATTAACCCGTTAACCCTCGCGGTCCCCCAGGGCGAGCTCCGCGAAGGAGGGCCCTGTCGCAGTCGGGGCAGCGCAGGACGGAGCAGGACCGGCACAGGCCGACGGCGCAGGCGACGCAGCGCGAGGTGGTCTTCCTGTCGGCGCCGGGCGGACAGGCCCCGCACCTGGTCCTGCCCCGCGGGCCGGGGGGGCGCGCGGCCGAGGCGGAGGGCCCCCCGTGGAGCGCGGCCCGCGCCCTGGCCTCCCCCTTGGCCTGCCTCACCATGAAGGCGGCCGCCGGGGCCCTGGGCAGCCGGGCCCTGCGGCACAGCAGCGGGGCCACCATGTCGCGGCCGACGCGCTCGAGGAAGAGCCTGCGCGAGTCGCGTCTGCCGGAGGCCCAGCCGGGGCGCAGCTCCCTCCACAGCACCAGGGCGTTGTAGGCGGACACGTCCAGCACGTTGTGGAAGACGACGACGGGCCAGCGCCGCGTGGCCCTCCTGCAGCTGTAGGCGGCCACCAGCTTGTCCAGGTTGTCGACGCCGCCCTTGCAGCGGTTGTAGGCGAGCACGACCAGCGGCTTGCGCCGACGGCTTCCCTCGTCGACGTCGGGGGGCACGTGCGCGGTGCTGAGCACGAGCACGCTCTTGTCCTTCTTGGCGGCGTAGCAGACCAGGGTGGCGTCGCGGGTGAAGGCGAAGGCCGAGGCGAAGGGCTCCAGGCCGCCCTTGGTGGGGGGCCTTCCCCTGCCGCGGCGGGCGGCGGGGGGCTCCTCTCCCCCGCGGCGGCGGGCGGCGGCGGCGGCGACGAAGGAGCGCCTGAGCCTGAGCTCCAGGGCCGAGGCGGGCAGCTCGGGCCTGTTCTTGCGCACGGTGCCCACCAGCCTCAGGTCCCGCTCGCGCAGCAGCCGCAGGGCCAGGGGGAGGGAGGTGAAGAAGTTGTCGCAGGTCACCGTGCGGCCCCGCAGGCCCTCCGTCAGCTCCGTCACCACGCGCTCGCCCAGGGTGCGCCCGGCGGGCCCGACGACGGGACGGACGAGGTCCTCCCCGCTCTTGCCCGTGTACAGCTGCATGGCGCACGCGTAGCTGGACCTGGCGTCGCAGGCGACCCACGTCTTCAGGCCGTACCGGGCGGGTTTGCTGGGCATGTACTGCCTGAAGGAGCAGCCGCCTGCGTAGGGGAGAGGAGAGGGAGAGGGAGAGGGAGAGGGAGAGGAGAGGGAGAGGGAGAGGGAGAGGGAGAGGGAGAGGGAGAGGAGATCAGAGGAGAGGAGAGGAGAGGAGAGGGGATCAGAGCGGTGAGGAGAGGGGATCGGAGCGGAGCGGAGGCTAGAGCGGAGCGGAGACAGGGCAGAGGAGAGGACAAGCGCAGAGTAGCGAACGACAGAACGGAAGATCGGAGCGGAGCGGAGACGGGGCAGAGGAGAGGAGAGGACGAGCGTAGAGTAGCGAACGACAGAACGGAAGATCGGAGCGTAGCGGAGCGGAGCGGAGACAGGGCAGAGAAGAAGAAGAGGACGAGAGCAGAGCAGAGGAGAACAGAACAGAGGATCGGAGCGGAGGACGAGAGGAGAGGGGAGGACAGGCCGGCGGCGGCGGCGGCGGCGGCGGCGCGTACCTCTGAAGGGCACCAGCTGCTCGTCCACCGTCACGTCGGGCCCCGGGTCGTACAGCAGAGGCAGCCGGGCGGTCCACGCGTCCCACAGCTCCCTCACGGCCGCCAGCTTGTCTCCCCCGGCGGCCTCGGCCCTCGCCTTCCTGGTGGCCCTGTCGTCGAAGCGCAGCGCCGCCGACAGGCGGAAGAACCTCTTCAGGGGCATGGCGGCCCTGAACACGTGCCTGCCGCAGTCGCGGTCCCACAGGCTGCGGCAGGCCTCCCCTCTGGACCTGTACACCCCCGAGAGCAGCAGGAGGCCCACGTAGCCCAGGAGCTCCGTCTCGTCGGCGTCCCTCCAGCCGGAGCCGGAGCCGGAGCCGTCGTCCTCGTCCTCGCCTTCGCTCTCTTCTTCTTCTCCTTCTTCTTCTTCTTCTTCTTCTTCTTCTTCTTCTTCTTCCTCTCCCTCGTCTTCTCCTCCCTCGTCCTCTTCTCCTTCGCCCTCGTCGTCCTCTTCGTCCCCGTCCTCCCTTTCCTCTTCGCCCTCGGCCCCTTCCCCGTCGTCCTCCTCTTCCTCCCCTTCCTCCCCTTCCTCCTCTTCCTCCTCTGCCTCCCCGCCGCCGGCCGCCCCTCGCGCCCTGAGGCGGCCCTCCCTGTTGGTGTGGGCCAGCACCGACGACAGGATGGCGGGCGTGAGGAACGCTCGCACGGCGGACGTGGGGTCCGTGGCCAGCCGCCGGGCCAGGGCCGTGGGTCCCCGCGGCCCCGACGGCCGGCTCCTGCCCGGCGGCAGCCTCGTCCGCGGGTCCAGGGACCACCTCGTCGTGCCGTCCCTCGACGGCAGGACCGTCTCGTCCTCCTCTCCCTCCTCCTCCTCCTCCTCCTCTTCTTCCTCCTCGGCCTCCTCTTCCGCCTCCCGCGGACGTGCTCGGCCCCGCTGCGGAGCTCCCCCGCGCCTGGGCCTCTCCTCGGAGGCGCGCCGGGACCCGGGTCTTTTCGACCCCCCCGGGGGACCGCGAGGGTTAATGTCCATTATCTCCTAACAACACTTTCAAGTGGGAGGATGGCAATAGATGCTCGCTAATAAAACACATGTTGAAAAGCTCCGTTCCGCCATTACACAACACCACGTGGACGACGAGCGTCATGACGTCATGACACGATGACGTCAGACCGGAAGTGTTAACGCTATGGACTTCTGGCCTTCAAAATAAGAGACAGGCCGTTAATGGAGCCAGCGAGAGGCACTCTGGACATTTTAATCCGTTAATTTCTGGGGCACAGAATGGGTTAAAGGCAGAAAAGACCCCAAATAATCTTGAAATAAATGATACAGTATATGTTGTGTGATAGTGGCATAATTTTCAGAGGCCTAGTTTCAGACTTTAGGTTTAGGGTGTCACCTTGCTGCACCCATGGGTGTCGTCTCTACACAGTAACTAACCTGCAGGTGTCTTCACCATGGAGTAGATGGCCTGATCTGCAGGAGGCTGATCTGAGATAAACATAACAAACATCAAGTGTTACTACAGTGACATCATGTAAACACACGCACGCGCGCGCACGCACGCACGCACGCACGCACGCACGCACGCACGCACGCACGCACGCGCACGCACGCGCACACACACACACACACACACACACACACACACACACACACACACACACACACACACACACATACTGTAGGCCTACACACTCCCTATATTGTGCTGATAAGAGCACAATTCCTCACCCCATGCAACTTGAATTCATGGATATGTTTTCTTTTTTTTTGGTATATATATATATATATATATATATATTTTTTTTTTTTTTTTTTTTTTTTTTGTCACATTCCTAAGACAAGTAATCAATAGAACATAAGTCGTTTATTGTGTGAACTATTGGCTACATTTGTGTAATGTTTTTTTTCTTTGGTGAGGATAGGAGCAACTGTGAGCCTGAGGCCCCCAGAGGTCCTGATGTGGCCCCCATGTTGGTCCTTTGGGCTTTGTTGTTACACATGCGTCCACATGTAAACTAACAGCAGGTATGCCAATGATATGAATTAAATTACCTTTCAATAGCAATGTTATGTTAGCAACTGCTGCGTTCAGAGTTCAGAGTTAAAAAGCGCAACGCAACGTCACCGCCCACTGCACTCACTGAGATACACACACACACACACACACACACACACACACACACACACACACATAACCACACACACACACGTACCTCTCTGCTGGTGTCTCTCAGGCTGCTTCACAGTCACAGTAGAATACGTCACATCTCCACTCTGATTGGCTGGTCTGGAGCCTGACAATGCAGTAACCAGTAATGTAACTAGTTTAGTTCTCTACTTGTATAATACCTCCACCGGCTGTCCGTCTGTCAGTCAGTCAGTCAGTCAGTCACACGTCACACGTCACACTTTTTCCCTGCTCATATCTCCACAACCGTTGCCCCCATCCATGCCAAATTTTGCACACACACTCCTTGCCATTCACATGGCCCTCTTCTAGCGCCACCTTGAGGCCGATTCTTGCAAAACACATTTTCAGACACTGCTCCTCCAATTGTTGCCCTAAAATCACGCAAATTGGTACACAGTATCTCTACACTCATCTCTTCAACATGGATCTGTCCCATTTAGCGCCACCTTCAGGCCGATTTCTTATTTGGACACTGCTCCTACAATGTTTGCCCTAAAATCACGCAAATCGCTACACAGTATGTCTACACTCATCTCTTCACCATGGATCTGTCCCATTTAGCGCCACCTTCTGGACGATTTCTTATGACACTTTTCTGGACACTACTCCTACAGATTTGCCCCTAATATCACGCAAATCGCTACACACTATGTCTACACTCATGTCATCAACATGGATCTGTCCCATATAGCGCCCCCATCAGGCCTTTTTTTTCAAACACATTTTGGGACTCTGCTCCTGCTAATTTTGCCCACAGCTAAACCCCACATTCTCTCAGCCAACCAAAACTATACATTGCCCACACAACTAGGAACCAATGCCAGTTACAGCCCTCTTTGTGTATACATGTGACCTGACGGTCGCTCATCTCCCGATTAGGGAGTCTTACTGGTATAATACAGTAAGTAAGTAAGTAACTAACCTATAGTAAAGTAACTAGTTAAGTAACTAACCTATAATAAAGTAACTACATAAGTAACTAACCTATAGTAAAGTAACTAAGTACAGTAAGTAACTAACCTATAGTAAATTAACTAAGTACAGTAAGTAACTAACCTATAGTAAAGTAACTAAGTACAGTAAGTAACTAACCTATAGTAAAGTAACTAAGTATAGTAAGTAACTAACCTATAGTAAAGTAACTAAGTACAGTAAGTAACTAACTAACCTATAGTAAAGTAACTAAGTACAGTAAGTAACTAACCTATAGTAAAGTAACTAAGTACAGTAAGTAACTAACCTATAGTAAAGTAACTAAGTACAGTAAGTAACTAACCTATAGTAAAGTAACTAAGTACAGTAAGTAACTAACCTATATTAAAGTAACTTCCCAACACTGACCTGTGTTGACGTTGACCTTGGAGTAGATGTCTTCTCCTGCAGAGCTCTGGTCTGGAAAACATCAACAACACATTTATATGATCTATAGAACATATAGAACATGGTTTACAATGATTTAGATGATCTATAGAACATATAGAACACAATCTAGAAGGATTTAGATGATCTACACATGGTCTACAATGATCTATAGAACATATAGAATATAGTATATCATGATTTAGATGATCTGTGTGTGTGTGTGTGTGTGTGTGTGTGTGTGTGTGTGTGTGTGTGTGTGCGTGCGTGCGTGCGTGCGTGCGTGCGTGCGTGCGTGCGTGCGTGCGTGCGTGCGTGCGTGCGTGCGTGTTTGTGTGTGTATAGTGAGTGTACCTGTCCTCTCCCTGCGTTGAGCTGGTTGTTTGATCCTCACATCAGCATACGTCACCTCTTCACTCTGTGCTGGTCTACAGCCTGCAGCACACACACACTTATCATCTCTTTTAATATCTTAATAATCACTTAATATCATCAGATCAATTTAATTATACCTAACAGAAATGACCTCCATCAAGGAGGCAATGTTTTCACCATCTGTTAGCAGGGTAACTCTAGCAGTTACAATTTAGGCATTTAGCTGACGTTCTTAATCCAGAGCGACTTACAATAAGCATGGTAAAACATCAATACATCAACATCAATACATCAAATGCATAGAAATAGTGATCTAAGACAATTTTAGTTACAACAAGCACCTATTCAGTAAAAAGTTTATAAAATAAAATAAAAAGTGCTACAGTAAATGGCAAGTGCTATGGGCTAAGGTGGAGTCTGAAGAGGTGAGTCTTCAGTCCATGGTGGAAGCTATGGAGTGAGTCTGTAGTTCTAATGGAAGCTAGGGAGTGAGTCTGTAGTTCTAATGGAAGCTAGGGAGCGAGTCTGTAGTTCTAATGGAAGCTAGGGAGTGAGTCTGTAGTTCTAATGGAAGCTAGGGAGTGAGTCTGTAGTTCTAATGGAAGCTAGGGGGAGTGAGTCTGTAGTTCTAATGGAAGCTAGGGAGTGAGTCTGTAGTTCTAATGGAAGCTAGGGGGAGTGAGTCTGTAGTTCTAATGGAAGCTAGGGAGTGAGTCTGTAGTTCTAATGGAAGCTAGGGGGAGTGAGTCTGTAGTTCTAATGGAAGCTAGGGAGTGAGTCTGTAGTTCTAATGGAAGCTAGGGAGTGAGTCTGTAGTTCTAATGGAAGCTAGGGAGTGAGTCTGTAGTTCTAATTGAAGCTAGGGAGTGAGTCTGTAGTTCTAATGGAAGCTAGGGAGTGAGTCTGTAGTTCTAATGGAAGCTAGGGGGAGTGAGTCTGTAGTTCGACAGGGAGTTTATTCCACAGTTTGGGGGCCAGGAGGGAGAAGAGTCTAGGACAAGTGGATTTTTGTCCTGTGGTTTTTAGCGAGGGTTCTGTCAGCATCCCTGTGTTGGCTAACCCTAACCCTTTGGCTGCTTTGAAGGCCAGCATCAATGTTTTGTACTCTGTGTGGGCAGCAACCAGGAGCCAGTAGAGGGAGCGGAGAAGGGGGGGAAACATGTGAACATTTCGTCTGATAGAAGACCAAGGGTGCTGCAGCATTCTGGATCAGTCGGAGAGGTTTAAGTGCTCATGCCGGGAGGCCAGTGAGGAGAGAGTTACAGTAGTGGAGTTCGATCTGTTAACAGGGTATCTCTAGCAGTTATCAACAGATACCACTAAACTAGATCAGTCTGTTAACAGGGTATCTCTAGCAGTTATCAACAGATACCACTAAACTAGATCCGAAGTAAGTCTTTAGCTGTAAAAGCACTGATTAATTCTTCACACTGATTGGCCTAAAGGGTTTGTGGACTGTCAGTGTCACAGAAATGCACATAACTTGTGAACAGATTAGCACCACAATACTATGAGAAAAGGTTTCTCAATGCATCCTAGCATCCTTATTCTGAGGATGAACAAATAGATCTATAAGCTCACAACAACATGGGGGTATGGATACTGCAGGGGGTAAGTGAGGAGGAAACTAGAAATGGGGATATGTATTTTAGTGTTATGGTCAATGATAACACATTGTGGGAACCTGCTCATGTGAAACCAAATTGCAACTGTTTTGAATGGAAAGCAATGTTTATTTGTCATGTTTTATTTTGAACATGTTGGCATGTGAACTGGAACTTTTGATGTCCATTGTTCTAAGCAAAATGCTGTAAGCTGGTACAGAAATCAGTATAAGGGGTAACTGCAGCCAAAGGAGTTTGAAAACCACTGGTGTAGAGTGATAAAAGGAGGGGTCCTGGTATAGAGCTCTGGGTGACACCATAAGGATGTAGTCCTGGTATAGTGTGTGTGTGTGTGTGTGTGTGTGTGTGTGTGTGTGTGTGTGTGTGTGTGTGTGTGTGTGTGTGTGTGTGTGTGTGTGTGTGTGTGTGTGTGTCCATACCTCTGTATTTCCTCCACAGAAACAGAAACAGACCCAGGACCAGCAGAAGGATGGTGATGCAGACCACAGACACCACCACAGCAGCGACATGTTGGTTCTCGTTGCTGGTTGAAGAATCTGAAGCACAATGTTATGAAACACACAGGTTATAGAGCTGTAGATCGCTTTAAATGTCAATCATAAAAAAAAATATATATATAGGCCTATATATATATATATATATATATATATATATATAGAGAGAGAGAGAGAGAGAGAGAGAGAGAGAGTCAAGTTCAAATTTGTCTGTTGAATAATATTTAACCAGGAGTATGCTTTGACTACTGGAGGTACTGGAGATAGTTGAATACTTTGTCCATTGCTGCCTTTAAACTCTGTTTATTAACTGTTTATTCATCATTATTACCTGACTCACTTGTCACTCCCATCCAGACCCCCTGAGACGGTCCAATGCCAGAACACTTGTAGAATCCTTCATCAGACTTGGAGACATGGGGGATGGTCATCTGTCCTGTAGACTCTGCCCTGATGAAGGATCCATCTTTATAGAAGTCAGCTGGATCTCGGGGGTTGGAGAATGGTTTACCAGTGGCCTGGTCTTTGTACAGGCAGCGCAGTGTGGCTTCATCTCCCTCTCGAACAGGATGTACAGGACTATGTAGGATCACACGTCCATCTAGAAACAACAACAGTGACTTATAAACATCTATTGATGTGAAGTGATTCCAAGATGGCGGCAGCAGGATGGCGTGGTGCTGCCGGCTCCTCTGGCCACACAAAATCAGAAGTTTATCGAACTACTGATAATAAGGTGATTGTGGAAGATGAACTTTTGAACTTCCTTGTCATCAAAATGAGAACAATGAACCACAATGACATTGTTTTGTTGGCCTCAAACAACTTCAGTACCGAGTGGATTGAAACCTCGAAGAAGCTACTGTTTGAGCTGTGCCCTCAAACAACGCAGCGCTGTGTCGCACACAAAGGAGCACAGAAGGACGCCAACAACATTAAAACGTGCCTGAAGCTGCTTAATGAATGCAGTGAGGATATACCAAGATTTTGTTTCACACTATCTGGATGACCTCCACCCTGTTTCATATGACAACATTGACGTCTCTGTGTTGTTGGGGCTGATGGAACAGCTGAATAAGGACCTATGCTCTGTGAAAAAAACACTTGAAGCCCAAACGGAGGCATGTGAGGGTCTGCAAGCGACAAACATGGCCATTGAAGACCAAGTGTCTGCAATTGAGAGGCACCGTGGTCGTGGACCATCCACTAGCGTGGACCCTCGAGGGGCTGGGTAAGAGAGGCCAAGCAAGCGACAGAGGCCAGCAGCAGAGAACGCCGACCAGGAAGAAATGGTGGCGGGAGGAGGCAACGGCAACTCGGCAGGACCAGCGTCCACGCCAAAGCCGATAAAGTCTCCTACATGGACCCGTGTCGTTAGGGAAGGACGCCGCCGCAAGGCGACACCAGAGCCCAAGCAAGCAGCGCCAGGGACTGGGAGAGGATCCAGCACTCGGGAGAGGAAGAGGACGCAGACAGGCATTGTTGGAACGGGCACAGTGAGCTCCAATATACAAGTTGTTAACACAAAGATGGTGAGTGTGTTTGCCACTACGTTTGCCCCGTAACTGGAAGCTAACACGCTATCTGAGTATCTGAAAGAGAAACTTGGCCGAGACGTTACTTGTCGGAAGATTGAGTCGGCACAGAGCAGGTTCAGCTCTTTCCACATCACTGCTGAATGCAAGGAGGTGGGGGAAATGTATGACCCAGAACTGTGGCCCGCTGTCCGATATGTCCGACGCTTTTATGAGCCAAGGCGACCTGCGAGTGATGGCACGGCCACTGTGAGTATCAATAACAATGTGGCCGCTACTGTACAAAACGTGAATCATGCATCTGCAGTTGTAACCAACACATAGAAATATGCGGGTGGTGTCATACAACACGCGTGGCCTACGTGTGGGAAACAGTGCTTGTGATAAAGCAAGGCGTCTGGTTGTTGATAAACTGTTGGAGGAATGTGACATTTTGTGCCTACAAGAAACTTGGTTACCTAAACAAGACCTGGAAATGCTTAATACGATACATTCTAATTTCCATGGGCACTGATCTTAGTGAAGAAATAGCACACGGAAGAATACCGGGTGGTGTTGCAATTCTCTGGAACAGTAAATATGACTCTGTGGTCACAGTGGTAAGACTTGATGTAGACTGGGCCATTGGTATCGAGATCAAGTATGAAAATAGGTATTTTATTATTTAAAATATATACACCCCTTATGAGTCATACCAAAATGAGGATAAATATACCAATAGATTGGCATGTATTAATGCATTTATCAGTGATAATGCTACATCCTGTGTCTATCTGGTGGGTGATATGAATGCTGACATATCAGATGATAAATCTCTGTTTGGCAAATGCCTACTGAATTTTTGTGATGATGATAATCTTATATTGTCCAGTAAAGCTCTACTACCAGAGAATAGCTATACATTATATTAGTGAAGCATGGCATACAGTGTCATGGCTTGACCATTATATATGTACTGCAGATGCACATGCTTCTATTGACAACATAGACATTTGTTACGAGCTGGCCACTACTGACCATATTCCTTTTGCTTTGACCCTAAATGTTGAAATTATACCTATTCTAGCTGGGAAGGATGATACAACAATCACTAAGAGGCTGGATTGGCTAAAATTAAGTGAGAATGATATCAATCAATATACCTTGCTCACTGACCAATTATTTGACTCTGTAGTTTTACCTAAAGAAGCAATGCTGTGCAGTGGCACCAACTGTACAAATTAGGAACATGGTAGAGAGTTATGTCTTACCTATGATTTTATTATTCATGTTTTAAATACCTCTAGTAAAGGTTTTTATAAGGGTAAGAAAAAGGAGCATAGCATAAAACCTGGATGGAATGAGCATGTAGCTGAGCTACACACTGCTGCTAGAGATGCCTTTAAAGCTTGGTCAGAAGCAGGAAGGCCGAGACAGGGGCCCTTATTTGAACAAAAACAAACCTTGAAACCTTGCAAAATTTAAATACGCTGTCCGCTTCATAAAGCTTCATTGCCAGAAAACTGCGCAACAACAGCTGTGTTGATTTCTGGCAAGAGGTCAAGTTGGTAAACAACAGTAAAATGTCTCTGCACTACCAGGAATTATTCAACTGTGTTAAGAGTGATGCTTTCGTGGTTGATAAGGTTGACTCTACTGAGAACTTGACTGTAAGATCAGAAGAAGTATACAACACTATAGTATAATGAGTCTAGATAATAACAAATCGTGTGGCCTGGATCACATTTCAGCTGAACACTTAAAATATGCCAGTCTTAAGTTAGCTCCTCTTCTTGCTCTGTGTATTACTGGGTTCCTTCATCATGGTGTCTTACCAGATTCCATGTTAACAGTTCTGCTCGTGCCAGATATCAAGGATAAAGCTGGGAAAATTAATGGTATGGATAACTACAGACCTATTGCATTAGCTAGCATACTTTCCAAAGTACTGGAGAAAATCCGGTTGAACAGGCTGGAAATGTATGTTACCATAGCTGACAACCAGTATGGTTTTAAAAGGAAACATGGCACAGATATGTGTATTCTTGCCTTAAAAGACATTATATCAAATTATAGGAATCAAAACTCCACTATATTTGTGTGTTTTGTTGATGCATCTCGAGCTTTTGACAGACTAAACCACTACAAAGAGGGGTACCTAGGTACATCATCAGGATTTTAGCCTTTTGGTATGCACACCAGACAATGCAGGTGAAGTGGGGTAATACTATGTCTGAGCACTTTCATGTTGGTAATGGAGTAAAACAAGGAGGGATTTTGTCCCCTTTCTTATTTAATCTGTACATGGATGATCTGTCCAGAGAATTGCTCAGGCAAACATGTTTATGCGTAAATTTCATAAGTGCTCTGTAGATGTTAAGGTTTCACTTTTTAAAGCATTCTGTACACCAGGGGTCGGCAATAGGCGGCCCGCGGGCCAAAATTGCCCCCCCAGAGATTTTATCTGGCCCCTGAGATAGTATTGGAAAAATAAAATAAAATAAAAATACGACATATCTTTTTTTTTCTTTTTTTTTTTTCAACATCAGAGCGACAAGTCTCACATTATCGCTACTAGAAGCTGGGCCGCCCTTCGGGCGGCCCAGCGTCTAGTCGGCGACCTGGCCAACTCGGGAACGATGTAAATAGGGAATGAATCCCCCGCCCTTTAATGCAAACCCCATTATACCTGTTGTCATAGACATGGACGGATTAACCCCCGCAAGGGCCCCTGGCCGTTAATTTTTTAGGGCCCCCCCCACCCCCCACCATAAGCCATGATGATCATCTGTGGGCCAAGAAAGCACCTGTAGACCACAGAGGAGGGGCCCACACATTTGATTTTTGATTAAAATATACATTTATTTTTTGTAAATTGTCATTGACCACGCGGGCCAGTTCCCCCAAGGGCCCCTGAGAGCCAAGGGCCCCTGGCAACGGCCCCACCGGCCCAATGGTTAATACAGCCCTGGTCATAGAACCCGTTTTGACCATCTGTTTGCCTGTGTCCATTTATGCCCATATATGGAGATATCTGTATCTGTCTGTCTGTCGGCGTCCATTTTATGTCCATATATGGAGATCACTGCAGATATAGTTCTGGGTCCATTTTATGCCCATATGCCCATATATGGAGATATCTGTCTATTTGTGTCCATTTTATGCCCATATATGGAGATCTCTGTATCTGTCCGTCTGTGTCCCTTTATGCCCGTATATGGAGATATCTGTTTATCTGCGTCCATTTTATGCCCATATATGAGATCTCTGTCGCTTTTTGTTTGTTTCTTCTTTAAGCAGAATACACAGCCTGCTTAAATCTGCATCATTCAAGTCATCCTCCCAGTCCCACGCTTTGTCGCTTGTCTTATGTTTGTTTTTGTTTCTTTTATTTTCTTTTTTGGAGCGGACCCCATGAATGCCCCATCCTTTAATGCAAACCCCAATATACCTGTTGTCATAGGACCCGTTTTGACCATCTGTTAGCCTTTGTCCCCACCCTTTAATGCAAACCCCAATATACCTGTTGTCATAGGACCCGTTTTGACCATCTGTTTGCCTTTGTCCCCTTATGCCCATATATGGAGATCTCTGCACACACAGTACCGGTTGCGGAAAACTCTGATGTCAGACATCAGCTCCGCATTCGGGGATTCATTTTATGCCTATATCTGGAGAAAGCGTGTGCCGGTGGGAAGAACGGTTCTCGAGATTCACATACATACATACACATTCACAGAGATTTTTTGTTGACTCATGTGGCGTACGTGATGTCACAGCCTTTTATGAAGTGATGTCACAATGAGTCAGCGCTTGCGCCGATTTCCTCCGGAACAGCCTGATGTCAACAATCAGCTCCGCATAAGGAGATTCCGAACGTTTTGCGCCGGTTTCGGAAAACCGCGAGTCAGGTCGGGTCGAGGCCCTGCACTGCACTCCGCGCGGCGGCGGGGAACGCGCGTGCTGAATCTGAAGCCGGTGGGACGAACGGTTCTCGAGATACGTGGATTACAAACAAACAAACAGACAGACAGAGATTTGTCGCATTTATAGATAGATTATAGCTGCTACTATGCCCAAATAGAGAAACAATCCCCACCTAATGAACAATAATTATTAGGATACGTGTAGGCCTATTATCGTCCATGAAACATGACAAGCAGGGCGGCAGGCAGTATAACGGTTGGGAGGTGCGCTCGCTGCGCACGCTCTCTCTCTTTCTTTCTTTCTCTCTCTCTCTCAAAAAGAAAAAGTCAGTGGACAGCACTTAGTGCTGAAATAGCAAACAGGCAGTTCAGTAAATCAATCAAACGTTATCTTCACTTATATGTGACTGTGACGGCACCAGGCAAAATGACAGTAACAATTATGCAATTAAGCCAACTTAAAATGAAATAAAAATAAATAAAAGCTGAATCCACTTGATCATCGAGTGCTTGATCTCAGAAGCCCCTGAAACGACAGAGCACAGCATTGTGCGCAACATTAGGTATAAGAATTACAATGTGCTATTTATTAACTAAATTAAAACTACAATTAGGCTTTTTAATAACAGGTCAGGTTTAGTACTCACTTAGTGTGAAAAATGGCATCTCCCGGCAGGTCACGATTTTCTTGTAATCTGGTGATATGGATGTCACTTTAATCCGCAGGCAGTTCTCCAGGTTTTTATCTGTCAATCGATTCCTCTCGTGCGTCTTTATTGCATTCATTGATGAAAAGGCCGACTCACAGACATAGGTGGAAGGGAACATTGTGAGCACATAAAATGCGAGTCTCTTGATGTTACTGTACTCATGCGAGCATGCAACCCAAAATGCACTCTTGGACTCCGCATTTTTTAGTGCAGCGCTGACCACGGAGCTTGTTTGGAAGTCAATTAATTCCATTTCCAATGCAGCCTCATCTAACGAGGGGATCATTTCTTTCGCCTTGGAGGAGAAGTCGCCGCCTTGTTTGTCGGTGAGCGGGTCACGTACAAAGGCAATGAGTTCTTTTGGGATAAAGTAGTCATCAAACCTAGACGTGAAATTGTCTCGTAGCTGCTTGATAAAGTCAGTCATCAGATCTGTCAAATGTCCCGGTCCCTGCTTTTTAAGTGTACTGAAATGAAGGAGCCTGCCAGAGGTTATGTCTGTCTCTAACAACTCCAGCTTCGCTGTGAATGCCTCAAGCTTTTCAACCATATCCACGATGATTTTCTCCCTCCCCTGTAGCTGCAGGTTAAGCAGGTTTAGGTGGCCAAATATATCAGATAAGAATGCTACAGTGGACATGAACTTGACGTCTCCGAGAAGGGCGAGGTGATCAGCTGCTGCTTTATTTTTGCTCAATTTAAGGAACGCTTTGACCTCTTCATTAAGTGAGCAGAAGCGCTCCAGTGCCTTTCCCTTGCTCAACCAGCGCACGTCATTGTGTATGAGCAGATTGTCGTGGGTGGCATCTTCGGACTCAGCCACTAGTTTTCGGAAAAGACGATGCTGTGTGTTTGACGTGGCCCTGACAAAATTAATGACTTTCATCACTTTATCCATAACGCTCTTCAGCTCACCACTGAGCCTGGCACAGAGGACACTTTGGTGAATGAGACAATGCAGGGCATGCATCTTGGGGGCTTGCTCTTTCAACCTGCTAACTAGACCCCTGTGCCTTCCCACCATCGCGGGAGCTCCGTCGGTCACAATTAAGTTAACCCTCTCAAATGACAAAGAATGCAGCCTGAACAACTCCTCCAGTTTAGCAAATAAAACGTCTGCAGTGGTGTGCCCTTCTAATGGGATGAGAGACAGCAGCTCTTCCTTGAACTCTTTTCCATCAAAATAGCGAACATAAACACACAACTGGGCTATATCTGTGTTGTCAGTGCTCTCATCTATTGCCATGGAAAAGTCATTCGCACGACAGAGTCCATCGATAATGACATCCTCCACCGCGTCGGACAGAGCCTCGATGCGGCGCGTAGCGG